>NC_079510.1:21930429-22539024 GCF_030052815.1 Hevea brasiliensis | reverse complement strand
CGATATCCGACCTAGTACACAACATTGCATACATTAAACTTCCAATAGCTGAAGCATATGGAATCTTGGCCATCTTATCTCTTTCTTCAGGTGTCTTTGGAGACATCTCTTTAGAAAGGTGGATACCATGTCTCACTGGTAACAATCCTCTCTTGGAATCAAGCATGTTAAACCTCTTTAACACCTCTTCCAAGTATAGACTTTGTGATAAACCAATTATTCTTTTTGCTCTATCTCTATAGATGCAAATCCCAAGAATATAGGTTGCCTCCTCTAAGTCTTTCATGGAGAATTTATTTGACAACCATACCTTTATAGTTCTCAACATACCTGTGTCATTACCCATCAACAGTATGTCATCCACATATAAGACAAGGAAAGTGATAGCACTGTCACTAACCTTTTTATATACACATGGCTCATCCTCATTTTTGATAAAACCAAAGGATTTAATGGCTTCATCAAAACAGATGTTTCAACTCCTCGAAGCTTGTTTCAACCCATAAATGGATCGCTTTAGCTTGTATACCTTGGAACCATCTAGGATTCAAAACCCCTAGGTTGTTCCATGAAAAATGTTTTCTTCAATGTATCCATTGAGAAAAGCTGTTTTGACATCCATCTGCCAAATCTCATAATCATAGTATGCAGCTATTGCTAATAAAATCCTAATTGATTTAAGCATGGCAATAGGCGAGAAAGTCTCCTCATAGTCGATACCTTGCCTTTGGCGAAACCCTTTCACTACTAGCCTTGCCTTATAGGTCTCTACCTTTCCATCAGAACCAATTTTCTTCTTGAAAACCCATTTGTTCCCTATAGGTACAATAACTTCAGGTGGGTCTACAAGATCCCAAACTTAATTGTTATGCATGGAATCAATCTTGGATTTCATAGCATTAATCCATTTTAAAGAGTCTATATCTGATATAGCTTCTTCATAGGTAAGTAGATTATCTCCTTGATCTACTTCTTCATGAGTAGACAACTCTTGTTCTTCTTCATAAAGAAAACCATATCTCATTGGTGGGTGAGATACCCTAGTTGTTTTTCGAGGAACAGCTGTAGATGTTTCATTAACGGGTATAGGTTGACTAGATAGATCTATATCCATCTGATCTGTTGATTGGTCAGAATTCTCTAATTCCAACTCTATTTGCCTTCCTTTGCCTCCTTATTGGACAAACTGTTGTTCAAGAAATGTGGCATCTCTACTTATCACAACCTTTTGTGAAGTGGGCAAATAAAAATAATATCCAAAACTATCTTTTGGATATCCAACAAATCGACCTTTTTCTGATCTGGTCTCCAATTTATCAGTGTTCAGTTTTTTTATATAAGCTGGACAACCCCAAATCTTAACATGCTTAAGACTTGGTTTTCTTCCATGCTATATCTCATAAGGTGTGGAAGAATTGATTTTGATGGAATCCTATATAGAATATACAAAGCTGATTCTAATGCAAATCCCCAAAAGGAGATTGGCATATCAGTATAGCTCATCATACTACGTACAATATCCAATAGGGTACGATTTCTCTTTTCAAATACACCATTCAGCTGTGGCGTTCCTGGAGGAGTCAGCTGGGAAACAATGCCATGCTCTCTCAAGTATTCATCAAATTCAGTACTCAAATATTCACCTCCACGATCTGATCGAAGAGCTTTAATACTCTTTCCTGTTTGATTTTCTACTTCAGATTTAAATTCTTTGAACTTTTCAAAGGATTCATGTTTGTATTTCATCAAATACAAATACCCAAATCTTGATTTATCATCAGTAAAGGTAATAAAATAATGAAAGCCCCCTCTAGCCATTTCTTTAAATGGACCACATACATCACTATGTATTAGCTCCAAAATATTTTCAGCTCTTAGCCCTTGTCCAACAAAGGGTGATCTAGTCATTTAGCCCTGAAGGCAAGATTCACAAGTTCGAGTAGGCTCAGAGCCCAATGAGGATAAAATCCCCATTTTCTCCAATTTTGCAATCCTATCTTCTACAACATAACATAACCTTAAGTGCCAAATATATTTTGAATCTTGAGTTGATTTTTATCATGGCATTGCATTCTTTTAGATTGCTATACTCTGGCCACTGGAAACACTTTCTTACTGGCAATGGAAACACTTTCCTGTTGGCAGTGGAAACACTTTCCTTTACCTTTGTCAACTTTGATCTTTGTTTTTCTATTTGGCTATCTTCTTGGAAGGACCAGGAATCTGAGGTTTCTTTTTCTTTATTGCCCGGCATATTCTTTTGGGCAATAACCAGTATGTTGAGTAAATCAGCTAAGGTGCATTCCTGTTTAGTCATATAAAAATTTGTCACAAAATTCCCAAAAGACTCAGGAAGGGACTGAAGGATCAAATCCGTTTGTAGTTGGAAATCCATGTTGAAGTCAAGATGTTCCAACTGCTCAATCAGCCGAATCATCTTGTGAACATGATCCCCAACATTCTGTCTCTCAGACATCCTCATACGGAATAGCTGTCTAGATATCTCATATCTAGCATTCCTGCTGTGCTCACCATACAACTCTTGTAGGTGAAGGAGGATCTCACTCACACTCAACATGTTCTCATGCTGTTTCTGTAACTCATTACTCATGGAAGCAAGCATGTAACACCTAGCTCTCATATCATGATCCTTCCACTTATCCAAAGTTTCATGTTCCTCTTGAGTGGCCTCTGGAGGTAAGGGACCAAGAACATTTGAATCTAGAACATATCCTATATGTTCAAGGTTCAGGACAAGTTTCAAATTTCTTAGCCAATCAGAGAGATTAGGTCCTGTCAACCTATTGTGATCAAGTATGCTTGCAATGATATTGGATGGTGGTGGTTGTTCTGTGCTCATTATTATCAGAAAATTAATTGCAGAAATAACCAGATTAATTAGTAAATGTATCATGTAATTAACCAAAATGATTATGGTCTTTTAATCAAATTGATCCTCCCACTAACTTAGCGAATCCTACACTTCCAAAGTAGAAAACGGAAATCCTAGTTGGATGGATTTCTAGTGGGTGATTGAATTCTTATAATTCTATTGATCATCCTTAGGTACATCCGTTATTGGAATTACAATAAACTATAAGTGAGCAACTCCTTGCCCATCACATCTCATGTGAGGTTCAATCCTTTACCTAGCCCCTAATGCTCAAAATCTTAGGTACATCCATAATTGACTTATCTTGCATTAGTTAAGTTAATCCCATTGAGCCAGTAATTATGCAAATAATTTTAATGTCCTCAAGTACATCCAATATTGGCCACCAAACTATTTACATATTTACAACATCTCATGCTTAATAATTATTCTTAAGAAAATCTCTTAAATTAATTGCATCTTATGCAACTATTTAAAATTTCTTAAAATAATTGCCCCAATGGAGGGCCTATGTTATAATTACTTTAATTATAGCATTTCCAACTTAATCATTTGTTTGGAAGATTTTATAGTAATCCTAATTACTATTAAGGTCTCACTTTGCACATTATCCATTTAGCATGCATATATCATATAATTGCATACATTCCCATACATCTCATGCATTCATGGATAAGCAGTAAATATGGTATGATCATGGACTTTCTAAGGGATTCAATTCTGAGTCACCAAGAATTGAATCAGGGCATTTCTAGGTGCATTTCATTCATTCATTTTACAAGAGTTGCTGAAGGAGTACATAATCAACACTTGATCTTGAATTCCTCCCACTGGTCCCACCAATGCTCTTGACCTCCTTGAACTTCTTGCAATCCAATTACATAGTAATCCTTGGCATACCAAGGCGAATTTACAAGAACTTAAATAAATGAAATTACAACCCAAAATTATTACAAACTTAATAATACATGCCCAAAATAAATTAAAATAAATTAATTAATTTACAATCCCAAAGAAACATAAAAGAAATAAATCCAATCACATTGGTCTTTTATAGTCCATGATCATCCATCATGCATATCACTATTTAACAATTAAATAAAACATACATACTTAAATTAAATTAAATATCTCATATTTAACTTAAAAATCCAGATTTGAATACGATTTAAATAAATTTAAAAATTCAGATTTGAATCTCATTCAAACGAATTTAAAAATTCAGATTTGAATCTCATTCAAACAACCTTAAAAATTCAGATTTAAATCACATTCAAACATTTTTTAAAAAATCAGATTTGAATCACATTCAAACATTTTTTTAAAAATCAGATCTGAATATTATTCAATCAACTTTAAAAAATCAGATTTAAATATTATTCAAACAACTTTAAAAATTCAGATTTGAATCACATTCAAACAACTTTTAAAATTTAGATTTGAATCACATTCAAACAATTTTGGGGCTAGCTAGCAAATATAAGTACTCATTCGGTCTCAACCTCAACTGGCAAGCCAAAGAGGGAGGTAATAAAAACAATATCAACCTCACTAGCTGTTACTAATGAGGGAAGCAAACAAATAAGTTATGCTAATCGTAGTTTAAAAACAATTTAAACAATTTATATTCAAATACTCAAGCATTTCAAATCATCATAATTTAACACATTAGTAGGCAACACAACAATTTCTCAAACACTTTTCAAATACATTCATTCCGGCCACCCCCTTATTACAATATTATCATTGGCCAACATTTGCCTTTTCAACATAATAAAACATTTAAAATATTTTCAACATTCAAAATTTTCTCAAAACAATGTAAATATTTCTAAAAAATAAGGCAAATTCACATTTGCAAGGTTAAAATACAAAAGAACTCAAGTTGTGCACAAACCTTAGCTTATACTTCTTCCTTGGGCTTATTTCTCCCTTTATTCCAAGTTTCTCTTTTCTACTGAAAATACATAATTTCAAAGTTTTAATATTTATTCTAACTTCCTCTCATAGCTAATCAATTAAATTCCTAAGATTACTACCCATTCTAACCATACCCAATTCCAGGGCAACATTATACATGACTTTTGAACCCAATTCCAATCTAGTTTTAGTCATAATTTATCAAAGTAATCTTCATGAAAGTTATTCCTCTATGTCTTAGTTTTAATTAACATTTTGAATCACTTAAATTGGAGGACTAGATCATTAGTTATGGTCAAAATACTAGGCACTATTTCAGGTGCCTTATCCTGCAATTTCAGGTTTTCTAGATTTTCACCTTAAAATTGCATTCTATATCCGGGCATCTTAAGCTCAGAATTAGCATCAGGTCTCTGAAATAAAGTTTTAGGCCTTTGTCTTAAATTTTTAAATCATTTTGTAGCACCTCAATTGGAGATGTACAAAGAAAGTTATACTTTGTTTACTACTGAGGTCACAGGGAAAAATTACTGAGTTGCAGAAAATTTCAGTTTTGAAGTTCTGAATTACTCTAACATTTCTACCACTTTGGCCTCACATCTGGGTCTAGGTCAAAACATGAAAGTTGTAGTATTTTGTCTTATGGTTATTTTAGCTTTGGAATCACCTAATTTACATCTATATAACTTCAATTATAGCCATTTTTCCAAAATTATTCAGGTGGTAATTTTTTCCAGGTTTCCAGGTTAGTTCCAGAATCCAGTTAGGTTTCTAGTCCTACTTTTTTTTAGCTAATTTGGGTGGGTTACAACCATAATTTGGCATTATGGTCTTCATATGAATTGTTTTCCTGTGTCCCAAGATTACACTGGTTTAAAATTTACTCAATTTAGAGTTTTGTAGAGTGAGTTATGCTTAATTAAATAAGTACTGTTTATTTGGTCAATTTTCCAGGTTCCAGATTTTTATTTCCGGATTCTAGCCCTAATTAAGGTACCTTTCGGCCATATTTTGATCAAGTGTCCAGCATGAAAGTTATAGCATTTTGTCTTAAGTTTCTTTTTCCATTGGTTTCACATCAATTAGAGTTATGTAGCTCAAGTTATGAGCTAATAATCCCACTGGACTTAAGCTGTCCAGATTCAACATTTATGGCACATTAAACACAACTTCAATTTCCATTAATTTCTTAACCAAACCAATTTTGTTTCTCAACAAATACACTTCAATTGGTCATAATACACATCTAATAGCATCAATTAGGTTTCATATCGTCAAAACCCTAATTTCATACAACCCTAATTGTCATATTCTCATTTCAATCTAATTCAAGTGCCTAATCATGCACATAACTTTAATTCAAGCATAAGAACCAATTTAATTGTAACACCCCTCACCCGTTTATAGTGTAGTCGAGCAAGGTGTGCTACATTCGGAGCTGGAGCACCCTATCCTGTCTTGTCGTGTACAATATTAATTTAATTGTCTATTTAATTATATTATCTTATGTGTAGAAATTTTTTTTATCCCATTTCATTTTTATGGAGACCCAGATAGAATTTTCTCTATTTTATTAGTGCATGGCGGGTTTCCTTATTTACCTGTTAAAATCAATTATATCTATTTCATCACACCATTTCTCATATCAATTATTCATGTACCATATCATATTATTACTCATAAAATTTTCAACAAAATAAACATTCATTTTATTCACACAACATTACATATAATGATGTACAATTATATACAATCCAAAATTTAATTGCATGTCTCAAAATAATTTACAACATTTACTTATGTACAATAATCAAAATGTAAAAATCTAAATTTACATGAGCCCTACCAAAACGGATTGCTGAGGTGACACTAACACTGTAGTAGGTCTGATCAAAATCCTATCTAGGATCTATTGCTGCTGCTACTACTACTGGTGATGATCTCCTGTACCTACGCGAGGAAACAAATTATCGCGTTAAGCATTTTTGCTTAGTAGTGCAATAATTGAAAAAAAATAACTAATAATTGAAATAACTATTCCATGTATAACTTTATAAAGAAATGTAGATTTCATGAGTTTATATTCTTTTACATGTTTATAGAACTTTGAAAGCAATTGAGTTAATCGAGATCTTTTATGTTCATTTATTTCATGTTTAGTCTTATTACTTATACCTGTGATCTTTTCATGTATTTACTTAAATTTAAGGTTTATTACTGATATATGTGCCCAAGTAACTTATGACGGACTATAAAGACCGGATACACGGGAGTATACTAGTTAAACATCCATATATCTAATATGTATACATTTGTCATGTCAAGCACAAGGCCAGTGGGCAAGCATAAAGCCATAAATCATAATAGGCACAATGCCCTATGGGCAAGCATGAAGCTTGTAGAATAACTATATCAGACAGATGTTGTCTATCAATGATCATTCTTGTGGGTAGTACTGCAATCTATAGTCCTTAATTGGTATACCAATCGATCCAAGCTATATACATAAGTCTAGGTATACTTTGGGCAAATTAATGTCATTAAGTATTTATAGTTTCATATCATGTGCTAGTTGTATTTAATAATATTTTCATGTTACTTATGATGGGAAACATAAGTCCCACATACATATTCATGTCATTTATAATGGGAACATGAGTCCCAAGTACATATTCATATAACTTATGTATTTATCACTCTCATTATTTTATGTCATGTACTATATGTATTTATAGTATTGTTATTTCATATATGATGGAAACATAGGTTCAGAACTGGTGCCTTAACTTTATCTATCAAATTGGCTAAGATGTGGTCACTGTTTGGCTACACTTTTTCATGAAAGTTATTCTTCTATGTCTTATCTTTGTTTTTCTTTTTGAATCATGTCATTTGGAGTTTTAAAACTCAAGTTATGATCAAATAACCAAAACTAGTTCCCTAACTCACTCAAGTTCTAGAACCAGGCATATTCTGGAGGTAATCTTTTCCTAATTATTTGGACATGGTACAGCCTCTTTTAGGCCTAATATTCTTCATAGACGTTGTTGCCCTATGTCTTATGATTACTCATAATTTTGAATTATAATTTTTCAGGTCTTGTAAAATTAATTATAGCAAATTAACTGGCCTAGACTCAGGTGCCCTGTGTCTACAAGATTCCAGGTTCAGGTCAGTGGATTTGACTCTCATTTTAGGGTTCCTACACTCAAATTTTGAGAAAAGTTTCTAAATCGAAGTTGAAGCCCTATCTCTTAGGTTTCCAGAAGAGTTTGGCTCATACCATTTGGGATTTCCTAGTGAACGTTATGATATAAATTCTATTCTGGGGGTCAGGTGGTAGTTGAGGCAAATTCCGAGATTTGGTGTACTAATTTGTTCTAACAATTTGACTTAGTTCCCTTGGGTTCTAGGTTCTGGTCAAAACATCAATATTGTAGATCTATGTCTTATAAAACTTTTGGCATTGATTTCATTGCTTTTGCAATTTTTTAGACCAAGTTATGGCATTTTTTTCAAAACTGGTCAAGTAAGCCTATGTCCAACAAATTCTGGGCAGATTGGTTCTGGACAGTTTTGTTGATCTAACTTATGCTAACAATTTGACTTAGTTAGAAGCAGATCTGGTGTGACACCCCTTACCCATTTACAGTGTAGCCGAGTAGGGCATGTCACACTCGGTGCCAGAGCACCCTATCTTATCTTATCTCAATTTATTAGTTCTTAATTATCACATTCAATTTTTTTTTCATTAAATTTAATCAATTGTTCATTTATTTTATTTTTTTTTATTTTTTTTCTGTGGAGAAACTAATGGAGTTTCCCCTCATTTTTTAATAAATTGATGATTTTTCCACCAGTGTAAAACAATTATCTTTGCACAGATTCACAAAATCACTTTCTCATTCTGAATATTAATAAACTTCACTCATATAAATACATAAGAAAATTTAAATCATTTCCATACATATACAATTCAAATATAAAAATTTTAAACTGTATTAATTTACATCATATGCACATTTCATGTACAAAAATACATAATTTACATTAAATGTCCAAAATTTGATTACAATGATAAAAAATAAAATAAAAGCTGCTGGACACTACCAATATATGCACTGCTAAGGAGGTGACACTCGGGACCCAAATACAGATCAAAACTTCTAATCTCCCAGCCTATGGTCTACTGGGTTCTCTGGCCAAATCTTTAGTACCTACGCATTGCAAACAGTGACGCGCTAAGCATAAAGCTTAGTGGTGCCAATAATATAAGAAAATATAATATACAAATAAAAGTAAAAATTTCCTAGTTATTGTACTTATAAGAAAATAAATAATTACTAATTTATTTTAAGTTGAAGGCTAATTACATCTTATGATATTAACTTTTCCTAGCATTTTATTAATTGTTCTCATGATGATTTTAAGCCTCTTTTTATTGAAATCATTCTTGTTCTTTATCTCGATATTTAATTTCCTTACTTCCTTTAATAATCAATTCAATTACATTTATACTTTTCCATGCCCAAGTAACCTATACAAATTGACCGGACTGGATAAATGGGTAAACTAGCACTGGGTACTAGGTACCTTGGGCCGTCACACCATCAGTCACAATGTGTCTCCCGGTGTGCAGACAGAATGGCTAATAAGCCATAAAAGAAATAAGGCATAAAGCCAAGTATAACATCATAATCAGTATAGCCATAGGCTATCATATCACATAATAATATGAAGCCATATGCAGTACTGCTACCAAAACCCTATTGGCATGCCAACCTATCCAAACCAATCACACTAGGCCTACTAGGGCATTTAACATTTTTAATTATGTAATTCTTTGAAATTGAATTTTAATTGTTATTATTCATTCTATTAGTCAACTAAAATATTGACTTTTTCATATACAATAGGTATATTGGCTCTAATATCACCAACATACCACATTTTGCATTCTAAAATTGTTGGCATTGGTTGCCAATACCATTATAAAGCTTAGTGTTGGTTATTTTAAAATTTTCAGATTTCAAGCACTAAGTTTACTATTCTATTGGTCATTTGTACAGTAGGAATTTGACAAAATTCTCTTCATGAAAGTTGTTCCTTTATGTGTCTTCTTTAATTTACCTTTTGAATCACTCCATTTGGAATTTTCTAGCTCAAGATATGCCAATTTGAATAAGGCTGGCCAGATTAATATCTGCCCAGAATTTCTGGGCAGAATCCCATTCTGCCAGATTTGGTAGTTCAATTTTGGCTAACAATTTCCTTTGGTTAAGTCCAGAATTAGAGTTTGTATTTTACATAAAAGTTGTTGTAAATTGTCTAAGCTTTTCATTGATATAAATTTTAGGTCAATTGAACATTTTTACACTGAGTTATGACCAAATGAATGAACACTGTTCATTTGGTCATTTTGCCCAGGCAGAATGTGTGTTACCCAGATTTGGTAAATTTTTAGGGCATTCTAAGTTTATTTTCTAGATAGGGTTCCTTCATCAAAGTTGTGCCATTATGTGTCTAATTTCATATCCAATTGGCTTTGCACCAATTGAACCTACACAACTCAAGTTATAGCTGCCCAAACTTGCTAGACTCACATCTAGCTGTGCAGATCACCCAAGGTAGCACATCTAACCTCAATTCCAAAGCCATAATTCACTTCATTTCCTCATTATACACAGCCAAATGGTCACTAATTTGACCATTAGAACTTCCATTCACCAACACATGAGCAAACCTTAGGTTTTTCCCAAACCCTAACTCCATAATTTCAATTTGCTCAAACAATAAACACTCAAGTGTTCTAATCATCAAAACCATGTTCAATGACATCAATACACAATTATAATTCACTTGAATCATGGAAACCCTATAGTACCTTAGGGTTGCCAAAATTTAGTGTGGCTATAACATGCATATTTTACTTTCTTTTTCCAAAATTCTTAGTTGAATTTGATGTCTTAGCATGAAACAATAAAAGGGAGAGAGAGATATGGTACTAACCTCTTGAGTGCAGAATTTTTCCAAGGTATAACTTCACTTTTTCCTCTTCAAATTACTGCCCAAATATTTTGCTAAAGTTAAGGATCAATTTTTGTGAAGGGATGATAGAGTTTTATGTTGAAATGGTGGGTGAACTCAAGCTTGAACCAAGGCTTCCATGGAGGTTCCTCTTCTCTCTCTCTCTCTCTCTCTCTCTCTCTCAATGTTTCAGCTGGTTTGGGAAGGAAATGGCTGCTGGATTTTTCTTTTTTGTTTTTATCTTACTATTGTAACGATCGGGCTCCAACCACTAGAGGAATTGTCCGCTTTGGCCACAAGCCTCACGGTTTTGTCCCATAGGTGGAATGGAGAACTTTCCAAAAGGTCACCCATCCTAGGATTTCTCTCAAGCGAGCACGCTTAACCCTGGAGTTTCTCCAACTCTCTAGGCCATTCCACCAAAAGACGCCTCTAGTGATTAGTTCCCCCATTTTATATATCATTACTTTTTGAACCCAAGACCATCTCCGTGCTTTGCCGATGTGGGATTTGCCTAAGGGACCTTTCTCCCCCCCTTTCAGGACTCAGCATTCTCGCTGAGGTTTGCCCCACCATCACCTAAGAGGACACACGAGCAGCTCTGATACCAATTGTAATGATCGAGCTCCAACCACTAGAGGAATTGTCCGCTTTGGCCATACACCTCACAGTTTTGTCCCATAGGTGGAATGGAGAACTTCCCAGGAGGTCACCCATCCTAGGATTTCTCTCAAGCAAGCACGCTTAACCCTGGAGTTCTTCCAACACTCCAGGCCATTCCACTAAAAGGTGCCTCTAGTGATTAGTTCCTCCATTTTATATATCATTACTTTTTGAACCCAAGACCATCTCTGTGCTTTAATGATGTGGGATTTACCTAAGGGACTGATGTCCTAACTTTGGCTGGCAATTTGAATTGTGGTTAAGCGTGCTCACTTGAGAGAAATCCTAGGATGGGTGACCTCCTGGGAAGTTCTCCATTCCACTTATAGGACATAACCGTGAGGCTTATGGCCAAAGCGGACAATTCCTCTAGTGGTTAGAGCCCGATCATTTATTGGTATTAGAGTCGCTTGCATGTCCTCTTGGGCGATGGTGGGGCAAACCTCAACAAGGATGCTGAGTCCTGAAAGGGATGGAGAAAGGTTCCTTAGGCAAATCCCACATCGGCAAAGCACGGAGATGGTCTTGGGTTCAAAAAGTAATAATATATAAAATGGGGGAACTAATCACTAGAGGTTCCTTTTGGTGGAATGGCTTGGAGAGTTGGAAGAACTCCAGGGTTAAGCATGCTCGCTTGAGAGAAATCTTAGGATGGGTGACCTCTTGGGAAGTTCTCCATTCCACCTATGGGACACCGTGAGGCTTATGGCCAAAGCAGATAATTCCTCTAGTGGTTAGAGCCCGATCGTTACATATGGGCTCTATGTTCTTCATAAAAAATGTGCTCCTATGTCTGACCTTTCCAATGGTTTAAGAATCAGGTCATTCTGACCTTCCTAGTGTAAGTTATGGCCATTTGAATATTTACTATTTATTTAGTCATTTTTCTAGGTCCAATTTAGGGTTACCTGGATTCAAGTCAATTTTAGGCTAGGTTAGGGATAGTTTTTGGGCATGGTTTCATCATGAAAAATGGGGAATTATGACCCTAGTTTCATTTCTAATTAGCCTCATACCAATTGGAGTAACACAACTCTATTTATGGTTTAAAAACCTTACTGGACTCATAGGTCTGAATTTCCTGCAAGAGAAATTGCGCTCCCAATTTCAATTCCTCCCAACTCTCAAATTTCATTTCACATTCATAGGACTTCAAATGATCCACAATTCATCTCAACATGCTCAATTTCAAGCCATAATGCAAAAGTACCAAAATTAGTTCAAAACCCTAACTCAATATTCCCAACACCATACAAACTCAATGCAATTTCACTTTCAATATATATAAACTCATTAATCAACATCACTAAGCTAATTTATATCAATTAAAAGCATCAATTTCCACTTTACATCATGGCTATCAAAATTCAAGTTTCCATGTTCTCAAGGTTTTCTTTTGATTTCATGAAATTTACTATTAATTTTACATGCTTATACTAGTTAGAGAAGAAAAGGAAATTGTTTAGTGCACTAACCTCTTTGATGACTTTCTTGGACTTGTTAAACTTCAAAATTTCCACTTCTTGTTGCTACTAGTAAATTCCCCAAGGCTTAAAAGTGAGTTTTAATGAAGAGACTATGAGATTTTATGGAGAAAATTGATGGGGTTGGAAGCTTGAATGGAAGAGCTTCAATGGAGATTTGGAGGTGTGGTTCGGCCATAACAAAGAGGAAGGAAGAAGATAAGTGTTTTTTAATTAATTTAACCCATTTTTTTTGTGTCTTCTTTATCCCTTGTATATGCTTGTTAAATTCCCATTGGTTGATTAAATTAAATGATGCCATTATGACATCATGCCCATGCCATAAATTTTATTTCTTTTCTTTTCTTTTCTTTTCCCATTTTCCATTGTATTTTTCATAATTTAATTTATTTTATGTATTTTAATCTCTCTCATTTTAATTGACATTTAGGTCAAAATTCAACTCTAGGGTTGAAATGATCAAAATGCCCTTCGTTAAGCTTAACGGGTTATTTTCGTCTATACCGATTAACTAAATTTTCTTGAGTTTTCTTTGACATTTTTAATGTCATTTAATCTTCATAAATCCTTTAATTTAATCCCGAAAATTATTTTCTAGGGTTCCTCGTGGGTCTGGGGTCAGCAACTGTCTTCACAGTCATTTTCCAGTACGGTCACCCATCGCCGTGACCCTGGCTCGTTTAACTCAGTTGCATTTCATTTCTTTTATTTTTCCTTAATTTTTCTTAGTATTTATTCAATCAATTTATGACTCCTCACTGTAGTTTAAGCGTAGTTCTAGACATCCTGACTGTCCGAATAGGCGTTAGTCATCGGAACAGTAGAATGTACGGACTACCTAAAGTGAGGGCGTTACAATTCTCCCCCTCTAATAAAAATTTTGTCCTCAAAATTTACCCAGTGTAAATAGTCGAGGAACTGCACCTATCTTCTTTCATCTCATATACTGGGTCTATCAATACATATACTGAAATATTATAAGGAGAGAATATACCTCTGACAGCATCTACTGGATCTGGCTCCTCCTGTGCCCTCATAGCATATACACGAGGTGCTACTCGGGCCTCGGGTCACTCAATAGTCTCAAAAGCTGGTCTCTGTGAGGTACCCGTTACCTCTGGCCTCGTGGGTCATCTACCCCTCTAAGCTACAAGGGCGGATCTCTCAGTCGGTGATGGGGCAGTAGGAACACTCCGATGGGGACAATCCTGTAGAAAGTGATCAGTAGCTTCGCATCGAAAGCATCCCCAGTCAATAGTTGGCACTTCCCTCGGTGCCTCCTCTCACAGTGGTTACATAATGGTATGGAGGCTAATCCCCCTACTGCTGTGTCTGGAGAACTCCCCACTGATACTCTAAACTGTCCTCCTCTCTGGCTAAATTGAGACCTCTGTCTCTGGCCCTGGCCTTGGGAACCCTTGGGCCTCTTGCTCTCAGAAACTGGTGTACTGGACTGGCCCTATCCAGAACCTCTCTTTCACTATCTATCCTTCTGAGACTACTCATCATTTCATACTCTCTCTACATTAAGAGCTGCAATCACTAGCTGGGAGAAGTCTGTATACCCATGTGCTATCACCAGAAGTCTAATGTTATCGTTCAGCCCATCTTTGAACATACGGCACTGGTCTGCCTCTATAGGCATTATCTCCCATGCATATCTACCAAGCCTCACAAACTCTCTCTCATACTCAGAGACCGTTAACTGTTTCTAACTCAGAGTTAAAAACTCTCTCCTTCGGGCCTCTAAGTACACATCACTAATATACTTCTTCTTGAACTCAGTCAAGAAGAAGTCACAGGTAAGCGCTGTCGGCTATATCGCTCTGGACACCATATCCCACCACTGGTAGGCTTCCTCCTGTAGTAATGACAAAGCACACTCTAGCTGCTGCTCTGGTGTGCAATGTAGCTACTTCAATACTCTCTCAGTCCATTCTAGCCAATTCTCAACAGCCACTGGGTCATCTTCCTTCTTACCTATAAAATCGATGGCCCCATATTTTGTCAACTTCTTTAGTGGCTCTGGTAAACTGGTGGAGCATTTGAGTCATCTGCTCTAAAAATGCCTAATGCACTCTACCCGCAGCACCATGTGATGACTCCTCTCTCCTGTCTCGCCCTTGACTATGCACAGGTGCATGGCTACCAATCTCCTCCACCTCAGGTGTGTAGGACCCTTCCTCTGAAGGATCGGACCCCATCAATCCTATAAAACAGAAAAAAGAATAGATCTGCATTATTGTCACCTCGACTCCTAAATAAGGGCTCATGCATGTTATACACACTATATCTTTCTGTCTATCTAGGTCTAGGACCACCTAAATCTTTGCTCTGATACTAATAAATGTAACACCCCTCACCCGTCTATAGTGTAGTCGAGCAAGGTGTGCTACATTCAATGCCAGAGTATCCTATCCTGTCTTGTCGTGTACAATATTAATTTAATTGTCTATTTAATTATATTATCTTACATGTAGAAATTTTTTTTTATCCCATTTCATTTTTATGGAGACCCGGATAGAGTCTCCTCTGTTTTATTAGTGCATGGCGGATTTCCTTATTTACCTGTTAAAATCAATTATATTTATTTCATCACATTATTTCTCATATGAATTATTCATATACCATATCATATCATTACTCATAAAATTTTCAAGAAAATAAACTTTCATTTCATTCACATAACATTACATACAATTATATACAATTTAAAATTTAATTACATGTCTCAAAATAATTTACAATGCTTACTTATGTATAATAATCAAAATGTAAAAATCTAAATTTACATGAGCCCTACCAAAACGGACTGCTAAGGTGACATTGACACTGTAGTAGGTCTGATCAAAATCCTATCTAGGCTCTACTGCTGTTGCTACTACTGCTGGTGATGATCTCCTATGCCTACGCGACGAAACAATCCATCGCGCTAAGCATTTTTGCTTAGTGGTGCAATAATTAAAAAAAAACTAATAATTGAAATAATTATTCCACGTATAACTCTATAAAGAAATATAGATTTCATGAGTTTATAGCCTTTTACATGTTTATAGAACTTTGGAAGCAATAAAGTTAAACGGGATCTTTTCTGTTCGTTTATTTCATATTCAGTCTTATTACTTATACCTGTGATCTTTTTATGTACTTACCTAAATTTGAGGTTTATTACTAATATTTGTGCCCAAGTAACCTATGACATACTATAAAGACTGGATATACGGGAGTATACTAGTTAAACATCCATATGTCTACCATGTATACATTTGTCATGTCAAGCACAAGGCCAGCAGGCAAGCATAAAGGCCAGATATTGCATATGCTGTTAGTTTGACTAACAGGTTTCAATCCAATCCAGGTTTGGAACACTGGATAGCTGTCAAGAATATCCTTAAGTACTTGAGAAGAACTAAGGATTTATTCTTGATTTATAGAGGTGGTGACTTGCAATTGGATGGTTATACTGATTCTGATTTCCAATCAGATATCGATGATAGAAAGTCTACCTCTGGGTATGTGTTCATTTGTAATGGAGGTGCAGTCAGTTGGAAGAGTTCCAAATAGAGTACATCTGCAGTTCCACTACAGAGGCTGAGTATGTTGCTGCATCAGATGCTGTAAAAGAAGCTGTTTGGATAAAGAAGTTTGTGACAGAACTTGCAGTAGTTCCTTCAATTGAGTCAGTAGTTCTACTCCACTATGACAACAATGGAGCAGTCATACAGGCTAAGGAACCCCGGTCTCACCAGAAATTCAAACACATAGAAAGGCACTACCACATTATCAGAGAGATAGTTGGGCGAGGCAATGTAGCCATGCAGAAAATAACATCAGCTAAAAATCCAGCTGATCCATTCACTAAGCCAATGTCACAAGCTCAGTTAGACCAACATCTTGAGAAAATGGGTTTAAGATATTAATGAATGGCTCTAGTGCTAGTGGGAGATTGTTAGTAGTATGCCCTAGAGCATATCATTTAGTATGTATCTTGTACATGTTTTATTAATAAAAAGGCATTCTCACTTTTCTATTTACATAACGTATTTATGTGTAATAGAAAAGGTCCATTGATATTTTGTTAGAAATTCAATTCTTAAGTTGTTAAGAATATGAGTGACAATATTTCTAGCACAAAGTAACATAAATTGGTTCACAATCGACGATACTTCACAATAAGGACATGACTTATCCAGAAAGATTATAATCATGTTTGTTCCCAAGTTATTTATATGAGATGTAAATAAGATGGAATGGTGAGTCTCATGCCATATAACAAACATGATAGGCACTTATGCATGATAAGTAGGCCGAACCAATGACACTTATGACAAGCACTTGGAGTTTACTCTTGTCAATGCATTGTCATAAATCATATCAGTGCATATAATCTTTAGACCTGAGATAACACAATTATTTCTATATAGGTGGTTTGAGTTTGATACTGCTTTCATACTTGTATTGTGTGTGGGTATATGGGCATGTGTTGGCTCCTACCAGTTTTATATGGAGATAGGTGTTGATCAAGATGGAATTTGTTACCCTAAGTAAATAGGGATAAAATCCTATGTTCATTTAATTGTTCTTGATGTTTCAAGTTCCTAGCCAGGACAGACAGATTTAATCAAAAAAGAGTTTCTGATGAGAAAATCTTTTTAATCAAGAATTGGAATTAAAAGAGAACATAATATTCATAGTAAATAGAGTTTGACATAAACCATGACTGCTGGAATTGAGATTTTATAACAGAGAGATTCTAATGCATGATAACATATGATTATAGATTCATTTAAAGTATTCCTTGTTACTGATTGGGTGGCCATGACATTCTATGCTAGGTGTCAACCATGGTCTATGAGATGCCTAAAATGATTTAGAGAAATCATTTATGGTAAGAAAGAGTTCTAATGATATTAAGAGTTAATATCATATCTCATTGCCAATTATTGATGAGCCTAGTAAGTCACAAACATACACAAGATAATCACCAAGTTAAAAGTGATTTAATTGATTAATTAAAGAGTTTAATTAATTAATTAAACAGGTTTGGTTTGCAATAAGATTGCAAAGTCCATAGCATGGCTTGAAACCAAATCTTGGTTATTGGATGTATAATATAAGTTAAATTTATATTTAAAGTGTTTAAATATGAATTTAATTATGAGAAATTAATTAATAGAGATTAATTAATTAATTTATATTTGATATAAATTGATTAGAAGAGGAGAAATAATTATTTTGAGTTGAGAACTCAAAATTAAAATACAATGGTAATTTGGTCATCTCACAAGGTGACATGTGGCACCATGAGATGGTGACACATGGCACCATATAAGCTTGCCATTTGTCTTCCTATCATGCAAGATGATCAAAGTCAAGATTAAGCCTAGCTTTGACACTTGGCTTAATGTGATTAAGTCAATTAAAATTAAGATGCAATTAGGTGATGACATGTGGCAAGGGTTTTAAGTGATGACCTAATTATAAAAGGGAAAGAATGAAAGAATAAAACATACATTCTGATTTTTCTCTCAAAGGTGCCACCACCTCTATGACTTCTTCCTCTCTTCTTCTTCTTCTTCTTTCATCAATTCAAAGAGAATTGCCCATATTCTCTTGAATTAAAATTGCTAGAAATTATTTCTAGTGTCCTATATATATCTACAACCTCTCTAAAGGTAAATCCCTAATTTCTAATTGGTTGGCAAGGCTTGAGAAGCTGGTTTAGGGGCTGCCATTAGTGATCTTAGTGTGGACAAGCTAGAGGGACAACATTTGGGGTCCTAGATGCTTCCCAAAGGTACCAATCGCATCTACAGTGCATCAAAAGTTAGTGCATAAACTCTTGTATTAATCTAGGGTTCTAATGAATTAATTTGTTAATTAAAAAATCTTAAATTGCAAATATAGATCCTAATACATATTAAAACAGTTTTAATATGTAATTAAACATTGAAATCAATTAGGAACATAATGGATATGGCATGATACATGAAACCCTAGAAGAAATTTTTGAATTCAATGTTCTAATCTAACAGTTTTCATGCTTCCGCTCCTTCACTTGAAACATTAAGAACAATTAAATGAACATAGAATTTTATCCCTATTTACTTAGGGTAACAGATTCCATCTTGATCAATACCAATCTCCATATATAACTAGTAGGAGCCAACACATGCCCATATACCCATATATAGTACATGTATGAAAACAGTATCAAACTCAAACCACCTATATATAAGATAACTGTGTTATCTCAGGTCTAAAGATTATATGCACTGATATGATATATGACAATGCATTGACAAGAGTAAACTCCATGTGCTTGTCTTATGCGTCATTAGTTCAGCCTACTTATCATGTATAAGTGCTTATCATGTTTGTTATATGGCATGAGACTCACAATTCCATCTTATTTATATCTCATATAAATACCTTAGGAACAAACATAATTACAATCTTTCTGGATAAGTCATGTCCTTATTGTGAAGTATCCTCGATTGTGAACCAATTTATGATACTTTGTGCTAGAAATACTGTCACTCATATTCTTAACAACTTAAGAATAGAATTTCTAACAAAATATCAATGGACCTTTTCTATTACACATAAATACATTATGTAAATGGAAAAGTGAAATTGCCTTTTTATTAATAAAATATCTACAAGATACATACTAAATGATATGCTCTAGGGCATACTACTAACAGGCCGGATATCGCACATGCTATTAGTTTAACTAGTAGGTTTCAATCCAATCCAAGTTTGGAACACTGGGTAGCTGTCAAGAATATCCTTAAGTACTTGAGAAGAACTAAGGATTTATTCTTGATCTATGGAGGTGGTGACTTGCAATTGGATGGTTATATTGATTCTGATTTTCAATCAGATATCGATGATAGAAAATCTACCTCTGGGTTTGCGTTCATTTGTAATGGAGGTGCAGTCAATTGAAAGAGTTCCAAACAGAGTATGACTACTGATTCCACTACAGAGGCTGAGTATATTACTGCATCAGATGCTGCAAAAGAGGCTGTTTGGATAAAGAAGTTCATGACAGAATTTGCAATAGTTTCTTCCATTGAGTCAGCAGTTCTACTCTACTGTGACAACAATGGGGCGGTCATACAGGCTAAGGAACCCTAATCTCACCAGAAATCTAAACACATAGAAAGGCGCTACCACATTATTAGAGAGATAGTTGGACGAGGTGATGTAGCCATATAAAAAATAGCATCAGCTGAAAATCTAGTTGATCCATTCACGAAGCCTATGCCACAAGCTCAGTTAGACCGACATCTTGAGAAGATGGGTCTAAGATATTATAATGAAGGACTCTAGTGCTAGTGGGAGATTTTTAGTAGTATGCCCTAGAGTATATCATTTAGTTTGTATCTTGTACATATTTTATTAATAAAAAGGCAATTTCACTTTTCCGTTTACATAATGTATTTACGTGTAATAGAAAAAGTCTATTGATATTTTGTTAGAAATTCTATTCTTAAGTTGTTAAGAATATGAGTGACAGTATTTCTAGCACAAAGTATTATAAATTGGTTCATAATCGAGGATACTTTACACAGGACATGACATATCTAGAAAGATTGTAATCATGCTTATTCCCAAGGTATTTATATGAGATATAAATAAGATGGAGTGGTGGGTCTCATGCCATATAACAAACATGATAGGCACTTATACATGATAAGTAGGCCGAACCAGTGACGCATATGACAAGAACATGGAGTTTACTCTTATCAATGCATTATCATATATCATATCAGTGCATATAATCTTTAGACTTGAGATAACACAGTTATCTTGTATATAGATGGTTTGAGTTTGATACTGCTTTCACACTTGTACTGTGTATGGGCATATGGGCATGTGTTGGCTCCTACTAGTTATATATGGAGATAGGTGTTGATTAAGATGGAATCTGTTACCCTAAGTAAATAGGGATAAAATCCTATGTTCATTTAATTGTTCTTGATGTTTCCAGTTCCTGGTTAGGACTGATAGATTTAGTCAGAAAAGAGTTTCTGATAAAAAAAATCTAATTAATCAAGAACTGGAATTAAAAGAGAACATAATGTTCATAGCAAATTGGGTTTGACATGAACCATGACTCTAGCTCGAATTGGGATTTTGTAACAGAGAGATTCTAGTGCATGGTAACATATGATTAAAGGTTCATTTAAGGAATTCCTTATTACTGATTGGGTGGCCATGGCACACTATGCTAGGTGTCAACCATGGTCTATGAGATGCCTAAGATGATTTAGAGAAATCATTTATGATAAGAAAGAGTTCTGATGATATTAAGATTTAATATCATATCTCATTGCCAATTAGTGATAAGCCTAGTGAGTCACACACATACACAAGTTAATCACTAAGTAAAATGTGATTTAATTGATTAATTAAAAAGTTTAATTAATTAATTAAATAAGTTTGGTTTGCAATAAGATTGCAAAGTCCCTAGCATAGCTTGAAACCAAATCTAGGTTATTGGATGTATAGTATAAGTTAAATTTATATTTAAAGTGTTTAAATATGAATTTAATTGTGAGAAATTAATTAATGGAGATTAATTAATTAATTTATATTTGATATAAATTGATTAGAAGAGGAGAAATAATGATTTTGAGTTGAGAACTCAAAATTAAAACATAAGGATAATTTGGTCATTTCACATGGTGACATGTCGCACCATGAGATGGTGACACATGGCATCATATAAGTTTGCCATTTATCTTCCTATCATGCAAGGTGATCAAAGTCAAGATTAAGTCTAGCTTTGACACTTGGCTTAGTGTGATTAAGTCAATTAAAAAAATAAGATGCAATGTGGTGGTGACATGTGGCAAAGGGTTTAAGTGATTATTTAACTTAATTATAAAAGGGAAAGAAAGAAAAATTAAAACACAATTCTCTCTATTATTCTAAAGGTGGCGACACCTCTCTTCCTCTCCCTCATCTTGCTTTGCTTCATCAATTCAAGGAGAATCACTCCATTCCCTTTGAATTAAAATTGCTAGAAATTGTTTCTAGTGTCCTATACACACATATAATCTCTCTAAAAGCAAAACCCCAAATTATAATTGGTTGGTAAGGCTTGAGAAGCAAAATTGGGGGCTTCCCATTAGTGATCTTGGTGTGGACAAGCTAGAGGGACAACACTTGGGGTCCTAGGTGCTTCCTAAATGTGTCAATTGCATCCATAGTGCATCAAAGAGGTTAGTGCTCAAACTCCTCTTTCAAACTAGGTTTAATTGAATTAATTTGTTAATTCACAATCTTGAATGGAAAATGAAGATCCTAATACATATTAAAAGTATTTTAATATGCTATTGAGCATTGAAATTAATTAGGCACATAATAGATATGGCATGATGCATGAAACCCTAGAAGAAAATTTTTGAAATTCAATGCTTCAATGCACCAATTATCATGCTTCCGCTCCTTCATATCGTGCAGTGGCACTTTATTCCTATTGAAAATGTTACCTGTTCTTTGGCATAGATCATAAGTTAGCACGAAGGATCTCACATCCCTAAACAGATTAAGCCAGTAGAATCCTACTTGCAAAATCTTGGCTGCTATTTTTGTGGTGCCAAAGTGTCCTCCATATGGCAGTGAATGGCAATGTTGAAGAATGTGCTCTATATTCTCTTTTGGTATGCATCATCTTATTAGCTCGTCATTACATCTCTTGTACAGTAGAGGTTTCTCCCATCATGCAGGAATTTCTTTTTTTACTGGTAAGACATGTTAGGAGGCAATACCCTGCATATAAGAAAATTAACAAAGTCAGTATACCATGGAGCTTGGGAGAATTCTAATAATTATTCATTAGGAAATGAATCTTCAATTGGCAAATCCTCAATGTCCCCTATGTCTTCCAATTTCAGTCTAGAGAGGTGATTAGCTACTACATTTTCAGATCCCTTTTTGTCCTTGATTTCAAGGTCAAATTCTTGCAGGAGTAAAATCCATCGAATCAGCCTTGGTTTTGCTTCCTTCTTGTTCAAAAGGTACCAGATGGCAGCATGGTCTGTGAATACAATGACTTTTGATCCAATTAGGTAGGATCTAAATTTGTCAATTACGAACACTACTGCTAGAAATTCCTTTTCTGTGGTAGCATAGTTGATTTGTGCATCGTCAAGCGTCTTGCTGGCATAATAAATAGCGTGGAGCTTTTTATCCTTTCTTTGCCCGAGTACTACTCCAACTACATAGTCACTTGCATCGCACATCACCTCAAATGGTAGCTCCCAATCTGGTGGCTACATTATTGGTGCTGAAATCAGGGCTTCTTTGATCCTGTTAAAGGAGACAAGGCAATTTTCATCAAAATCAAAGGGAACATCTTGACTTAACAAGTTGGTAAGTGGCTTAGCTATTTTGGAGAAGTCTTTAATGAATCTTCTGTAGAAGCCTGCATGTCCCAAAAAGCTTCGCACTCTTCTGACTAATATTGGTGGTGACATCTTTTCAATGATTTCAATTTTTGCCTTGTCAACTTCAATTCCTCTTTCTGATATCAAGTGTCCAAGAACTATACCTTCCTTTACCATGAAGTGATGGTATTCCCAATTTAGGACCATGTTTGATTCTTCACATCTTTGCAACACTTTGGATAAGTTAGCTAGGCAAACATCAAAAGTGGTTCCATAGTGTGACACCCCTTACCCGTTTATAGTGTAGCTGAGCAAGATATGCCACACAGTGTGCCGGAGCACCATATTTTATTCCATAACAATTTACCCTTCTTAATTTATTTATTATTTAGTAAGTGCAAAATTTTACCAATTATATCATTTATTTATAAATTTGATTAATCTGAATTTTTCGTAAATTTTTATAGAAAATCCGGCAGAGTGCCGGCTATAAATTGGAAAAACAGTTCTTCTGAACTTGTTAAAAAGACTTCCAATATGGTTTTCAGATCCAGAACTCCAATATACATACATATCAACTCAATCTCAAAATCTCAACACAATTTTCAAAATTTTTGTTCACATCACAATTCGAATTAATTTCATGAATAACTCCTCAATATTTTATTTTTCAACAAAATATACTGATAATTACAGTAACATGAAATTTCATATATTTACATTATCATATGATTTTATGAGTTTTGTAATTACAATAAAAAACTAGTACAAAATGCAAAGTACAAAATACAACCCAAAATCCTAATATTCTACCAAATATTGTAGTATTAGTTGATTAAAATTTTGGTAAGATTTATTTTGATTGCCCGAGTAACCTATAGTAGTTAATCGGACAGGATAAATGGATAAACTAGCACTGGGTACCAAGTACCTCAGGCCATCACACCATCGGTCACATTGTATCTCTCGGTGTATAACAGAATAGCTAATAAGCTGTAATAAACATTGGGCATAAGGCCAAGTATCACACTGATATTAGAATGGCTAAAAGCCATAAAATCATAGAATGGCATAATGCCATGTGCAGTACTACTAATTGAACCCTATTGGCATGCCAACTTATCCAAACCACTCATTCTAAGCATACTAGGGCATTTTACACAGTTAATGATTCAATTATTTATTTTTGTAATGTAGAGGTCACTATTCACTTGACTAATTTCACTTAAAGGTTGACTTTTTAATTTATAATAGATTTGTTGAACCTAAGTTCACCAAGATACCACATTTTGATTTACAAAAGTGTTGGTATTAGTTTTCAAACAATACTTAAAACCAATGGAGAATAATTCAGAAATTTAAGTTTTGAGTGCTAGAGTTCACTGTTCCATTAGGCCATTCTACAGTGAGAATTTGGCCAAATGTTCTTCATCAAAATTGTTCCTTATTGTGTCTAGTTACATTTCTTATTTTGAATCTCTCTATTTGGAGTTTTGTAGCTCAAGTTATGGCCTAAATACCATAGCTGGCTGGATTGTAATTTTTCTAGAATTTCTGGGCAGAATCAATTTTGCAGTTTTTGTACATTGATTGCAGGTCAGGTTTTGGATATGTTATGATCAAAATTTAGATTTATTTTCTTCATGAAAGTTGTAGGGCTATGTATTAACTTTCTATTGGTAAAAATTCAGGTCAATTGAACTTTTCTACACTGAGTTATGACCATTTGAACAAACACTATTCATTTGGTTATTTTCCAGGGACTGTATATTGGTCACCCGGATTAGGTCAATTTTTAGAGCCACATAGTTTGGTTTTCTGGGCAGTGTTTCTTCACCAAATTTGTGCCATTATGTGTCTAATTTCATCTCCAATTGGCCTTGCACCAATTGAACCTACACAACTCCAGTTGTAGCTGCCCAAACTTGCTGGACTTACACCCTGTCTTACAGGTCACCAAGGGCAGCATATCTAACTTCAATTCCCATAGAACAAATCACTTCATTTCTTAATCACACATAACCAAATGGTCACTAATTGACCATTAAAACTTTCTTTCACCAATACATGGACAAAGTCTCAAATTTGTGCCCAAACCCTAACCCATCCATTTCAAATTATGCATTTACTTATACTTCATTATCCTAATCAAGAGATTAGTGTTAACGGCAGCTATGGTATCATTTTAACTCAAAGAAATCTTTAAAACCCAACCAAGTCCAAGGCTATCAAAATTTTGGGGAAGGTATACATATGATGTTTATTAAATTTTCTTGTAAATTTGCACTCAATTCCACTCCCTCAACATGAATTTAAAGAGGAAGGAAGAGTTTGGTCACTAACCTTTAATGGAGTCAATTCCAAGCTTGTAAAAGCTCCTCTTTTCTACTTCTTTTTGCTGTCTTTAGCTTGCCCAAGGTGTAGGGATAATTTTTTGTGAAGAGAAATATGGGTTTTATGGTGAAAAACTTAAGGAAATCAAGGTGGAAATGAATGAAAATGGTGGAGAGCTCTAGGTATGGATTTCGGCCACCAATGGATGAAGAAGAAGATGAAGTAATTTTGGTCTTCTTTATCTCTTATAATGAGTTTATTTAATTTTCATTGGTGAGAGAGTTTTTAATGAGGTCATGCTTATGTCATTATTTGACTTTTATTTCATTTTTTTTCTTTTATTTTGTTTTTCTTTCTTACTCCTTTTACTTATTTTTAATAAATTTTTCATTAATATTAATTCATATTTTATGTCATAAATCTCTCTTACATAAATGGGCAAGTTGGTCAAAAATCATCTCTGAAGACGAAATGACCAAAATGCCCTCCGTTTGGCTTAACAAGCTAAAATTGTGTGTACCGATTGATTAAATTTTTCTTGTGTTTTCTTAGCAATTTATTATCATTAAGACCCCAATAATCCTTCTCTAAGATCTCAAAAATTATTTCATGGAGTTTTCCCTGGGTCTAGGGTCACTAACGGCCTTCGCCGTCACTTCCCGTTAGGGTCACTCATCACTGGGGCTACGGCTCATTTAACCTTAGTGCATTTCATTTCTAAAAATTTTCCTTAATTTTTCTTATCATTATTTGGTTTATTTATATCTCCTCACTCTAGTCTAATTATGATTCCAAATATTCTAGTTGTCCGAACCGACATTGGTTACCAGAACAGTAGAACGTACGAACTAGCTAAAGTGAGGATGTTACACATAGACAGAGAAATCATCCATAAAAACTCACATATATATTTAATATAATTGGAAAAAATAGCCATCATGCATCTTTGAAAAGTAGCAGGGGCATTACAAAGACCAAAAGGCATTCTTCTATATGCAAAGGTTCCATAGGGGCATGTGAATGTGGTCTTTCCTTGGTCTTTTGGGTGAATAGGAATTTGGAAAAATCCTGAATACCCATATAGATAACAAAAGTAGGAATGTTTCACTAGCATTTCTAGCATTTGGTCTATGAAAGGGAGAGGAAATGGTCTTTTTGGTGGCACTATTCAATTTTCTATAATCTATATACATGCGCCAACCAGTGACTACCCTAGTAGGGATCAGTTCATTGTTTGCATTTTTAACGATAGTTGTCCCACCCTTCTTAGGCACTACATGTACTAGACTAATCCATTTACTATCAAAAATTGGGTATATAATATCAGCATCCAATAGTTTCAGAATTTCTTTCTTAACTACTTCTTTCATGTTTGGGTTAAGCCTCCTTTGATGTTCAATAGTGGGTTTACTATTTTCTTCCATAGGTATCCTATGCATGCAAATAGAAGGATTAATCCCCTTCAGGTCTTCTATTTTATACCCTATAGCTTTGCTATGGGTCCTAAGTACCCTTAACAATTTTTCCTCTTCTATTTCGGATAGGCTAGCATTGATGATAATAGGATATTTAGAATTTGAGTCCAAAAATGCGTACCTTAGCGTGGAGAGAAGAGGTTTCAGTTCTACCTAGTTGTGTATTGTATATTGAGAATTTATGTATACTACTGGCAATTGACTAATTTGAGACTTGATGAATGAGATTAGAAGTACTATGAATGCTGTATTGTAGTTTGGGAGAAGGAGGATTAAACATTGGAAGTGCAATTTGTGTGCAGGTTGTGTGATTGATGAAGGCGGTGTATAATTTGAGTCATAACCTAATTTGTGTGACACCAATTGGTATGAGGCCAATTGGAGGCAAAACTAGACATAAAATGGACCAACTTTCATGTAGAAAGCTTGCTAAAATTCTGTCCAGAAAATGACCAATTTAGTGACCTAATCCGGATTGGTAATGTGAAACCCAAAATTTGACCATATGAACAGTATTCACGTAAATGGCCATAACTCACTGTAGACAGGTCCAAATGACCTGAAATGTATACCATTGGAAAGTTTAGACATAAGGTTGCAACTTTGGTGAAGATCATAGAACCCAAAAATGCCATTTACTAAGCCAAATTGCTTGCACAAGTTGAGGTATCAAAACTGTCCAGAACAATTGCAACCCAGAATTTGACCATATAAGCAGTAGTCACTCATTTGGCCATAAGTCACTATAAACAAGTCCAAATGGCCTGAAATTTATATCAATGGAAAACTTAGACATAGAGCTATAACTCTTATGAAGACACCAAAGCTCAAAAATGACCAGAACCAACTCAATTTGCTTGCCCAAGTTAAGGTACCAAATCTGCCAGAATTGAATTTGACCAAAAATTGATCTAACTTTGCATTAAAAATGCAATCTGTCCAGCTTTAGTAAATTGACCATATCTTGTTCTATACAACTCAGAATGACATGAAATCAGTTGCAAAAATTCAATAAGACATAGACCTATAAAATTGCTTTTTGGACCAGAATCTAAAAACCAAGAGAAATAAGACATCTAGTTAGATCAATCTAGCATACCAAAACTGAAAAATTGACATTATCATATAATAAGTCTTAGAAATAAAATTGGCAATAAATGCCAACTTGTGAGAATTGTAAAATGTACTATATTAGCAACATATTAAGATGCAAATTGTGACATATTGATATTAGAATCAACTTATCCATGATGCATAAAAAGGTGAACATTTTTGTTGATCAGTGAAAGGCATAATGACCTATAAACCCTAAAAATAAAGAATTAAATATTAAAGCTTGTAAATGCCCTAGTCTTGCCTAATTGACTAGTTTGGATAGGTTGGCATGCCAATAGGGTTTTGACAGCTATAATAAATGGCTTCATGCCACACTGTAATTTTTAATAGCCTATGGCTATACGGATTATGTTATTATACTTGGCTTATTGCCTAATTTATTAAATGGCTTCTTAGCCACACTGTTTGCACACCGGGAGGTACTTTGTGACCGATGGTGTGACTGCCCGAGGTCTATGTACCCAGTGCTATTTTAACTATTTATCCAGTCTGGTCGGTTGTATAGGCTACACGGGCAGTCAATTAAAATATTATTCAATTCAGGCAGTTAAGTTAAGTATAATGAAATTTTAGTACAATTAAATTAAGTATTGAATGAAATGAGTAAAAGAGATCAACAATAGAAACATAAAAAAAAAAAATATAATTTGCAGAATCGTAGAGACTTAAAAACACAATACAGTTAGAATAATTTGTATACTAGGTATTATTACTGAAAGGTTATAAACTTAGCACTTCCAAAGAGGAACAAACTAGTATATAAGATAGTTGATACTAAAAATACCATACCAAATTAAATTGATTCCTGAGTATTCGAATTATTATTTATTTCTTTCTTTATTTGCATATATTATTTCATTGTTATATTATTGCACCACTAAGCAGAAATGCTTAGCGCGATGGAATTATTTCCTCGTGCAGGTACTGAAGGTAAAACCAGTAAACAGTTGACTGAGATTTTTGGAGTCCAAATCTGTAGAAGTGTCAGAAGAGTTGAAGGTTGTCACCTCCTCAGCAATGCATGTAAATAGGGCTCACATTAAGCATATAATATATTTTATATATTTTAATTATTTCTTATATTGTAATTCAAATTAAGAAATTGTATTGAATATGTCTGTGATTTAATTAAACTGTGTAACATGTAGACTGTGATTTTATGCAATTAGTTACAAATTATGTACATTGATGAAATTGAGAATTTCGATATAAGAGCTGAGTGTGATTATGAATGAGACTGTGATTATGATTATTGAGACCATATGGTATTTACCACATTAGTCAGACTTTAATAAATAACATTAGTGCCTAAACCATTTTTGAACAAATATATCAAAGAACTGAAATGAAATAAGATAAGATCAGGTGCTCTGGCACTCCGTGTGACACGCCTTGCTCGGCTACACTGTAGACGGGTGAGGGGTGTTACAGTTATATGGCATGAGACTCACCATTCCATCTTATTTATATCTCATATAAATACCTTGGGAACAAACATGATTATAATATTTCTGAATAAGTCATGTCCTTATTGTGAAGTATCCTCGATTGTGAACCAATTTATGATACTTTGTGCTAGAAATACTATCACTCATATTCTTAACAATTTAAGAATAGAATTTCTAACAAAATATCAATGAACATTTTCTATTACACATAAATATATTATGTAAACGGAAAAGTGAAACTGCTTTTTATTAATAAAATATGTACAAGATACAAACTAAATGATATGCGCTAGGGCATACTACTAACATCAGTCAGAGAAGAAATATAAAACTATTTCCTCCCACTAGTCGAGCTAGTGAGGAATTCAAATATTTGGTCATGATACCATGGTTTCAAACTATTTTATCAATTTTCTAAACATTAAAATGTCAACCATATACATACAATTTTACTTTCTCAACATTTGGGGTCAATAGCACATTTTTCTTTTCAATCAAAATTTTCAATACAAATAAAGTCACAATTTAATTTTCACAATTCATTTAATACAAATTGCAAAAGAAAATTCAAAGAAAGTTTATATATTGTGCACAAACTTCTTTTGTTGACTTGATTTAATCCAACATTCTTTCTTTCTTCGAAGATCCCTTTCCAACTGAAACACATAATTTTAAAGTGTTTCAGTATCCATTCGAACTATTTCTAATAATTAATTCTAATAATTTCATTTTTGCATACTAAATTTACCTATTAGATCTTGTAAGTTGAATTCTTGTACTTAGGGTTATGGAGTTTCTAGTCAAACATAAATATTGACTTTCCACACTTAGTAGATATATTAATTCTAGTTGCACTATGATCCCTCAATTTGAGTTTAACTCATGTTGGCCTTAATTGCAAATCATATTTCAAAGCTCAGTGTATGTTATTTTAAATTTTTAGATTCATGGCCAATGTTTACTATCCATTAGACCAATGTTACAGTGTGAATTTAACAAAATTCTCTTCATCAAACTGTTTCTTATTGTGTCTTCTTTAATTCTCTTTTTGAATCACTCCATTTGGAGTTGTATAACTCAAGTTATGGTCAATTAACCATAACTAGGTCAAATCTGAATTTTAGTTTCCTTACTAGGCAATTTTGGTATGGAATTTAACCAATTTATTTGGACAGTTTATAGTAATATTTAGGCTTAGCATTCTTCATAGGATTTGTTGTCCTATGTCTTAAGGTCACTTAGAAATTTTAGTTGAAATTTTTCAAGTCTTGTAGAATTACTTATGGTCAACTTATTAGGCTGGACTCAAAGGTCTTATATTGGCATGGTCCTTAATTAAGTCAAAAACTTTGTCCTATAATTCAGACTTCTTGCATTCATAATTTGAGGAAGTTGCCTAAAACAAAGTTTTAGGTCTCTTTCTTAGCTTTCTATATTGGTATGGCTCATTTAAATTGGAGACCTCTTATGGGAGATATGCCTAATTGAATTTTCTGGATTTAATGGTTAAATGTACCATTTCCAGATTTGGTGTGCCAAATTAATCAAGTTAATTGACCTAGTTCCCTTGATTTCTGGGTTTTAGTCAAATTACCAATATTGTAGGTCTATGTCTTATTGAAATTTTGGCACTGATTTCATGTCATTTGGAGTTCTATGGACCAAGTTATAGTCATTTTACTAATGCTAGTCAAGTTGCACTTATTTGGCAAATTCTGGGTCATTTTTAGGTCAAATTCAATTCGGCCAGATTTTGTAACCCAACTTGGGCAATCAATTTGACTTGCTTAATGGCATTTTTGGGCTTGGTGGTGTTAACCAAAGTTGTAGCCCTATGTCTAAGCTTTCCAATGATATAAATTTCAGGTCATTTGGACCTGTTTTGAGTGAGTTATGGCCAAAATACTGGCTACTGTTCATACGGTCAAAAATCTAGGTTCACTTTATAGGTAATCCGAATTTGGTCTTTTTTTTTAGGTCACTTCTATGAAGAATTTTGGCATGACCTACGCATGAGAATTGGTCTATTATAAGTCCTATTTCACCTCCAATTGGCCTCATACCAATTGGGTTCATACATCTCCATTTATAACCTAAAATATATATTATTTTTACTAAACACACTTTGCATTGCACTTTGGCATTTCTAATAGACATTATGCACATTACACTTTGGTCAATTGTCCAATAACAATCTACTACTACTAATATCCAGCCACAATTTAATTGATCAAGTATCCAGCAATTTAATCAATGTGCAAATACAATTCAACTCAAGTGAATAGTCATCACACTCAATGCAATTTTAACCAATGTCTAACAACAATTCAATTGTTCAAACCTAATCCAACTAATCAAGATCAATAATATACATTCCATTGTGCTTAAATCAATATTAAATATACATGAAATTAAGGCCTTCCTAAGCACAGCAAGGCTGCCCAATTTACTCATATACTTCAAACTTCCCATTTTCAATTCACAACCTCACTTCACATACACAATTCACACATACACATGGTAATCAAACTCTTATACATTTAAGCACTCTAATCAACCTCTCAAATCACCATTTACATGAAGAATTAAATCATACTCCCATGGACATGAGGGTTACCGATTTGGGGACTTGTCAATACTCAATAAATTCTTCCATAAATCAAGTCACCACAACTTCGATTACAACTTTAATGAAGCAAGTAAGAAAAATAAGCACTTACCTCTTTTAAAGCTTGTACAAATCTTCACCAAAATCTTTCTTTCTTGTTCTTTATCTCTTCCCCAGGGTTTATGGACAACTTTTAATGAAGGAGGCTTGAGGTTTGGATGGTTGGATCATGGATGGCATGGAGCTCTAACTTTGGCCGGCTATGGAGTTTCCTTTGGAATTTCAATTCGACAATTTTGAAGATGAAGGTTAAAGATGAATATTAGTGCTGCCCTTCTTGTCCACTAATGTTTAAATAGTCCACTTAGTCCCCCACTTAACCTTAATTAAGCATTTAAATAATCCTAAGTTTCCTAATTGCAATTAACACCCTAATTTCTCACTATTTACATTTCATTCTAATTTCATTTTTCATGTAATTTTATTTTTCATGGAATTTTTGAAATTTAATACTACTTATTTTTAATGGATATTTAGGTCAAAAGTCAACTCTAGGTGTCAAATGACCATAATGCCCCTCTTCGGGTTGTATTTTAAATTTTTTGGTAGTACCGATTTAATCCCTGACCAAACGGTTCCTTTAATTTTCGTTTTCATTTGTACCGAATTACTAAATTTCCTTTGACCAATTATACCTCAATAGACATTTAATTATGTCCCAAAAATATTTCCCAGGGTTCCCAGCAGTCCAGGGGTAGTCAACGGTCTTCGCCGTAACTTCTCGGTGCGGTCACCCATCACTGCGGTTCCAGCTCATTTAACCTAGTTACATTTCATCTCTTTTATTTTTCTTGTATTTTCTTATCATGTATTTCATCATTTTATGTCTCCTTAATAACATTTTAGTATAGTTCCTGACATCCTAGCTGTTCGGATAGACACCGTTCATCGGAACAGTAGAATGCATAGACTACTTAATATAGGGGTGTTACAATGTGCTTTTACTTTTATTACATTATGTTTGTTAAACTCACCATGAGTGAGTAACTCCTTAAATTCTAAAATTTAGAAAGTAGCATTCTTGACTTTTATTATGGATATATATTGAGTTTTATTTAATGGAATTGAGTTTTGTTCATTGATTCAATCTGTTGTGCTCTTAATGCATGCTATGTGTTGGTACCCACCTAGCTATGATCTAAGATACTAATTGAAAAACTGAGAGGTGAAGATTAGTATTGGAAAATCAAGATTTTGAACCTAGAAAATCTGACCTAGAGATAGGTTGATAACCTTTGTGGAGTTCCAAAATTAGTCATAGATCTCAAAGGGTTTTGATTAGGACTAATCACCAATGAAAATAGGTTTAGCTATAATTGAAATACGCCTTAGATACCTTGAGAGAGGATCTTGGATACCTTAGGATTAATTTTCATCAAAGAAATAAACTCAATCCATTGATAAAGCTAGATTAAAACTATAACAAAGATAAGGTGTAAAATCTAAAATTCCATAATTATTCACATAATTAGAATTCTCTTTAAGTTTCCTGATTCACTTTCTTTAATTCTTAAAAGTTATTCGTCTTAGTTTAGAATTTACCCCCTTATATTTTTTGGTAGTTTAAATAGTTAAGATTACTATGTAGTTTAGTACTTACCCCTATAACTCCTCATGGGAATGATACTCTACTCATCACTTTATTACTTGTTAGCGATCTGTGCACTTGCAGTGGTTGTAAAACCAAGCAAATAGTTGTAAACCAGCAAACAATCCTTCAAGTGTTGTCAACGTCATCTACTACTAGGTTTCCATTGCTAGCTATTGGTTCTTGCCAGTGGTTCATCAGCGACATTAAGCAAAAGGGGAAGGGAGGGGAGGAGAGGGGAGGAAAGGGGAGGGGAGGACAGGAGTGATACACTTGTAATATATAGGTATTTTAAGGCACTATTGCATTGCATTTCATAGCATTTAGATAGTTAATTGAATGCATTTTACTTATTTTTGTTAATTTTTGTTAATTTGTTAATCTCTGCTTAATTTCCTACTTTTTGTATCTTTTCAGGTATTTTAAAGAAGATCCAAGGCATAGAAGTCAATTGGACAAGTTTGGGAGATAAGAGAAACAAGGAGGCCTGCTGCATAAGATTACATGGGTCGTGTAAGCATGAAGCTTGACCCATGTAACTCCTTAGCCAAGAGAATCTGAAGAAGGCATGGTGAAACCAAAGTACACGGGTTGTGTAACAAACCTTGCATAATTCACCAAACCTTGTGTAACCTTCTGGCAGTCAAAACTTGAAGAATTGTGGACAGATGACAGTACACGAGCCATGTAAGTTACCTCATGTAAAACTTCCTGTAACGTCCTGAGAATTTCGAGCTTTGAATAGTACTATTTTCGGTCTGTGAATAGTATTATTCAAAGCCACTTGAGGACTAAAAATGAGATAGAAATTAATTAAGATAAGCAGAATAAAAATCGAAGTGACCATCGGGCTATGGATTTAATCGGTATTATTGAAAAAAAATGGACTATAACTCGATAAAGGGCATTTTGGTCAATTTACTTGAAGAGTTGACTTTTGACCGAAATGTCAATTAAATTAAGTGAGATTAATGTATTAGAATGAGACTAAATCAACAAAAAGAAGTATGAAAATTCAATGGGATATAGATAGAATTAATGAATTATGATAATTATAATTAGAATTATTATTATAATTATTTAGATATTTCTACAAATAAGAAAATTTTTTTAATTAAAGTAAATATCTCATTTAATTACGTCCTTATCACCATCATCATCTTCATCTTCTTTACTTTTCTTCCATTGTCATCCTATGTTCTCTCTCTCATCCTCCATTAAAGCTTCCTTCCCAGCTCTAAACCCTTAAAGAGAAATCCTTGAATTAAGCCCTAATTTGAAGAAAGCAAGTAAGGAATACAAGAAATTTGGAAGATCTGTGAAGAGGGAGAGTTAGCCAATTGAGGAAAGTGATGATTCAAGTTTAATTAGTTATGAATTTCTGGATTTCCAAGTTTATTTGTGGAGATTACTAGGGAATTTGATTGAAATCATATATGTTATGAAGAAGGGAATTTAGATCATGGAGGAAGGTGTTAGGAGTTTAAGTTTTGATGTAATTAACTTGATTTCTAGTCTTGAATAAAGTAGTAAACATGATTTATGAACTTAAAATTGATTGAATTTGAAAGATGGGAGTTAGGGTTTTATGCAATTAGGGCTTTCATGGCATGAAATCTATTTAATGCTATTATGGTTATATTATGATGATTGCATGTCTATTTATTGAGAAATACTAAGGATTTAGTGAAGAAATTAAAGGAATGGATATTGTGCATTAAGTGTTGAACCTGGATGGCTTGAGTCTAATGAGGTTAAAACTCATAACTTGAGCTACATAATTCCAATTGAGGTGAAACTAAAGGAAAATTAAAGCTAAGACAATATACTAAAACTTTTATGAAGAATACTTGCCCTGAAACTGACCAGAAGATACCTAAATTAGGGTTAGAATCTGATAATGCAAAGCTGGAAACCTTGAAACTGACTAAATGAACAGTAGGTACTAAATTGAGCATAACGTACTCTACAAAACTCTAAATTGAGTAATTCTTGAACCTATGTAATCTTGATATATAAGGGAATAATTCATATGGAGACCATGATACTAAATTATGATTGTAACCTATCCAAATTTGCTTGAGAATGTGAGTCCAGAAATCTGCCTAGATTCTAGAACAGACCTGAAACCTGAGAATTTGTCACCTAAATAATTTTGGAAAAATGATGATAACTCTAACTACACAAATGCAAATTGAATGATTCTAAAGCCAAAATAAACATAATACATATAACTACAACTTTCATGTTTTGACCTAGACCCAGATATAAGGGTAAAGTGATTGAACTTTTAGTGCAAGTTGGTTTTGGCCAGACTGAGATTCCTAAATTTCTAGCAAAACCCTTGTGTAGTAAACATGGCATATCTTCCTTTGTACATCTCCAATTGAGATGCTATGAAATGATTTGGAAACTTAATACAAAGGCCTAAAACTTTTCTTTAGAGACCTTGTGCAAATTCTGGATATAAAGTGCTTGGATATTGAGTGCAAAATCATGTAAAAATCTGAAAAACCTGAAAATCTCAGGATAAGACACCCAGGAATAGTACCTGGTATTTTAGCTATAACTAGTGATATAGATCTCCAAATTAAGTGATTCAAAATGATAATTAAAACTAAGACATAGAGGAACAACTTTCATGAAGACCAATTTGACAAATTATGAATGGAATTAGATTGAAATTGAGTTCAAAAGACATGTTCAAATTCTGCCCTATAATTTGAAATAGTTAGAATGTGTAGTTATTTTAGGAATTCACTAGGAATTTATTTGGTTAGTTATTAGTGGAAGTTGGAATAAGTATTGAAGCTTTTGAAATTATGTGTTTCAGTGGAGAAGAGAAGTTTGAAGTAAATGGAGAAATAGGTCAAAGAAAGGAGACTAAGATAAGGTTTGTGCACAACTCCAATTTTCTTGTGTTTTAAATTTGCAAATGTGATTTTCTTTTGCCTTTAAGAATTATCTATAATGTTTTGAGAATATTTTTAATGTTGAAAAGAATTTATTATTAGGTTGAAAAGGCGAATGTTTAGCCATTTATTCTATTGTAGCATGGGGGTGGCCGGATGTATGTAATTTAGAAGTGTTATAAAATTAATGTGTTACCAACCATGTATGATGATTTGTGATGATTTGAAATATTCGTTTAGGTAAATGGAAATTGTTTTAAAATTATTTTAAAATTACAGTTGGCATGACAGACCTTGATTGCTTCCCTCATTTTATGAGGTTGAGATTGGATATATTCCTCCTCCACGTGAGGGGTTGAGATTGGTTATATTATCCTCTCTCTCTGGTTTACCAGTTGAGGTTGAGATCAGATGGGTGCACTCATATTTGCTAGCTAGCTTTGTTTCCCTCATTAGTTTCAGCTAGATGGGGTTGAGATAGCTTTACTGTGGTGTATAACACGGCATTGATTGAAAATTTTGTGTCATTGCTTAAATTGTGAGATGTTGGCAACACTAGTTATTTTTAAATGTTATAATAAATGTGTTATTGAAAATAAATGATTTGTTGATGATTATGAATATTATTATTTCCATATTTCATGGAAAAATTTGAACATATTAAATACTTGTTATGGTTTAAATATCTTATGTTTTATGTAGTTTTATAAATTAATGGTTGTGCACCACTGAGTATTTGTACTCAGCGATAGTTTTTATGCTGTTGCAGGTAGAGGAAAGGAAAAGACTGTTGAGTGAAAGTAATAGAAGCTATATTCTTTTTGGCAAGCGGGTATACTTCTAGGTTACCCTTTTGAGTTTTGTTTTTGATGTAAATAGGACTATATGTATGTAGGAATCATTTGAGCAGTTGTACAAAAGTGATGTAATATTATTTTATTGACATTAAATGAATGTAATTTTGTAAGAATGTATTTCTTATGGTTATGAATGAAGAAAAGCATTTGATGAAATGTTGATTTGATGAATTTGTGATATATAATTATTGCTACAAGTTTTGTTTACAGGTTTAAAATTTTTCAGTAGTTGAATTTTTAGCCGTCACCACGCCAAATTTTCATCAAATTTCTTTAAGTTTTAGAAATGCTTATTTCTTTTCTTAATTAATTTCAATGTATTTTTCTTAGACCTTAGAGTAACTATTAAATCTTTTATGGACAATTTTAATTTGAAATTGAATTTGAGATCGTTAAATCCCTTGTAATGTGTTTAATAGATTATTGGTAGAGGGTGTTTCGGTAATTCATTAGGCATATTACAGGAGCATGTCATATCTTATGTAAGGGTAAGGTGTGACGCTTCCTACCCCTGTGTAACTTGCTGTCTCCCCCAAATATGAAACCTGAAATAGTTCAGAGAATTACATAGCCTAAGGCCATGTAGTGCCACACTAACCGTGTATTTTGCAACAGAAAAACTTTTGTTTTGACCTGAATTCTCCTGCACTCATTCCTAATAGACTTCTAAGGCTTTTGGGACTTTGAAACATAACTCTAAGGCACCTAATATAAATACTAGAAGATTGAAACATATGAGGGAGTTTGAAGAGTTCACCTCACACACAAACCCTAGTTTTTTAAGTAATTTGGAGAGAATCAACATTAAGCACAAGGAGAAGGACTCTCAGTTAAAGTTTCAAAAGTTAAAGGCTATAGATCTTTGTTCTGGATTCTTTTATTACATTCTTTTAGATTGTTTTATGTTCTTTTACTTTGATTTTAGTATGCCTGTCAAACTTACCATAAGTGAGTGGTTCATTTAATTGTAGGATTAGGAGAGTAGCACTATTAATTTCTATTATGGACTGAGGTTATTTAATAGATTTGAGTTTTATTCTTTGATTCAATAGTCTTTATTCTCAATGCATGCTATGTATTGGTACCCATTTAGTCATGATATAAAATACTAATTAAAGAACTAAAAGGTGAAGGTTAGTATTGGAAATCAAGATTTTAAACTTAGGAAATCTGACCTAGAGATGGGCTGAAATCCTTTGTGGAATTTCATAATTAATCAAAGAGCTTAAAGGGTTTAATTAAGATTGATCACCACAAAAGTAGGGTTTATATTAATTAAAATACACCTTAGGTGCCTTGAGAGAGGACTTGAGATATTTTATGATTAATTTCCATGAAAGTAATAATTCTTGATCTATTAAATAGGTGAGGTTAAGTCCATAATAAAGTTGAAGTGTTAAATCTAAATTCTGGAATTAATTTAGTTAATTGTTTTCTAAACTTAAGTTCATTACTTTATCTTCTTTTAATTCTTAGCATCTGTAGTTAACTTAGATTTAACCTTTCAATATATTCGATAGTTTAGACAATCAAAGTTGTTGTTTAGCTTGGTACTTATGCCTATAAATTTTTCATGGGAATGATACTCTACTCATTACTATGTTAGTTCTTCATGATTTATGCACTTGCAGGGTTGTAAACTAGCAAATAAGTTTTAAGTGTCATTGTCGGGGAATTTTAGTAATTTTGAGCAATAGGCAATTTAGTTGATTTAGATATTTTTTTTTATTTAATTTACTTAATTCATTTTTACTTTTTATTCCTTTTTCAGGTTCTCTATTCAGTTTATGACTAGAACAAAACCTGAAAAGGAGCTACTTGAATTGGATCCCGAAATAGACAAGAGACTGAAAGCCATCAAGAGAGGAAGGAGACATCAAGAACCAAAACCAATAGCTTTTGAAACTCTAGTCATGGCCAATAATAACAACAGGCCAAGACCCTTGAGGGACTATGGAGCCCCAACTATTCAAGGATTCCAATTTAATATTACCAAGCCCATAGTTGAGGCCAATAACTTTGAGCTCTAACCGGCATGGCTCCAGATGATTCAACAGACTTAATTTGAAGGTTCACCTGTAGAAGATCCACACTATCACCTTTAGTGCTTTATTACTTTGTGTGACACATTCAAGATGAATGCAGTATTTGATTAAGCTATTAGACTCAGAGTATTTGCATTCTCTCCCAAAGATAAGGCAAGAAAATGGCTACTTTCTCAACCAGTTGGAACATTCACCATGTGGAAGGATCTTTCACAAGGTACTTCCTACCTACAAAGACTGCAAAATTAAGAGTAGTGCTGAACACTTTTAGGCAAAGAGAAGGAGAATCATTTTATGATGCATGGGAAATGTATAAAGACCTACAAAGGGAGTGCCCACACCATGGCATAGAAGACTGGCTCCTAGTTTAGAACTTTTATAATGGATTGCTATCATCTATAAAGAGTACAGTCGATTCTACAGCAGGAGGAGACCTCATGGAGAAAATAATTAATGAAGCTCTTGAACTTCTAGAGAGGGTTGTGTATCATAATTTCGAATGGTCAAATAAGAAAAGAGACATGAGGAGAACAACTGGGATTCTAAAACTAGATGCCCTAAGTATGATCAATGCTCAATTTGACCAACTAATAAGGAGACTTGATAAGATGCAAGCTAATGCAGTAAGGTCAAGCAATCAACACTATGACAAATATGGAGAAGGCCACATGACTTCAGAATGTAATAACTATAGTTAGCCCTCCATAGAATAGATGAACTAAGTGAAGAACTGAGGAAACTTCAACTAGAGGTAGATTAACAACTCGTACTCAAACACTTACAATCCTGGATGGAGGAACCACCTTAACTTTATATGGTCAAATTGGCAAAACCAATAAAACCAACCCATTAACAAGTAGTAGGGATATAGGCCACCACCACCACCTGGTTTCCAAAATAGAGGATAAAATTTAGCACCACCACTACTACCTCCCTAACCTCAACAGCTTGAATCTAAGTTAACCATGGATTCCATGATAGAAAGCTTTTTAGCGGCACAATGATAGCAGAATGAAATGATAAAGCAACTAGCTTCCAGAATAGACCAACTAGCTACTCACAACAAGATGCTTGAGAACTAAATTGCTCAGCAAGCCAGTTCGTCAAGCAAAGCCATTAGTAAGCTACTAAGTTAACCAAAGATGAACCCTAAAGAGCATTGTAAGGCAGTTGCTTTTAGGAGTGGGTAAAATTTTAGAGGATCAAAAACCAAAAGGTAAATAAAAATCAGTGGAAGAAACTTCTGGTGATTCTGATGACCAAATGAAGAAGCAAGAGAAGGAAGCTTAAAAGGACAAGGAAGATGAGGAGAACAAGAAAAAAAAAAGCTACCTAAACCATACCAACCCCTTTTCCTCAAAGATTTTAGAAAGCCAAATTGGATAAGCAGTTTGGAAAGTTTTTAGAAGTTTTACAAAAACTCTATATCAATATTCCTTTCACAGAAGCACTATCTCAAATGTCATCCTATGTGAAATTCTTAAAGGAAATCCTCTCTAAGAAAAGAAAGCTGGAGGACTATGAGATAATTTCTCTAATAGAGGAATGCAACACCATCTTGCAAAACAAGCTACCTCTAAAACTTAAGGACCCTAGAGACTTCTCTATACTTTGTTTTATTGGCAATATGAACGTAGACAAGGCCCTTTGAGATCTTAGTGCAAGTGTGAGTCTGATGCCCCTGTCAATATGCCAAAAGCTGAATGTTGGAGAACTTAAACCAACTACGATCACACTATAACTAGCAGACAGGTCTGTAAAGTACCCCATTGGCATCTTGGAGAACATCCCTATCAAGATAGGCAAAATTTTATTCCAATAGATTTTGTTGTCCTAGAGATGGAGAAAGATATTCAAATTCCTATTATATTGGGAAAACCCTCCTTAGCAACCACCAGAGCTATTATAGATGTTAAAAATGGGTAGTTAACTTTCAAAGTAGGAGAGGAGGAAGTAGAATTCAACTTGTTTAGAGCAATGAAACATAAACTAGACATTGATGAATGCTTAAGGGTAGGCATTATAGACAAGCTAGTTGAAGAGGAATTGCCCAAGAGATATCTTGAAGATCCTCTTGAAACATGCATAGTGCACAGCCACACCGTGGATGATGACAATAAGGAGATTGCAGCCTATGCACAATTTTTTGAAGCTAGCCCACCTCTAGCCTTAGTGTTAGTAGTATGCCCCAGAGCATATCATTTAGTATGTATCTTATACATATTTTATTAATAAAAGGCAATTTCACTTTTTCATTTATATAATGTGTGACACCCCTTACCCGTCTATAGTGTAGTCGAGTAAAATATGTCACACAGTGTACTGGAACACCATAATTTATCTCATTGATATTTATCAGCTCTTAATTTATTTATTATAGTTATTAAGTGAAATTTATGAAATTGATCTCATTTAGATCATTTATTGAAATTATAAATTAATTTGCGGCTTTGAAAATTTTATAGAAAATCCGGCAAAGTGCTGGCTAAAAATGGAGAAAACAGTTCTTCAAAACCTGTGAAAAACACTTCCAATAATTTCTAATCATTCTCAAACTCCATTTGTATCACATCAATTTACAACAATTTCTTAACAATTCCTCCATTTGTCAATCATTCATATCACATCATCATCAAGATCAAATCATAAATAAATTCTCATATATTATTTATAAACACAAAGTTACAAATACTTACATTAATATAAAATTATATTACATAGGTTTCAAATATACATGATAAAATAAAAGTTTAATTACAAAACTTACAAAAATCACAAAATACAAAATGGGACCTAGTGTCCTACCAATGCACTGTAGCTTGTGAGGTGACACAGACACTATGCAAAACTGTGAATGGCCTTACCCAATTTGTGGTCTACTGGGCCCTCTATCCAAATCTTCAGTACCTACGCGTTGCAAAAGCTTCGCGCTAAGCATAAAGCTTAGTGATGCCAATAATACAAGAAAATATAATATGCAAATAAAAGTAATAATTTCCTAGTTATTGTGTTCATAAGAAATGAATAATTACTAACTTATTATTTAGTCGAGAGCTAATTACATTTTATGATATTAACTTATTCATGCATTTTGTTAATTATTTTCTTGATGATTTTGAGCTTTTTTGTATTTTATTGTAATCATTCTTGATATTTAATTTCCGTATTTTCTTTAATAATCAGTTCAATTACAGTTATACTTTTCCATGCCCAAGTAACCTATACAAATTGACTGGACTGGATAAATGGGTAAACTAGCACTAGGTACTAGGTACCTCGGGCCGTCACACCATCTGTCACAATGTGTCTCCCAGTGTGCAAACAGAATGGCTAATAAGCCATAAAAGCAATAAGGCATAAAGCCAAGTATAACATCATAATCAGTATAGCCATAGGCTATCATCACAAAATGGCAATGAAGCCATAAATCATACGTAGTACTGCTATCAGAACCCTATTAGCATGCTAACCTATCCAAATGAATCACATTAGGCCTACTAGGGCATATTACAAAGTCATTTCTTGAATATTTGTACTTTATATGTAAGGTTACTATTTATTTCATTAGTCAACTAAAATGTTGACTTTTTCATAGATAATAGGTATATTGGTTCAAATATCACCAACATACCACATTTTGCATTCCAAAGTTGTTGGCATTGGTTGCCAATTCCATTTCAAAGCTTAGTGTTAGTTATTCACAATTTTCAGATTTCAAGCCTCATGTTTACTGTTCCATTGGTCATTTGTACAGTAGGAATTTGATAAAATTGTCTTCATGAAAGTTGTTTCTTATTGTGTCTAGTTACATTTCCTTTTTTTAATCACTCCATTTGGAGTTTTGTAGCTCAAGTTATGGCCTAAACACCATAACTAGCCAGATTGGACAGAATCCGAAATTCTGGGCAGCTAGATTTGGTAATCTAAGTTTGGTTGGCAAATTGACTAGGTTATGGTCAGAATTTGGATTTGTGTTCCGCATGAAAGTTGTAGATCTATGTCTCAACTTTCTGCTGGTAAAATTTCAAGTCAATTGGACCTTTCTACACTGAGTTATGACTAAATGAATAAACACTGTTCATTTGGTCATTTTGCCTAGGTAGAATGCAAGTCACCCAGATTGGGGCAATTTTTAGGTCAACTTGGTTTGGTTTTTTAGGCAGGGTTTCTTCACCAAAGTTGTGCCATTATGTGTCTAGTTTCATGTCCAGTTAGCCTTGCACCAATTGAACCTCTACAACTCCATTTATAGCTACCTAAACATGCTGGACTCACATCCAGACCTGCAAGGCACTCAAGGGCAGCATACGTAACTTCAATTCCCATAGCACAAATCACTTCATTTCCTAATCAAACATAGCCAAATGGTCACTAATTGACCATTACAACTTTAGTTTATGTCCATTTTCATCCACCACTAAAATTAAATTTCAAAACCCTAACCCTAATCAACCAAGCCTCCAATTCATGCATCTTACCCCTAATTTGCTATACTAATCATATAATTTATACTAGGGGCAACTAATATGTCACTTTAAATCAAAGAATTCTCCTAACCCTAACTCATGTCAAGGCTACCAAAATTTCATGGAACATAATCATGCCTCATTAATTCAATTTTTTTATCAAATTCTCAACTTAACTTAGCTTAAATTCATTTTTAGGAAGATGTAAAAGCAAAGAATATGGCACTAACCTCTTTGGTGATTTTCTAAGCTTATTCACACCTCACTTTCTTCCACTTTCTCCTCTTCTAATGGCTGCCCAAGTCTAGCTCTAGTGGTAGAGACAAATTTTTGTGAAGGAAATATGAGGTTTTGAGGTGGTTTTGGTAGAAGTTTGGAAGCTTGGGTGAAGCTTCAATGGTGGAAGGGTGTGGGAAGTGGGTTACGGCTGGTTTTGGGAAGAAGAAGAAGGCAGATTGTTTCTTCAATTTTTCTGCCCATTTTAGGCTTTTAATTATGTTTATAAATAGGTGTCACAATGTGATTGGGTGGGAGTACTTTAATGACATCATGTGATGTCATAATTCCTAATTTCTTTCATTTTTCTTTCCTTTTCTTTTCTACTCAATTTTAATTAAATTTTTAGCAATATTTATTCATATTTTAGATTATAATAATTATTTACTTAACTGGACAAGTCGGCCAAAAATCACCTCTGAAGGCAAAATGACCAAAATGCCATCCGTTTGTTTTAACAGACTAAAATTGTGTATACCAATTGAAAAATTTTTCTAAGCATTTTCTTAGCATTCTAATGCTATAGAAACCTCAATGACTCTTCTCTAGAGTCCTAAAAATTATGTAATGAATTTTCTCCCGGGTTTAAGACTCCTAGTTGAGAAGACCGTAACTTTCCTCTGGGTTACCCATCGCTAGGGCACTGGCTTATTTAACTTGGTTGTATTTTATTTCTAAAATTTTTTCTAAATTTTTCTTATTAATATTTGAGTTATTTATGGTTCCTCACTTTAGTTTAAATATTTTATTTCCAGACGTTCTAGCTGTCCAGATCGACACCGGTCACCGGAACAGTAAAATGTACGGGATGGTTACAGTGAGGGTGTTACAACTCTTCCCCTCTAATTTAAATTTTGTCCTCGAAATTTACCTGACTTAAGTAATCGTGGAGTTGCTACCTCCTTGTTTCTTCACTTCCTTGTATCGCGTCATCAGTGTCTGGGTTTGGCTCTTCCTGAGCTTCCATAGCATATACCTTTGGTGCCACCCTGACTTCGAGCCTTTCAACTGTCTCAGAAACAATCTTCTATGAAATGTCAGTCGTTTCTGCTCTACCCGATCTTTTAGCCCTTTGAACTATAGGGGCAGGTCTATCAACTTGTACTGGAGCTATTGAACCACTCCTCTGAGGGCAATCTCTTATGAAATGATCCGTAGCCCCACACTTGAAACACTCTCTAGTTAACAGTCGATACTCCCCTCTGTGTCTCTTACCACAGTGCATACATTTAGGCACTGGGGCAAATCCCTTGTTACTGTGCCTGGGGAGCTAGCTATAGATATCCCAATCTGGCCTCTCTAGCCTTGTGTCTGATCTTGTGAACCAGAACCTTTAAACTTCTTACTATCAGTCGGTATACTTGACTGCCCTGGTCCAAATTCCCTCTTACGCTGCCTATCTTTCCTATTCTATTCACTTACTCTGACCCTTTCCACTTTCAGTGCAGCTTCAACTAATTTTGTGAAGTTTATAATCCCTAAGGCAGTGATCATTATTTTAATGTTGTCATTTAGCCCCTCTTCAAACCTTCAGCACCTCTCTGCTTTTGTGGGGACTATCTCTCTTCCGTAGCGGTTTAGTCTGACAAACTCCTTCTCATACTCCGCTACTGATAGCTGCCTCTGCCTCAGATTAATAAACTCTCTTCTTCTGTCTTCCAGGTACACACTTCCCACATACTTCTTCTTAAATTCAGCGAGGAAGAAATCCCAAGTTATCAACTCTAGCCAGACCTCACTAGATATAGTGTCCCACCACTGATAGGCATCATCTTGAAGTAGGGACACAGCACCCTCCAAGTTCTGCTCTGGGGTACAATACAGTTGCTTCAATACCCTTATGGTGCGGTCTAGCCAATTTTCAGCTGCCACCGAGTCATCTTCTTTCTTACCAATGAAGTCCACAGCCCCAAATTTTCTCAGTCTTTCTAGATATGATTTCTGTTGTGGAGGTGGTGGTGGTGGTGGCATTACCCCAACCATCTGTCTGAAGAATTCAGCCATTTGCTGAAACATAGCCAGTGGAGGCTATGCAGGCATTGCTGGTGCTGGTGGAGCAGGTTCTCCCTGGCCCCCAATCTCAGCTGCAGGTGGAGCACGACTCTCCACTTTCTCATCTAGTGCTCTCTGTGACGTGGGGTCCATATCCTAATCAAAATAAGAAAGAAAAACAAATATGCATTAGTGTCACCTCAACTCTTACAAATGTAATGCATGGTATGGACTTTATCTAGACCCAGAAACGCCTAAACCATGCTCTGATACCACTAAATGTGACACCCCTTACCCGTTTACAGTGTAGTTGAGTAAGATATGCCACACAGTGTACCGGAACATCATAATTTATCTCATTGATATTTATCAGTTCTTAATTTATTTATTATAGTTATTAAGTGAAATTTATGAAATTGATCTCATTTAGATCATTTATTGAAATTATAAATTAATTTGCGGCTCTGAAAATTTTATAGAAAATCCAGCAGAGTGCCGGTTAAAAATGGAGAAAACGTTTTTTCGGAACCTGTGAAAAACACTTCCAATAATTTCCAATCATTCTCAAACTCCATTTGTATCACATCAATTTACAATAATTTCTTAACAATTCCTCCATTTGTCATTCATTCATTTCACATCATCATCAGGCTCAAATCATAAATAAATTCTCATATGTTATTTATAAACACAAAGTTACAAATACTTACATTAATATAAAATTATATTACATAGGTTTTAAATATACATAATAAAATAAAAGTTTAATTACAAAACTTACAAAAATCACAAAATACAAAATGGGACCTAGTGTCTTACCAATGCACTATAGCTTGTGAGGTGACACGGACACTATGCAGAACTGTGAACGGCCTTACCCAATCTGTGGTCTACTGGGCCCTCTGTCCAAATCTTCAGTACCTACGCGTTGCAAAAGCGACGCGCTAAGCATAAAGCTTAGTGGTGCCAATCATACAAGAAAATATAATATGCAAATAAAAGTAATAATTTCCTAGTTATTGTGTTCATAAGAAATGAATAATTACTAACTTATTATTTAGTCAAGGGCTAATTACATTTTATGATATTAACTTCTTCATGCATTTTGTTAATTATTTTCTTGATGATTTTGAGCTTCTTTGTATTTTATTATAATCATTCTTGATATTTAATTTTCGTATTTTCTTTAATAATCAGTTCAATTACAGTTATACTTTTCCATGCCCAAGTAACCTATACAAATTGACTGGACTGGATAAACGGGTAAACTAGCACTAGGTACTAGGTACCTCGGGCCGTCACATCATCGGTCACAATGTGTCTCCCAGTGTGCAAACAGAATGGCTAATAAGCCATAAAAGCAATAAGGCATAAAGCCAAGTATAACATCATAATCAGTATAGCCATAGGCTATCATCACAGAATGGCAATGAAGCCATACATCATACACAATACTGCTATCAGAATCCTATTGGCATGCCAGCCTATCTAAACCAATCACATTAGGCCTACTAGGGCATATTACAAAGTCATTTCTTGAATATTTGTACTTTATATGTAAGGTTACTATTCATTTCATTAGTCAACTAAAATGTTGACTTTTTCATAGATAATAGGTATATTAGTTCAAATATCACCAACATACCACATTTTGCATTCCAAAGTTGTTGGCATTGGTTGCCAATTCCATTTCAAAGCTTAGTGTTAGTTATTCACAATTTTCAAATTTCAAGCCTCAAGTTTACTATTCCATTGATCATTTGTACAGTAGGAATTTGGCAAAATTGTCTTCATGAAAGTTGTTCCTTATTGTGTCTAGTTATATTTCCTTTTTTCAATCACTCCATTTGGAGTTTTGTAACTCAAGTTATGGCCTAAACACCATAACTGGCCAGATTGGACAGAATCCAAAATTCTGGGCAAAACTGGTTCTGCCAAATTTGGTAACCTAAGTTTGGTTGGCAATTTGACTAGGTTATGATCAGAATTTGGATTTGTGCTTCTCATGAAAGTTGTAGATCTATGTCTCAGCTTTTATCTGATAAAATTTCAGGTCAATTGGACCTTTCTACACTAAGTTATGACTAAATGAATAAACACTATTCATTTGGTCATTTTGCCCAGGCAGAATGCAAGTCTCCCGAATTAGGGCAATTTTTAGGTCAACTTGGTTTAGTTTTCTGGGTAGGGTTTCTTCACCAAAGTTGTGCCATTATGTGTCTAGTTTCATGTCCAATTAGCCTTGCACCAATTGAACCTCTATAACTCCATTTATAGCTGCCCAAACATGCTGGACTCACATCCAAACCTGCAGGGCACTCAAGGGCAGCATACCTAACTTCAATTCCCATAGCACAAATCACTTCATTTCCTAATCAAACATAGCCAAATGGTCACTAATTGATCATTACAACTTTAGTTTATGTCCATTTTGTAACACCCCTATGTTCGGTAGTGCGTTCTACTATTCCGGTGACAGTGTCTGTCTGGACAGCTAGGATGCCTAGAACTACACTTAGATATGGGTGAGGAGACATAAAATAATGAAATACAAGAAAATAAAATACAAGAAAAACAAAGGAAAAATAATAGCAATAAAATGTAACCAAGTTAAACGAGCCAAAAACCATAGCGATGGGTGACCGCACTAGGAAGTTGCGGTGTGGACCGTTGACTAGCCCTGGATCGCGGGAAACCCTGAAAAATATTTTTAAGACTTAAATAAACATCTATTGAAGTATAAATGTCATTAGAAATATAAAAAAAAAATTAATTAATTAATTAGTACAAAAAAAAATGAGAAATCGAGGAAACGACAAAACTCGGTGTTACCAAAAAATAGGGAATGCAACACGAATAAGGGCATTGTGGTCATTTGACACCCCGAGTTATCTTTTGACCTAAATATCCATTAAAAATAAATGATATTAAACTTTGAAAATACTATGAAAAATTAAAATGAGATACATTATGTAAATAGTGAAAGTGTGGTGGCCAAATTGCAAAAATTGGAAAGTTTAACATTAAAATAGATTTTTAATCAATTAATGCTCCACTAACATCACTTAAGTGGACCTTTAATCAACCTTTGGACAGAAAATTCTGTCATCTTCAACCTTTGGAAGAGTGGCCAAAATGAACTCCATGGGAGACTCCATGGCCAAACTCACATCCACTCCTATGCATCCATGATTCAAGCTTCCTTTCACCATAAATCCTTCATTAAACCTTGCATACTCAACTTGGGGAAAACATTGGAAGCAAAAAGAAAAGTTTGGGTGAGGTTTTAAAGAACTTCAAAAGTGGTAAGTGAGTGTTTTCAATTCTTGTTTCATTAAAAGTGTAACCAAGGTTGTGGGTAGTTGATTTATGGAAGAATTTTTGAAGTTTGATGTTTTAATAGAGATGTACATTTTCGCATCCATGGAAATTCAGTATATGTAGCTTGTTTTTACTTGTTTATGGTTGTTTAAGATGTTGTTATTGATGGCAGCATGGATATGTGTATAATGGTTTGGAATTAGGTATGTAAATGGGGTGTGTTCATGTGGTTAAATGATGTAAATGGACTTTGGAAAATTCTATATTCAAGTGTGCATATTGAGAATGGTTACAAGATGTCCAAAATGACCAAAAATGTGTTGTTAAAGGTGTTAATCGTAAGGTACAAACCAGAATTGAAATGAAGGAAGTAATTTGGTAAGTGTTGAATATGTAATTGGTAAGTGATGAGAAGTGTGTAGTAGGGCGGTGTATATTTTGGTTTAGAACCTTAAGTGTGTGACTCCAATTGGTATGAGACCAATTGGAGGTGAAACTAGGCACAAAATGTGCCAACTTTCATGAAGGAAGCTTACCAAAATTCTGCCTAAAAGGTGACTTGAAAAATGACCAAATCCGGATTAGTGACTTGAAAGCCTGAAAATTGACCATTTGGGCAGTAGTTAGTATTTTGGCCATAACTCACTTAAAACAGGTCTAAATGACCTGAAATTTTTACTATGAATAGTTTAGACATATATCTACAATTATTATGAAGACACCAAAGCCCAGAAATGGCCAGAACCAAGCCAAATAGCTTGCACAAGTTTAGGTACCAAAACTGGCCGAACCAAAAGTGACCTAAAAATGACCTAAAGTTACCATTTTGATGCATTCTGTCCAGCATTGGTAAATTGACCATAACTTGGTCTACACAACTCAGAATGACCTGAAATTTTGCCCCGCATGCAATAAGACATAGACCTACAAGTTTGTAGTTTGGACCGAAACCTGAAAACTGAGAGAACTAGGTCATCCGGCTAGGTCAAATTAGTATACCAAAATTCGAGAAATTGCAATAAAATGCAATATATTTGAAAATGAAATTGGTAACATATACCAACACTAAAGGGCTATAAAATGTGACATATTGGTAACATTAAACCTAATTCACCTAGAATGCATCGAGGGTCAACATCTTAGGTTGACTAAGGAAATAATATAATTCAATAAATTAATTATTAAGCCTTATTGTTAGAGACGGTTTAAATGAGTACTGAAACACTTCAAATTGTGTGTTTCAGTTAGTAAAGACTCAGGAAAGGGGAAGGAAACACTGAGTCAGAGCCAAGAGGCATTTATCAGAGGTTTTTGCACAACTAGTTTTTAACTGATTTTGTTCTGAATATTTCATATGATTAAATGACATATTTTTCTTATGTATTATGTTTAACAAGCATTGGATTTAATTCAATGATTATTGAAATTGTTATAGTATGTATGAATTTAGCTTTGTGAAATGGTATTTCCACAAGTATTAAGCATTGTTGGGAATTGAATAAATTATGTTTTGGAAAATTGTGATAGAACATATTTTGAATTGTGATGGGCAATTTGCATAAAAAAATGCAAATTTATGATTTGAATTGTGATGAGCATAAAAATTATTGGATATTGGAATTGACTTTGAATTGAATTGTATTGTGATTTATGCTCACTAAAAGGATTGTGATATTGTTTTACATCTCACTATAGATGCTTGACTAGGTTATTACCCGTCTCTCTCATTTATTGAGAAAACAATGGATTTAGTTGTGTTTTAATTACCATGGTACGTGCACAGGCTTAGATTCTCCTCTTATTAGAGGTTAGATCTAAGTTCTTATTTGTTATGGCCCTTTCAGAAGTTTCATTATTGTGATGTGTACTGTGCATGAGGATTCAACCTCCCGACCATAGGGAGTTAGAATCACCTCGAAGATGGCCCTTTCGGATTAGTCTTGCGTAGTTAGTGAGATAAAGAATGGTTTTTGAGATAAAGAATGATTTTTGAGATAAAAAATGGTTTTTGAGATAAAGAATAATTTTTGAGATAAAAAATGGTTTTTGAGATAAAGAATGGTTTTCGAGATAAAGAATGGTTTTCGAGATAAAGAATGGTTATTGAATAGTAAAGAATTGTGATTTCAATTATGATTTATGTATAATTGATTTTGTGGGAATTAATCTTATTTCCATATATTGTTGGAACTACCTTAAATGGTTAGTTATGATTTGAAAAATTGAATTTCGTATCAAAGTCATTTTATACAAATGATTTATGTTATTGGCAATGAATATTTTGAGTTTTGGAATTTGATGAGTATCTAGATTTCCAAATTATTTGCTGTAATATTTGTTAAGGTATATTATACTATGTTTTAAATTATAGTTGTGCACCACTGAGTTCACCACTCAGCAATAGCTTTGTATGCTGTCGCAGGTGAAAAGTAACATAGAGCAATTGAATAAGCTTCTTTGAAGAGACATTCAGATCAGCTCCAGGTATACCCATGTATACAGGTTTTGATGTATGCATGTAATAATATGTATGTAAATTATTTGAGCAGTTGTATAAAAACTCTTATAAAATATTTTGGTATGTAATTAAATGTAAATTATTGTAAATGTAAATTTGAGATTTCATTTACTTGAATAGTTTTGTAATATTAATTTTGAGTCTTGTAATCAATGAAATGTTTCTTTTATGATGAGGTTGTTTTGAGAATAAATTGATTTGATTATTGAGATTTGAATTGTGAGTTGAAATGAAGTTATTGGAGTTGTATTTGAGAAAACATATTGGGAGTGTTTTCTTTTGCAAGTTTGAAGAACTGTTTTCTCAAAATACAATCGGTACTCCGCCGAAATTTTAAAAAAATTTTGTAACACCAGATTTTAATCGATGATTTAAGTTTCATGAAAATTGTTTTAAAATCCCTTGTATTTTTAATGGGTTACCAGTAGGCGAAGTACGGTAATTCATTAGGTGTACTACGGAATCATGTTACATCTTACGGAGGAGTAAGGTGTGACACATTTTCATCCACCACTAAAATTAAATTTCAAAACCCTAACCCTAATTGACCAAGCCTCCAATTCATGCATCTTACCCCTAATTTGCTATACTAATCATATAATTTATACTAGGGGTAGCTAATATGTCACTTTAAATCAAAGAATTCTCCTAACCCTAACTCATGTCAAGGCTGCCAAAATTTCATGGAACATAATCATGCCTTATTAATTCAATTTTTATCAAATTCTCAACTTAACTTAGCTTAAATTCATGTTTAGAAAGATGTAAAAGCAAAGAATATGGCACTAACCTCTTTGGTGATTTTCTAAGCTTATTCACACCTCACTTTCTTCCACTTTCTCCTCTTCTAATAGCTGCCCAAGTCTAGCTCCAGTGGTAGAGATAAATTTTTGTGAAGGAAAGATGAGGTTTTGAGGTGGTTTTGGTAGAGGTTTGGAAATGGTGAAAGGGAGTGGGAAGTGGGTTACGGCTAGTTTTGGGAAGAAGAAAAAGGTAGATTGTTTCTTTAATTTTTTTGCCCATTTTAGGCTTTTAATTATGTTTATAGATAGGTGTCACAATGTGATTGGGTAGGAGTGCTTTAATGACATCATGTGATGTCATAATTCCTAATTTCTTTCATTTTTTTTCCTTTTCTTTTCTACTCAATTTCATTAAATTTTTAGCAAAATTTATTCATATTTTAGATTATAATAATTATTTACTTAACTGGACAAGTCGGCTAAAAATGACCTCTGAAGGTGAAATGACCAAAATGCCCTCCGTTTGGCTTAACAGACTAAAATTGTCTGTACCGATTGAAAAATTTTTCTTAGCATTTTCTTGGAATTCTAATGCCATAGAAACCTCAATGACTCTTCTCTGGAGTCCCAAAAATTATTTCATGAATTTTCTCCCAGGTTTAAGGCTCCTAAGTTGAGAAGACCGCAATTTCCCTCTAGGTTACCCATCGCTAGGGCACAGGCTCATTTAACTTGGTTGTATTTTATTTCTAAAATTTTTTCTAAATTTTTCTTATTAATATTTGAGTTAATTATGGTTCCTCACTTTAGTTTGAATATTTTTTTTTCTAGACATTCTAGTTGTCCAAACCGACACCGGTCACCGGAATAGTAGAATGTACGAAATGGTTACAGTGAGGGTGTTACATAATGTATTTATGTGTAATAGAAAAGGTCCATTGATATTTTGTTAGAAATTATATTCTTAAGTTATTAAGAATATGAGTGACATTATTTCTAGCACAAAGTATCATAAATTGGTTCACAATCGAGGATAATTCACAATAAGGACATGACTTATCCAGAAAGATTGTAATCATGTTTGTTCCCAAGGTATTTATGTGAGATATAAATAAGATGTAATGGTGAGTCTCATACCACATAACAAACATCATAGGCACTTATACATGATAAGTAGGCTGAACCAGTGACGCATATGACAAGCACGTGGAGTTTACTCTTGTTAATGCATTGTCATATATCATATCAGTGCATATAATCTTTAGACCTGAGATAACATAGTTATCTTGTATATAGGTGGTTTAAGTTTGATACTGCTTTCATACTTGTACTGTGTATGGGTATATGGGCATGTGTTGGCTCCTACTAGTTATATATGGAGGTAGGTGTTGATCAAGATGGAATCTGTTACCCTAAGTAAATAGGGATGAAGTCTTATGTTCATTTAATTATTCTTGATGTTTCAAGTTCCTGGCCAGGACAGATAGATTTAGTCAGAAAAGAGTTTCTGACAAGAAAATCTAATTGATTAATTGATTGATTAAATAGTTTTAGTTTGCAATAAGATTGCAAAGTCCCTAGCATGACTTGAAACCAAATCTAGGTTATTGGATGTATAGTATAAGTTAAATTTATATTTAAAGTGTTTAAATATAAATTTAATTATGAGAAATTAATTAATAGAGATTAATTTATTTATTTATATTTGATATAAATTGATTTGGAGAGGAGAAATAATGATTTTGGGTTGAGAACTCAAAATTACAACATAAGGGTAATTTGGTCATTTCACAATGTGACATGTAGCACCATGAGATGGTAACACATGGCACCATATTAGCTTGCCATTTGTCTTCCTATCATGTAAGATAATCAAAGTCAAGATTAAGTCTAGCTTTGACATTTGGCTTAATGTGATTAGGTCAATTAAAAATAAGATGCAATGTGGAGGTGACATGTGGCATAGGGTTTAAGTGATGACCAAATTATAAAAGGGAAAAGAAAAAAAGAAACACTCACTCTTATTCTCTCTCATGTGTGGTGGCACCTCTTCCGCCCTCTCATCTCTTCATCTTTTCTCATCAATTCAAAGAGAATCACTCCATTCCCTTTGCATTAAAATTGCTAGAAATTGTTTCTAGTGTCCTATGCACACATACAACCTCTCTAAAGGTAAGAACCCAATTTATAATTAGTTGGCAAAGGCTTGAGAAGCAAATTGGGGGCTGCCCATTGGTGATCTTGGTGTGGACAAGCTAGAGGGATAACACTTGGGGTTCTAAATGCTTCCTAAAGGTACCAATCATATCCATATTGTATCAAAGAGGTTAGTGCTCTAACTCCTCTTTTAAACTAGGGTTTAAATGAATTAATTTGTTAATTCACAATCTTAAATGGCAAACATAGATCCTAATATATATTATAAGTGTTTTAATATGCAATTAAGCATTGAAATTAATTAGGCACATAACAGATGTGGTATGATGCATATAACCCTAGAAGAAATTTTTGAAATTCAATGCTCTAATGAACAACTTTCATGCTTCCGCTCTTTTAATTAGTATCAGAGCCACTATATTTGTCATTTAGATTGATTATATGAGATTTAATTGTGTGATTTGAGAAAGAGTTGATTAATTCAAAGCTGTTTGGTGCTCCCATGGTGGCGGCATGTTTGTTGATTCCATGGGTGTGCATGATTTGGCCATGTTTGATGTCTCATTGCATGCGCATGGTGTGGGTTTGATGTATGGGCCTGGTATTTAAGGCCCATAATTAGGTCCATGCTTAATTAAATTGTTTAATTAAGAATTTTAATCACACAATTAAATTTTGATTCAATTGTTTGAATGAGATTCAAATCTGAATTTTTAAATTTGTTTGAATGAGATTCAAATCTGAATTTTTAGTTGAATATGAGATATTCAATTTAATTTTAGTATGTATGATTTATTTAATTATTAAATGGTAATATGCATGATAAATTATCATGGATAATAAAAGACCAATGTGATTGGATTTATTTTTTTTATTTTTCTTTGGGTTGTAAAATAATTAATTTTATTTTTGGTGGCATGTATTATAAGTGTTGTAATAATTTGGGTTGTGTTTTCATTTATTTAAGGACTTTAAAGTCCATATTCTTGTAAATTCATTATTGGTATGCCAAGGATTACAATGTAATTGGATTGCAAGAAGATCAAGGAGGTTAAGAGCATTGGTGGGACCAGTGGGAGGAATTCAAGATCAAGTGTTGATTATGTACTCCTTCAGCAACTCTTGTAAAATGAATGAATGAAATGCACCTAGGAATGCCCTGATTCAATTCTTGGTGGTTCAGAATTGAATCCCTTAGAAAGTCCATGATCATACCATATTTATTGTTTATCCATGTATGCATGAGATGTATAGGAATGTATGCAAGTATATGATATATACATGCTAATTAGATAATGTGCAAAGTGAGACCACAATAATAATTAAACCGACCACTAAATCTTCCAAACAAATGATTAAGTTGGAAATGGTATAATTAAATTATATCATGGGCCCTCCATTAAGGCAATTATTTTAAGAAATTTTAAATACTTGCATTTGATGAATTTAATTTAAGAGATTTTCTTAAGAATAATTGTTAAGCATGAGATGTTGTAAATATGTAAATAAGTTAATACCCAATAATTGATGTGCCTGAGGACATTAAAGTTATTTGCATGTTTACTGGCTTAATGGGATCAACTTAACTAATGCAAGATGAATCAATAATGGATGTGCCTGAGATTTTAACCATTAGGGGCTAGATAAAGGATTGAACCTCACATGAGATGTGATGGGCAAGGAGTTGCTCACTTGTAGTTTATTGTAATTCCAATAATGGATGTGTCTGAGGATGATCAATAAGACTATAAAAATTCAATCACCCACTAGAAATCCATCCAACAAGGATTTCCGTTTCCTACTTTGGAAGTGTAGGATTCGCCAAGTTAGTGGGAGGACCAATTTGATTAAAAGACAATAATCATTTTGGTTAATTACTTGATACATTTACTAATTAATCTAGTTATTTTCTGCAGTTATTCTTCTAATAATAATGAGCACTCAACAACCACCACCATCCAATATCCTTGCGAGCATACTTGATCACAATATGTTGACAGGACCTAATCTTTTTGATTGGCTAAGAAATTTAAAACTTGTCTTGAACCTAGAACGTATTGGATATGTTCTAGAATCAAATGTTCCTGGTCCCTTACCTCCAGAGGCCACTTAAGAGGAACATGATGTTAGTAGTATGCCCTAGAGCATATCATTTAGTGTGTATCTTGTACATGTTTTATTAATAAAAGGCATTTTCACTTTTCCGTTTACATAATATATTTATGTGTAATAGAAAAGGACCATTGATATTTTGTTAAAAATTCTATTCTCAAGTTATTAAGAATATGAGTGACAGTATTTCTAGCACAAAGTATCATAAATTGGTTCACAATCGAGGATACTTCACAATAAGGACATGACTTATCCAGAAAGATTGTAATCATATTTGTTCCCAAGTTATTTATATGAGATGTAAATAAGATGGAATGGTAAGTCTCATGCCATATAACAAACATGATAGGCACTTATACATGATAAGTAGGCTGAACCAGTGACATTTATAACAAGCACATGGAGTTTACTCTTGTCAATGCATAGCCATAAATTATATCAGTACATATAATCTTTAGACCTGAGATAACACAGTTATCTTGTATATAGGTGGTTTGAGTTTGATACTGCTTTCATACTTGTACTGTGTATGGGTATATGGGCATGTGTTGGCTTATATTAGTTATATATGGAGGTAGGTATTGATCAAGATGGAATCTGTTACCCTAAGTAAATAGGGATAAAATCCTATGTTCATTTAATTATTCTTGATGTTTCAAGTTCCTGGCCAGGATAGATCGATTTAATCAGAAAAGATTTTCTGATGAGAAAACCTTTTTAATCAAGAACTGGAATTAAAAGAGAACATAATATTCATAGCAAATGGGGTTTGACATAAACCATGACTCCAGCTCGAATTGGGATTTTGTAACAGAGAGATTCTAGTGGATGGTAACATATGATTATAAATTCATTTAAGGTAAACCTTATTACTGATTGGGTGGCCATGGCATGCTATGCTAGGTGTTAACCATGGTCTATGAGGTGCATAAAATGATTTAGAGAAATCATTTATTATAAGAAAGAGTTCTGATGATATTAAGAGTTGATATCATGTCTCATTACCAATTACTGATGAGCCTAGTGAGTCACACACATACACAAGTAATCACCAAGTTAAATACGATTTAATTAATTAATTAATTAAAGAGTTTAATTGATTCATTAAATAGGTTTGGTTTGCAATTAGATTGCAAAATCCCTAGCATGGCTTGAAACCAAATCTAGGTTATTGGATGTATAATATAAGTTAAATTTATATTTAAAGTGTTTAAATATGAATTTAATCATGAGAAATTAATTAATAGAAATTAATTAATTAATTTATATTTGATATAAATTGATTAGAAGAATAGAAATAATTATTTTGGGTTAAGAACTCAAAATTAAGACACAAGGGTATTTTGGTCATTTCACAGGGTGACATGTGGCACTATGAGATGGTGACACATGGAACTACACATAAGCTTGCCAATTGTCTTTTAATCATGTAAGATGATTAAAGTCAAGATTAAATTTAAGTTTGACACTTAGCACAATGTAATTGGGTCAATTAAACTAAGAGCCAATCAGAAAGTGACATGTGGCAAGGGTTTTAAGGGGTGACCTAGCTATATAAGGGAAAGGATGAAAAGCAAAAATACAAGCTGCTATTTGATTCATTGCTGCCGCCACCCAAAGCACCTCTCCCTTCTCTTCTTCTTTATCTCTCACCAATTCAAAGAGAATAGCCAACATTCTCTTGAATTAAAAATACTAGAAATCGTTTCTAGTGTCTTATTTGCATCTATAACATCTCTAAAAGCAAAACCTAATTTTCTAATTGATTTGAAAGGCTTTAGAAGCTGTTCAAGGGGTTGCCATTGGTGATCTTGGTGTAGACAAGCTAGAGGGACAACATCTGGTGTCCTAGGTGCATCCCAAAGGTGCCAAACACAACTACAGTGCATCAAAAGGTTAGTGCACTTGTTCTTGATCTAATCTAGGGTTCTAATGAATTAATCTGTTAATTCTAAAATCTTAAATGGCAAATGTAGATAAAAAAATATATTAAAAGTGTTTTAATATGTTGTTTATCATTGAAATCAAATAGATAAAAATAAATCTTACATGATGCATGTACTCTAGAAGAAAAATTTTTGAATTCAATGATCTAAACTTATGTTTTTCATGCTTCTGCTCCTTCAATTGGTATCAGAGCCACTATATTTTCCATTTAGATTGTTGATTATATGATTTAATTATGTGATTTGATCATGAGATGATTGATTTATTACTGGTTGCAAAGTAAAGGTGGCGGCTTGATGAAGAACACCATGGTGCGCATGGTTTGATGCATTCAACCATGCACATGGCTATTTGGGCTTGTTTGTGAGCTTGGTTTCAAGGCCCATAATTAGGCTCATGACTAATTAAAGTGTTTAATTATGAGTTTTAATCAAACAATTAAATTTTGATTCATTCAAATATGAATTTTTAAGTTGAATATGAGATATTCAATTTAATTTAAGTATGTATGTTTTATTTAATTGTTAAATAGTGATACGCATGATGGATGATCATGGACTATAAAAGACCAATGTGATTGGATTTATTTCTTTTATGTTTCTTTAGGTTGTAAATTAATTAATTTATTTTAATTTATTTTGGGTATGTATTATAAAGGTTGTAATATTTTTTGGGTTGGAATTTCATTTATTTAGTTCTTGTAAATTCGCCTTGGTATGCCAAGGATTACTATGTAATTGGATTGCAAGAAGATCAAGGAGGTCAAGAGCATTGGTGGGACTAGTGGGAGGAATTCAAGATCAAGTGTTGATTATGTACTCCTTCAGCAACTCTTGTAATATGAATAAATGAAATGCACCTAGGAATGCCCTGATTCAATTCTTGGTGGCATAGAATTGAATCCCTTAGAAAGTCCATGATCATACCATATTTATTTATTAACCATGAATGCATGAGATGTATAGGAATGTATGCAAGTATATGATATATGCATGCTAATTGGATAATGTGCAAAGTGAGACCTTAATAGTAATCTTCCAAACAAAAGATTAAGTTGGAAATGCTATAATTAAAGTAATTATAACATGGGCCCTCCATTGAGGCAATTATTTTAAGAAATTTTAAATAATTACATAAGATGCAATTAATTTAAGAGATCTTCTTAAGAATAATTGTTAAGCATGAGATGTTGTAAATATGTAAATGGTTTGGTGGCCAATATTGGATGTACCTGAGGACATTAAAATTATTTGCATGTTTACTGGCTCAATGGGATCAACTTAACTAATGCAAGATAAGTCAATAATGGATGTACCTGAGATTTTGAACATTAGGGGCTAGGTAAAGGATTGAACCTTACATGAGATGTGATGGGCAAGGAGTTGCTCACTTATAGTTTATTGCAATTCCAATAATGGATGTACCTAAGGATGATCAATAAGACTATAAGAATTCAATCACCGACTAAAAATCCATCCAACTAGGATTTTCGTTTTCTACTTTGGAAGTATAGGATTCGCTAAGTTAGTGGGAGGACCAATTTGATTAAAAGACCATAATCATTTTAGTTAATTACATGATATATTTACTAATTAATCTGGTTATTTTCTGCAGTTAATTTTCTGATAATAATAAGCACACCACAACCACCACCATCCAATATCCTTGCAAGCATACTTGATCGCAATAGGTTGACAGGACCTAATCTATTTGATTGGCTAAGAAATTTGAAACTTGCCCTGAACCTTGAACATATAAGATATGTTCTAGACTCAAATATTCCTAGTCCCTTACCTCCAGAGGCCACTCAAGAGGAACATAAAACTTTGGACAATTGGAAGGAGCATGATATGAGAGCCAAGTGTTACATGCTTGCTTCTATGAGTAATGAGTTACAGAAGCAGCATGAGAACATGCAGAGTATGAGTGAGATCCTCCTTCACCTACAAGAGTTGTATGGTGAGCACAGTAGGAATGCTAGGTATGAGATATCTAGATAGCTGTTCCGCATAAGGATGTCTGAGGGACAAAATGTTAGGGATCATGTCCACAAGATGATTCAGCTGATTGAGCAGTTGAAACATCTTGACTTTAACATGGATTTCCAATTGCAGACGGATTTGATCCTTCAGTCCCTTCCTGAGTCATTTGGGAATTTTGTGATAAATTTCCATATGACTAAGCAGGAATGCACCTTGGCTGGTTTACTCAACATGCTGGTTATTGCCCAAAAGAATATATCAGACAATAAAGGAAAAAAGGTAGCTTCGATTGCACCTTCTTTTGCTGGAAAGTCCAATAAGAAGAAGGTCAATAAGAAAAAGAAACCTCAGATTCCTGGTCCTTCCAAGAAGATAGCTAAACAGAAAGGGAAGACCAAAGCTGATGGAGGCAAAGGAAAATGTTTCCATTGCCAAAAGGATGGGCACAGTAATAGGAACTGTCTAGAGTATAGCAAGTAATACCAGCTTGCAGTAACGAGATATTAGACTCCGGGTTGGCAATGGCTCAACTGTTAAAGCCTTAGCCATAAGATCTAAATCTTTATACATGTGTGGACATGTTTTGTATTTAAATAAGGTTTTGCTTGTACCTGATTGCAATATTTATTTTGGAAATAAATATGTTGGTTCAGGTTATATGTATAATGGACTTTATTATCTAGATAATAATGTTAAATACAAATCTAATGCAAGCAATCTAAAAGAATGCAATGCCATGATGAAAATCAACTCAAGTTCAAAATATATTTGGCACTTAAGGTCAGGTCATGTTGCAGAAGATAGGATTGCAAAGCTGGAGAAAATGAGGATTTTATCCTCATTAGGTTTTGGACCTACTCCAACTTGTGAATCCTGTCTTCAAGGCAAAATGACTAGATCACCCTTTGTTAGACAAGGACTAAGAGCTAAAAATATTTAAGATCTAATACATAGTGATGTATGTGGTCCATTTAAGGAAATGGCTAGAGATGTTTTTTATTACTTTGTTACCTTTATTGATGACAAATCAAGGTTTGGGTATTTGTATTTAATGAAATACAAACATGAATCCTTTGAAAAGTTCAAAGAATTTAAATCTGAAGTAGAAAATCAAACAGGAAAAAGTATTAAAGCTCTTCGATCAGATCGTTGAGGTGAATACTTGAGAGAGCATGGCATTGTTTCCCAACTAACTCCTCCAGGAACACCACAGCTGAATGGTGTATCTGAAAGGAGAAATCGTACCCTATTGAATATGGTATGTAGTATGATGAGCTTTACTGATATGCCAATCTCGTTTTGGGGATTTGTATTAGAATCAACTTTGCATTTTTTGAATAGGATTCCATCAAAATTGGTATCTTCCACACCTTATGAGATATGGCATGGAAGAAAGCCAAGTCTTAAGCATGTTAAGATTTGAGATTGTCCAACTTATATCAAAAGCTGAACACTGATAAATTGGAAATCATATCAGAAAAGGGTTGATTTGTTGGATATCCAAAAAATAGTTTTGGATATTATTTTTATTTGCCTACAACATAAAAGGTTGTGATAAGTAGAGATGCCACATTTCTTGAACAACAGTTTGTTCAAGAAGGAGGCAAAGGAAGGCAAATAGAGTTAGAATTGGAGAATTCTGACCAACCAACAGATCAGATGGATATAGATCCATCTAGTCAACCTACACCTATCGATGAAACATCTATAGCTGTTCCTCGTAGATCAACCAGGGTATCTCACCAACCAGTGAGATATGGTTTCCTTCATGAAGAAGAACAAGAGTTGTCTACTCATGAAGAAGTAGATCATGGAGATAATCCACTTATCTATGAAGAAGGTATATCAGATATAGACTCTTCAAAATGGATTGATGCTATGAAATCCGAGATTGATTCTATGTATAAGAATCAAGTTTGGGATCTTGTTGACCCACCTGAAGGTATTGTACCTACAGGGAACAAATGGGTTTTCAAGAAGAAAATTGGTTCTGATGGAAAGGTAGAGACCTATAAAGTAAGGCTAGTAGCGAAAGGGTTTCGCCAAAGGCAAGGAATCGACTATGAGGAGACTTTTTCGCCTGTTGCCATGCTTAAATCAATTAGGATTCTATTAGCAATAGTTGCTTACTATGATTATGAGATTTGGCAGATGGATGTCAAAACAGCTTTTCTCAATGGATACATTGAAGAAAACATTTTCATGGAACAACCTAGGGGTTTTGAATCCTAAGATGGTTCCAAAGTGCGCAAGCTAAAACGATCCATTTATGGGTTAAAACAAGCTTTGAGGAGTCGGAACATCCGTTTTGATGAAGTTATTAAGTCTTTTAGTTTTATCAAAAATGAGGATGAGCCGTGTGTATATAAGAAGGTAAGTGATAATGCTGTCACTTCCCTTGTCTTATATGTGGATGACATTTTGTTAATGGGTAATGACAGGTATGTTGACAACTGTAAAGGTATGGTTGTCAAATACATTCTCCATGAAAGACTTAGGGAAGGCTACCTATATTCTTGGAATTCGTATCTATAGAGATAGAGCGAAAAGAATAATTGGTTTATCCCAAAGCCTATACTTGGAAAAGGTGTTAAAGAGGTTGAACATGCTTGATTCCAAGAGAGGGTTGTTACTAGTGAGACATGGTATCCACCTTTCTAAGGAGATGTCTCCAAAGACACCTGAAGAAAGAGATAAAATGGCCAGGATTCCATATGCTTCGGCTATTGGAAGTTTGATGTATGCAATACTGTGTACTAGGCCGGATATCGCATATGCTGTTAGTTTGACTAGTAGGTATCAATCTAATCCAGGTTTGGAACACTGGATAGCTATTAAGAATATCCTTAAGTATTTGAGAAAAACTAAGGATTTATTCTTGATTTATGGAGGTGGAGACTTGCAATTGGATGGTTATACTGATTCTAATTTCCAATCTAATATCGATGATAGAAAGTCTACCTCTGGATTTGTGTTCATTTGTAATAGAGGTGCAGTCAGTTGGAAAAGTTCCAAATAGAGTACAACTGTAGATTCCACTACAGAGGCCGAGTATATTGCTACATCAGATGCTGCAAAAGAAGCTGTTTGGATATAAGGAACCCTAGTCTCACTAGAAATCCAAACACATAGAAAGGCGCTACCACATTATCAGAGAAATAGTTGGGCGAGGCGATGTAGGCATGCAGAAAATAGCATCAGCTAAACATCTAGCTGATCCATTCACTAAGCCTATGTCACAAACTCAGCTAGACCGACATCTTGAGAAGATGGGTCTAAGATATTGTAATTAATGGCTCTAGTGCTAGTGGGAGATTGTTAGTAGTATGCCCTAGAGCATATGATTTAGTATGTATCTTGTACATATTTTATTAATAAAAGGCATTTTCACTTTTCCGTTTGCATAATATATTTATGTGTAATAGAAAAGGTCCATTGATATTTTGTTAGAAATTCTATTATTAAGTTATTAAGAATATGAGTGACAGTATTTCTAGCACAAAGTATCATAAATTGGTTCATAATCTAGGATACTTCACAATATGGACATGACTTATCCAGAAAGATTGTAATCATGTTTGTTCCCAAGTTATTTATATGAGATGTAAATAAGATGGAATGGTGAGTCTCATGCCATATAACAAACATGATAGGCACTTATACATGATAAGTAGGCCGAACTAGTGACATTTATAACAAGTATATGGAGTTTACTCTTGTCAATGCATTACCATAAATCATATCAGTGCATATAATCTTTAGACCTGAGATAGCACAGTTATCTTGTATATAGGTGGTTTGAGTTTGATACTGCTTTCATACTTGTACTGTGTATGGGTATATGCGCATGTGTTTGCTTCTACCAGTTATATATGGAGGTAGGTGTTGATCAAGATGGAATCTGTTACCCTAAGTAAATAGGGATAAAATCCTATGTTCATTTAATTGTTCTTGATGTTTCAAGTTTCTGGCCAGGACAGATAGATTTAATTAGAAAAGAGTTTCAGATGAAAAAATCTTTTTAATCAAGAACTGGAATTAAAAGAGAACATAATATTCATAGCAAATGGGGTTTGACATAAACCATGACTCCAGCTCGAATTGGGATTTTGTAACAGAGAGATTCTAGTGCATGATAACATATGATTATAGGTTCATTTAAGGTAAAACTTATTACTGATTGGGTGGCCATGGTATGCTATGCTAGGTGTTAACCATGGTCTATGAGGTGCATAAAATGATTTAGAGAAATCATTTATGGTAAGAAAGAGTTCTGATGATATTAAGAGTTGATATCATGTCTCATTGCCAATTAGTGATGAGCCTAGTGAGTCACACACATACACAAGTAATCACCAAGTTAAATATGATTTAATTAATTAATTAAAGAGTTTAATTGATTAATTAAATAGGTTTGGTTTGCAATTAGATTGCAAAGTCTCTAGCATGGCTTGAAACAAAATCTAGGTTATTGGATGTATAGTATAAATTAAATTATATTTAAAGTGTTTAAATATAAATTTAATCATGAGAAATTAATTAATAGAAATCAATTAATTAATTTATATTTGATATAAATTGATCAGAAGAAGAGAATAATTATTTTGAGTTAAGAACTCAAAAATAAGACACAAGGGTATTTTGGTCATTTCACAGGGTGACATGTGGCACCATGAGATAGTGACACATGGCACTACACATAAGCTTGCCAATTGTCTTTTAATCATGTAAGATGATTAAAGTCAAGATTAAATTTAAGTTTGACATTTGGCACAATGTGATTGAGTCAATTAAACTAAGAGCCAATCAGAAAGTGATATGTGGCAAGGGTTTTAAGTGGTGACCTAGCTATATGAGGGAAATTATGAAAAGAAAAAATACAAGTTGCTATTTGTTTCATTAGTGCCTCCACCCAAAGCACCTCTCCCTTCTCTTCTTCTTCATCTCTCACCAATTCAAAGAGAATAGCCAACATTCTCTTGAATTAAAAATACTAGAAATCGTTTCTAGTGAGGTTTGCATCTATAACATCTCTAATGGCAAAACCTGATTTTCTAATTGATTGGAAAGGCTTTAGAAGCTGTTCAAGGGGCTGCCATTGGTGATCTTAGTGTGGACAAGCTAGAGGGACAACATCTGGTATCCTAGGCGCATACCAAAGGTGCCAAACACAACTACAGTGCATCAAAAGGTTAGTGCACTTGTTCTTGATCTAATCTAGGGTTCTAATGAATTAATCTGTTAATTCTAAAATCTTAAATGGCAAATGTAGATCCAAAAATATATTAAAAGTGTTTTAATATGTTGTTTATCATTGAAATCAAATAGATAAAAATGAATCTTGCATGATGCATGTGACCCTAGAAGAAAAATTTTTGAATTTAATGATCTAAACTTATATTTTTCATGCTTCCGCTGCTTCACATGACACTTTGGGCAAGTGGAAGGAGCATGATATGAGAGCTAAGTGTTACATGCTTGCTTCTATGAGTAATGAGTTACAAAAGCAGCATCAGAACATGCAGAGTGCAAGTGAGATCCTCCTTCACCTACAAGAGTTGTATGGTGAGCATAGCAGGAATGCTAGGTATGAGATATCTAGGCAGCTATTTCGAATGAGGATGTCTGAGGGATAGAATGTTGGGAATCATGTCCACAAGATGATTCGGCTTATAGAGCAGCTAAAACATCTTGACTTTAACATGGATTTCTAACTGCAGGCAGATTTGATCCTTCAGTCCCTACCTGAGTCATTTGGGAATTTTGTGACAAATTTCCATATGACTAAGTAAGAATACACCTTGGCTGGTTTACTTAACATGCTTGTTATTGCCCAAAAGAATATGTCGGGCAATAAAGGAAAAGAGGTAGCTTTGATTGCATCTTCTTCTATTAGAAAGTCCAACAAGAAAAAGGGCAATAAGAAAAAGAAACCTCAAGTGCTAGGACCTTCCAAGAAGATAGCCAAACAGAAAGGGAAGACCAAAGCTGATGGAGGCAAAGGAAAGTGTTTCCACTGCCAGAAGGATGGGCACTGAAAAAAGAAATGCCCAAAGTATCTTGCTTCTTTGAAGGATAAGAAGGATACACCTTCAAAAGGTATGTCTATATCTTGTTATTTAGATGCTGATGATGCTCATAGTTCATCTACAGCTTGGGTTTTAGATACTAGTGCCAGTTCTCACATTTCTTATGATATGCAGGAACTAGCGAACAGTAGCAGCTTACATGCTCGAGATGTTAGACTCCTGATTGGCGATGGCTCAACTGTTGAATCTTTAGCAATAGGATCTAACTCTTTTTACATGTGTGGATATGTTTTGTGTTTGAATAATATTTTATATGTGCCTGATGCTTTTAAGAACATAATTTCTATATCTAGTTTGACTAGAAATGGCTATGAATTTTAGTTCACAAATGATGTTTACAATATTTATTTTAGAAATAAATATGTTGGCTCAGGTTATATGTATGATGGTCTTTATTATTTGGATAATAATGATAAACACAAATTGAATGTAAGCAATCTAAAAGAATGCAATGCCATGACGAAAATCAACTCAAGTTCAAAATATCTTTGGTACTTAAGATTAGGTCATGTTGCAGAAGATAGGATTGTAAAACTGGATAAAATGGGAATTTTATCCTCATTAGGTTCTAAACCTACTCCAACTTGTGAATCCTGCCTTCAAGGTAAAATGACTAGATCACCTTTTGTTAGACAAGGACTAAGAGCTGAAAATATTTTGGATCTAATACATAGTGATGTATGTGGTCCATTTAAGGAAATGGCTAGAGGCGGTTTTCATTACTTTATTACCTTTACTGATGGTAAATCAAGGTTTGGGTATTTGTATTTGATGAAATACAAACATGAATTCTTTGAAAAGTTCAAAGAATTTAAATCTAAAGTAGAAAATCAAACCAGAAAAAGTACTAAAACTTTTCAATCAGATCATGGAAGTGAATACTTAAGTATTGAATTTGATGAATACTTGAAAAAGAATGGCATTATTTCCTAGCTGACTCCTCTAGAAACACCACAACTGAATGGTTTATCTGAAAGGAGAAATCGTACCCTATTAGATATGGTACGTAGTATGATGAGCTATACTAATATGCCAATCTCCTTTTGGGGATTTGTATTAGAATCAGCTTTGCATATTTTGAATAGGATTCCATCAAAATCAGTTTCTTCCACACCTTATGAGATATGGCATGGAAGAAAATCAAGTCCTAAGCATGTTAAGATTTGGGGTTATCCATCTTATATCAAAAAGCTGAACACTGATAAATTGGAAACTAGATCAGAAAAAGATCGATTTGTTGGATATCCAAAAGAGAGTTTTGGATATTATTTTTATTTGCCTACATCACAAAAGGTTATGGTAAGTAGAGATGCCACATTTCTTGAACAACATTTTATTCAAGAAGGAGGCAAAGGAAGGCAAATAGAGTTAGAATTGGAGAATTTTAACCAACCAACAGATCAAATGGATATAGATCCATTTAGTTAACCTATACCTATTGATGAAACATCCACAGTAATTCCTCGCAGATTAACCAAGATATCTCACCCATCAGTGAGATATGGTTTCCTTCATAAAGGTGAACAAGAGTTGTATACTCATGAAGAAGTAGATCATGGAGATGATCCACTTACCTATGAAGAAGCTATATCAGATACAGACTCTTCAAAATCGATTAAAGCTATGAAATTCGAAATTGATTCCATGTTTAAGAATCAAGTTTGGGATCTTGTTGACCCACCTGAAGGTATTGTACCTATAGGGAATAAATGGGTTTTCAAGAAGAAATTTGGTTCTGATGGAAAGGTAGAGACCTATAGAGTAAGGCTAGTAGCGAAAGGGTTTCGCCAAAGGCAAGGAATTGATTATGGGGAGACTTTCTCGCTTGTTACCATGCTTAAATCAATTAGGATTCTATTAGCAATAGCTGTATACTATGATTATGAGATTTGGTAGATGGATGTCAAAACAGTTTTTCTTAATGGATATATTGAAGAAAAAATTTTCATGGAACAACCTAGGGGTTTTGAATCCCAAGATGGTTCCAAGGTATGCAAGCTAAAGCGATCCATTTATGGGTTGAAACAAGCTTCGAGGAGTTAGAAAATCCGTTTTGATGAAGCCATTAAGTCATTTGGTTTTATCAAAAATATGGATGAGCCATCTGTATATAAGAAGGTTAGTGATAGTGCTATCACTTTCCTTGTCTTATATGTGGATGATATTCTATTGATAGGTAATGACATAGGTATGTTAATAGCTGTAAAGGTATGGTTGTCAAATACATTCTCCATGAAAGACTTAGGGAAAGCAACCTATATTCTTGGAATTCGCATCTATAGAGATATAGCGAAAATAATAATTGGTTTGTTCCAAAGTCTATACTTAGAAAAGGTGTTAAAGAGGTTTAACATGCTTGATTCCAAGAGAGGATTGTTACCAGTGAGACATGGTATCCACCTTTCTAAAGAGATGTCTCCAAAGACACCTGAAAAAAGAGATAAAATGGCTAGGATTCCATATGCTTCGGCTATTAGAAGTTTGATGTATGCAATGATGTGTACTAGGCCGGATATCGCACATGCTGTTAGTTTGACTAGCAGGTTTCAATCCAATCCAGGTTTGGAACACTGGATAGCTATCAAGAATATCCTTAAGTACTTGAGAAGAACTAAGGATTTATTCTTGATTTATGGAAGTGGTGACTTGCAATTGGATGGTTATACTGATTTTGATTTCCAATCAGATATCGATGATAGAAAGTCTACCTCTAGGTTTGTGTTCATTTGTAATTGAGGTGTAGTCAGTTGGAAGAGTTTCAAACAGAGTACGACTGCTGATTCCACTACAGAGGCTGAGTATATTGCTGCATCAGATGCTGCAAGAGAAGCTGTTTGGATAAAGAAGTTTGTGACAGAACTTGTAGTAATTCCTTCAATTGAGTCAGTAGTTTCACTCTACTGTGACAATAATGGAGTAGTCATACAGGCTAAGGAACCCGGTCTCACCAAAAATCCAAACACATAGAAAGGCGTTACCACATTATTAGAGAAATAGTTGGGTGAGGCGAAGTAGCCATGCAGAAAATAGCATCAACTGAAAATCCAGCTGATCCATTCATGAATCCTATGTCACAAGCTCAATTAGACAGCCATCTTGAGAAGATGGATCTAAGACATTATAATGAATGGCTCTAATGCTAGTGGAAGATTATTAGTAGTATGCCCTAGAGCATATCATTTAGTATGTATCTTGTATATATTTTATTAATAAAAGGCAATTTCACTTTTCTGTTTACATAATGTATTTATGTGTAATAGAAAAGGTCCATTGATATTTTGCTAGAAATTCTATTCTTAAGTTGTTAAGAATATGAGTGACAGTATTTCTAGCATGAAGTATCACAAATTGGTTCACAATCGATGATACTTTACAATAAAGACATGACTTATCCAGAAAGATTGTAATCATGTTTGTTCCCAAGGTATTTATATGAGATATAAATAAGATGACATGGTGAGTCTTATGTCATATAACAAACATGATAAATACTTATACATGATAAGTAGCCCAAACCAGTAATGCATATGACAAGCACATGGAGTTTACTCTTGTAAATGCATTCTCATGTATCATATCAGTGTATATAATCTTTAGACCTGAGATAACACAGTTATCTTGTATATAGGTGGTTTGAGTTTGATACTGCTTTCATACTTGTACTGTGTGTAGGTATATGGTCATGTGTTGGTGAAGGAGCAGAAGCATGAAAAACACAAGTTTAGATCATTAAAATTCAAAATTTTTTCATCTAGGGTATGCATCATGCAAGATTTATTTTTATCTATTTAATTTCAATAATAAACAGCATATTAAAACTCTTTTAATATATTTTTGGATCTACATTTGCTATTTAAGATTTTAGAATTAACATATTAATTCATTAGAACCCTAGATTAGATCAAGAATAAGTGCACTAACTTTTTGCTGCACTGCAGTGTGTTTAGCACCTTTGGGATGCATCTAGGACACCAAATGTTGTCCCTCTAGCTTGTCCACACCAAGATCACCAATGGCAGCCATTGAACAGCTTCTAAAGGTTTTTCTATGAATTAGAAAATTAAGTTTTCCTTTTGAGAGATTACAGATGCAAACAGGATACTAGAAATAATTTCTAGTATTTTTAATTCAAGAGATTGTTTGCTAATCTCTTTGAATTGATGAGAGATGAAGAAGAAGAGAAGGAAGAGGTAGCCAAGGGTGGCGGCACAAAGAGAATGAGCAGCTTGTTATGTTTTTCTTTTCATAATAACACATTATATAACTAGTTTACCACTTAAAACCCTTGTCACATGTCACCTTTTGATTAGCTCTAGGCTTAATTGACCCAATCACATTGTGCCAAGTGTCAAACCTATATTTAATCTTTACTTTGATCATCTTACATGATTAAAAGACATATGGCAAGCTTATGTGTAGTGCCATGTGTCACCATCTCATGGTGCCACATATCACCCTGTGAAATGACCAAAATACCCCTGTGTCTTAATTTTGAGTTCTTAACCCAAAATAATTATTTCTCTTCTTCTAATCAATTTATATCAAATATAAATTAATTAATTAATCTCTATTAATTAATTTCTCATTAATTAAATTCATATTTAAACACTTTAAATATAAATTTAACTTATACTATACATCCAATAACCTAGATTTGGTTTTAAGCCATGTCAGGGACTTTGCAATCTAATTACAAACCAAACCTATTTAATTAATCAATTAAACCCTTTAATTAATTAATTAAATCATATTTAATTTGGTGATTACTTGTGTATGTGTGTGACTTACTAGGCTCATCACTAATTGGCAATGAGATATGATATCAACTCTTTATATCATCAGAACTATTTCTTACCATAATGATTTCTCTAAATCATTTTATGCACCTCATAGACCATGGTTAACACCTAGCATAGCATGCCATGGCCACCCAATTAGTAATAAGGTTTACCTTAAATGAACCTATAATCATATGTTACCATGCACTAGAATCTCTCTGTTACAAAATCCTAATTCGAGCTGGAGTCATAGTTTATGTCAAACCCCATTTGCTATGAATGCAATGTTCTCTTTTAATTCAGTTCTTGATTAAAAAGATTTTCTCATAAGAAACTCTTTTCTGATTAAATCTATCTGTCCTGGCCAGGAACTTGAAACATCAAGAACAATTAAATGAACATAGGATTTTATCCCTATTTACTTAGAGGAACATATTCCATCTTGATCAACACCTACCTCCATATATAACTAGTAGGAGCCAACACATGCCCATATACCCATACATAGTATAAGTATGAAAGCAGTATCAAACTCAAGCCACCTATATACAAGATAACTGTGCTATCTCAGGTCTGAAGATTATATGCATTGATATGATTTATGACAATACATTGACAAGAGTAAACTCCATGTGCTTGTCATAGATGTTAATAGTTCGGCCTACTTATTATGTATAAGTGCCTATCATGTTTGTTATATAGCATGAGACTCACCATTCCATCTTATTTACATCTCATATAAATAACTAGGGAACAAACATGATTACAATATTTCTGGATAAGTCATGTCCTTATTGTGAAGTATCCTCGATTGTGAACCTACTTATGATACTTTGTGCTAGAAATACTATCACTCTTATTCTTAAAAACTTAAAAATAGAATTTCTAATAAAATATCAATGGACCTTTTCTATTACACATAAATATATTATGTAAACGGAAAAGTGAAAATGCCTTTTATTAATAAAATATGTATAAGATACATACTAAATGATATGCTCTAGGGTATACTACTAACAATCTCCCACTAGCACTAGAGCCATTCATTACAATATCTTAGATCCATCTTCTCAAGATGTCGATCTAACTGAGCTTGTAACAAAGGTTTAGTGAATGGATCAGCTGGATTTTCAGCTGATGCTATTTTCTGCATGGCTATATCGCCTTGCCTAACTATCTCTCTAATAATATGGTAGTGCCTTTCTATGTGTTTGGATTTCTAGTGAGACCGGGGTTCCTTATATCCAAACAACTTCTTTTGCAGCATCTGATGTAGCAATATACTCAGCCTCGGTAATGGAATCTGCAGTCGTGCTCTGTTTGGAACGCTTTCAACTAACTGCACTTCCATTATAAATGAACATAAACCTAGAGGTAGACTTTCTATCATCGATATCTGATTGGAAATCAGAATCAATATAACCATCCAATTGCAAGTCACCACCTCCATATATCAAGAATAAATCCTTAGTTCTTCTCAAGTACTTAAGGATATTCTTGACAGCTATCCAGTGTTCCAAACCTAGATTGGATTGATACCTGCTAGTCAAACTAACAGCATATGTGATATTCGGCCTAGTACACAATATTGCATACATCAAACTTCTAATAGCCGAAGCATATGGAATCCTGGCCATTTTATCTCTTTCTTCAGGTGTCTTTAAAGACATCTCTTTAGAAAGGTGGATACCATGTCTCACTGGTAACAATCCTCTCTTAGAATCAAGCATGTTAAACCTCTTTAACTCCTTTTCCAATTATAGACTTTGAGATAAACCAATTATTCTTTTCGCTCTATCTCTATAGATGCGAATCCCAAGAATATAGGTTGCCTCCCCTATATCTTTCATGGAGAATGTATTTAACAGCCATACCTTTATAGTTGTCAACATACCCAGAATATTATCCACATATAAGACAAGGAAAGTGTAGAACTATCATTAACCTTCTTATATTTACATGGTTCATCCTCATTTTTTATAAAACCAAATGACTTAATGGCTTTATCAAAACGGATGTTCCAACTCCTCGAAGGTTGTTTTAACCCATAAATGATCGCTTTAGCTTGCGCACTTTGGAACCATTTTGGGATTCAAAACCCCTAAGTTGTTCCATGAAAATGTTTTCTTCAATGTATCCATTGAGAAAAACTGTTTTGACACCATCTGCCAAATCTCATAATCATAATATGCAACCATTGCTAATAGAATCCTAATTGATTTAAGCATGGCTACAGGCGAGAAAGTCTCCTCATAGTCGATTCCTTGCGTTTGGCAAAAACCTTTCGCTACTAACCTTGCCATATAGGTCTCTACCTTTCCATTAGAACCAATTTTCTTCTTGAAAACCCATTTGTTTCCTATAGGTATAATACCTTCAGGTGGGTCAATAAGATCCCAAACTTAATTCTTATAGATGGAATCAATCTCGGATTTCATAGCATAAATCCATTTTGAAGAGTCTATATCTGATATAGCTTCTTCATAGGTAAGTGGATCATCTCTATGATCTACTTCTTCATGAGTAGACAACTCTTGTTCTTCTTCATGAAGGAAATCATATCTCACTGGTGGGTGAGATACCCTGGTTGATCTACGAGGAAAAACTGTAGATGTTTCATCAATAGGTGTAGGTTGACTAGATGGATCTATATCCATCTGATTTGTTGGTTGGTCAGAATTCTCCAATTCTAACTCTATTTGCCTTCCTTTGCCTCCTTCTTGAACAAACTGTTGTTCAAGAGATGTGGCATCTCTACTTATCACAATCTTTTGTGATGTAGGCAAATAAAAATAATATCCAAAACTATCTTTTAGATATCCAACAAATCGACCCTTTTTTTATCTGGTTTCCAATTTATTAGTGTTCAGCTTTTTTATATAAACTGGACAACCCCAATTTTTAATATGCTTAAGACTTGGTTTTCTTCCATGCCATATCTCATAAAGTGTGGAAGATACTGATTTTGATGGAATCCTATTCAGAATATACAAACCTGATTGTAATGCAAATCCCCAAAAGGAGATTGGCATATCAGTATAGCTCATCATACTACGTACCATATCAATAGGGCACGATTTCTCCTTTCAGATACACCATTCAGCTGTGGTGTTCCTGGAGGAATCAACTGGGAAACAATGCCATGCTCTCTCAAGTATTCATCAAATTCAGTACTCAAGTATTCACCTCCATGATCTAATCAAAGAGCTTTAATACTTTTTCCTGTTCGATTTTCTACTTCAGATTTAAATTCTTTGAACTTTTCAAAGGATTCATGTTTGTATTTCATCAAATACAAATACCCAAACCTTGATTTATCATCAATAAAGGTAATAAAGTAATGAAAACCACCTCTAGCCATTTCTTTAAATGGACCACATACATCACTATGTATTAGCTCCAAAATATTTTCAGCTCTTAGTCCTTGACCAACAAAGGGTGATCTAGTCATTTTGCCTTGAAGGCAAGATTCACAGGTTGGTGTAGGTTCAAAACCCAATGAGGATAGAATCCCTATTTTCTCCAGTTTTGCAATCCTATCTTTTGCAACATGACATAACCTTAAGTGCCAAATATATTTTGAACTTGAGTTGATTTTCACCATGGTATGGCATTCATTTAGATCACTTGCATTCATTTTGTGTTTGTCATTATTATTCAAATAATAAAGACCATCATTCATATAACTTGAACCAACATATTTATTTCCAAAATAAATATTACAAAAATCATCTGTGAACTGAAATTCATAGCCATTTCTAGTCAAACTAGATATAGAAATGATATTCTTAAAAGCATTAGGTACATATAAAATATTATCCAAACACAAAACATGTCCTGATATGTAAAAAGATTTAGATCCTATGGCTAGGGCTTCAACAGTTGAGCCACCGCCAATCCGGAGTCTAACATCTCGAGAACGTAAGCTGCTACTATTTGCTAGTTCCTGCATATCATAAGAAATGTTAGAACTGGCACCAGTATCTAAAACCCAAGCTATAGATGAACTATGAGTATCATCAGAATCTAAATAACAAGATATGGACATACCTTCCGAAGGTGTATCATTCTTATCCTTCAGAAAAGCAAGATACTCTAGGTAGTTCCTTTTCCAGTGCCCATCCTTCTGGCAGTGGAAACACTTTCCTTGCCTCCATCAGCTTTAGTCTTCCCTTTTTGTTTAGCTATTTTCTTGGAAGGACCAGGAATCTGAGGTTTCTTTTTCTTATTGCCCTTCTTCTTGTTGGACTTTCCAGCAGAAGAAGATGCAATCAAAGCTACCTCTTTTCCTTTATTGCCCGGCATATTCGTTTGGGCAATAACCAGCATGTTGAGTAAACCAGCCAAAGTGCATTCCTGCTTAGTCATATGCAAATTTGTCACAAAATTCCTAAATGACTCAGAAAGGAACTGAAGAATCAAATCCGTCTGCAATTGGAAATCCATGTTAAAGTCAAGATGTTCCAGCTGCTCAATCAGCGGAATCATCTTGTGGACATGATCCCCAACATTCTGTCCCTCAGACATCCTCATGCAAAATAGCTGTCTAGATATCTCATACCTAGCATTCTTGCTGTGCTCACCATACAACTCTTATAGGTGAAGGAGGATCTCACTCGCACTCTGCATGTTCTCATGCTGCTTCTGTAACTCATTACTCATGGAAGAAAGCATGTAACACTTAGCTCTCATATCATGCTCCTTCCACTTGTCCAAAGTTTAATGTTCCTCTTGAGTGGCCTCTAGAGGTAAGGAACTAGGAACATTTGAGTCTAGAACATATCCTATATGTTCAAGGTTCAGGACAAGTTTCAAATTTCCTAGCGAATCAGACAAATTAGGTCCTGTCAACCTATTGTGATCAAGTATGCTTACAAGGATATTAGATGGTGGTGGTTGTTCTGTGCTCATTATTATCAGAAAATTAACTGCAGAAAATAACCAGATTAATTAGTAAATGTATCATGTAATTAACCAAAATGATTATGGTTTTTTAATCAAATTGGTCCTCCCACTAACTTAGCGAATCCTACACTTCCAAAGTAGAAAACAGAAATCCTAGTTGGATAGATTTCTAGTGGGTGATTGAATTCTTATAATCCTATTGATCATCCTCAGGCACATCCATTATTAGAATCACAATAAACTATAAGTGAGCAACTCCTTGCCCATCACATCTCATGTGAGGTTCAATCCTTTACCTAGCCCCTAATGCTTAAAATCTCAGGCACATCCATTATTGACTTATCTTGCATTAGTTAAGTTGATCCCATTGAGCCAGTAAACATGCAAATAATTTTAATGTCCTTAGGCACATCCATTATTGGCCACCAAACCATTTATATATTTACAACATCTCATGCTTAACAATTATTCTTAAGAAAATCTCTTAAATTAATTGCATCATATGCAACTATTTAAAATTTCTTAAAATAATTGCCCTAATGAAGGGCCCATCTTATAATTACTTTAATTATAGCATATCCAACTTAATCATTTATTTGGAAGATTTTGTGGTCGTCCTAATTACTATTATGGTCTCACTTTGCAGATTATCCATTTAGCATGCATATATTATATACTTGCATACATTCGCATACATCTCATGCATTCATGGATAAACAGCAAATATGGTATGATCATGGACTTTCTAAGGGATTCAATTCTAAGCCACCAAGAATTGAATCAGGGCATTCTTAGGTGCATTTCATTCATTCATTTTACAAGAGTTGCTGAAGGAGTACATAATCAACACTTGATCTTGAATTCCTCCCACTGGTCCCACCAATGCTCTTAACCTCTTTGATCTTCTTGCAATCCAATTACATAGTAATCCTTGGCATACCAAGAACTAAATAAATGAAATTACAACTCAAAATTATTACAATCTTAATAATACATGCCCAATAATAAATTAAAATAAATTAATTAATTTACAACCCAAAGAAACATAAAAGAAATAAATCCAATCACATTGGTCTTTTATAGTCCATGATCATCCATCATGCATATCACTATTTAACAATTAAATAAAACATACATACTTAAATTAAATTGAATATCTCATATTCAACTTAAAAATCCAAATTTGAATATGATTCAAAAAAATTTAAAAATTCAGATTTGAATCACATTCAAATAACTTTTAAAATTCAGATTTGAATCACATTCAAACAACTTTAAAAATTCAGATTTGAATCACATTCAAACAACTTTTAAAATTCAAATTTGAATCAAAATTTAATTGTGTGATTAAAACTCTATTTAAACTTTTAATTAGACATAGGATGAGCTTTTAGATCATACAACAATTGTAAATTAAAAACCCAAACCTTGCGCACACCATTGGAGACCACAAAGTGTGCCACCGATGGTGTTCAACACCATGTCGCCACCATTCCTTTGCAACCAACAATGGATCTATCATCTCAGGATCATACCACATAATTAAATCATATAATCAACAATCTAAATGGCAAATATAGTGGCTCTGATACCATTTGAAGGAGCAAAAGCATGAAAAACACAAGTTTAGATCATTGAAATTTAAAATTTTTTCATCTAGGGTCACATGCATCATGCAAGATTTATTTTTATCCATTTAATTTCAATGATAAACAGCATATTATAACTCTTTTAATATATTTTTGGATCTACATTTGCCATTTAAGATTTTAGAATTAACAGATTAATTCATTAGAACCCTAGATTAGATCAAGAACAAGTGCACTAACCTTTTAATGCACTGTAGTGTGTTTGGCACCTTTAGGATGCGTCTAGGACACCAGATGTTGTCCCTTTAGCTTGTCCAAACCAAGATCACCAATGGCAGCCCTTGAACAGCTTCTAAAGTTTTTTCTATAAATTAGAAAATCAAGTTTTTCCTTTTGAGAGATTACAGATGTAAACAGGACACTAGAAACAATTTCTAGTATTTTTAATTCAAGAGATTGTTTGCTAATCTCTTTGAATTGATGACAGATGAAGAAGAAGAGAAGGGAGAGGCAGCTAAGGGTGGTGACACAAAGAGAATGAGCATCTTGTTATGTTTTTCTTTTCATAACAACACATTATATAGCTAGGTCACCACTTAAACCCTTGCCACATGTCACCTTTTGATTAGCTCTAGGCTTAATTGACCCAATCACATTATTTAATCTTTACTTTGATCATCTTTACATGATTAAAAGACATATGACAAGCTTATGTGTAGTGCCATATGTCACCCTGTGAAATGACCAAAATACCCCTGTGTCTTAATTTTGAGTTCTCAACCCAAAATAATTATTTCTCTTCTTCTAATCAATTTATATCAAATATAAATTAATTAATTAATCTCTATTAATTAATTTCTCATTAATTAAATTCATATTTAAACACTTTAAATATAAATTTAACTTATACTATATATCCAATAACCTAGATTTGGTTTCAAGCCATGCTAGGGACTTTGCAATTTAATTGCAAACCAAACCTATTTAATTAATCAATTAAACTCTTTAATTAATTAATTAAATTATATTTAATTTGGTGATTACTTGTGTATGTGTGTGACTTACTAGGCTCATCACTAATTGGCAATGAGACATGATATCAACTCTTAATATCATCAGAACTCTTTCTTACCATAAATGATTTCTCTAAATCATTTTATGCACCTCATAAACCATGGTTAACACCTAGCATAGCATACCATAGCCACCCAATTAGTAATAAGGTTTATCTTAAATGAACCTATAATCATATGTTACCATGCACTAGAATCTCTCTGTTACAAGATCCCAATTCGAATTGGAGTCATGGTTTATGTCAAACCCCATTTGCTATGAATATTATGTTCTCTTTTAATTCCAGTTCTTGATTAAAAAGATTTTCTCATCAGAAACTCTTTTCTGATTAAATCTATCTGTCCTAGCTAGGAACTTGAAACATCAAGAATAATTAAATGAACATAGGATTTTATCCCTATTTACTTAGAGAAACAGATTCCATCTTGATCAACACCTACCTCCATATATAACTAGTAGGAGCCAACACATGCCCATATACCCATACACAGTACAAGTATGAAAGCAGTATCAAACTCAAACCACCTATATACAAGATAACTGTGCTATCTTAGGTCTAAAGATTATATGCACTGATATAATTTATGACAATACATTAACAAGAATAAACTCCATATGCTTATCATAAATGTGACTGGTTTAGCCTACTTATCATGTATAAGTGCCTATCATGTTTGTTATATGGCATGAGAATCACCATTCCATCTTATTTACATCTCATATAAATAACTTGGGAACAAATATGATTACAATCTTTCTGGATAAGTCATGTCCTTATTGTGAAGTATCCTCGATTGTGAACCTATTTATGATACTTTGTGCTAGAAATACTGTCACTCATATTCTTAACAACTTAAGAATAGAATTTCTAACAAAATATCAATGAACCTTTTCTATTACACATAAATATATTATGTAAATGGAAAAGTGAAAATGCCTTTTATTAATAAAATATGTACAAGACACATACTAAATGATATGCTCTAGGGCATACTACTAACAGTTGGCTCCTACTAGTTATATATGGAGGTAAGTGTTGATCAAGATGGAATCTGTTACCCTAAGTAAATAGGGATAAAGTCCTATGTTCATTTAATTATTCTTGATATTTCAAGTTTCTGGTCAGGACAGACAGATTTAGTCAGAAATGAGTTTCTAACAAAAAAATCTAATTAATGAAGAACTGGAATTAAAAGAGAACATAATATTCATAGCAAATGAGGTTTGACATAAACCATGACTCCAACTCGAATTGGGATTTTATAACAGAGAGATTCTAGTGCATGGTAACATATGATTAAAGGTTCATTTAAGGTATTCCTTGTTACAGATTGGGTGGCCATGGCACGTTATGCTAGGTGTCAACCATGTGATTTAATTGATTAATTAAATAAATTTGATTTGCAATAAGATTGCAAAGTCCCTAGCATGACTTGAAACCAAATCTAGGTTATTGGATGTATAGTATAAGTTAAATTTATATTTAAAGTATTTAAATATGAATTTAATTATGAGAAATTAATTAATAGAGATTAATTAATTAATTTACATTTGATATAAATTGATTTGAAGAGGAGAAATAATGATTTGGGTTGAGAACTCAAAATTACAACATAAGGGTAATTTGGTCATTTCACAGGGTGACATGTGTGTTGGTAGTATACCCTAGAGCATATCATTTAGTATGTATCTTGTACATATTTTATTAATAAAGGCAATTTTACTTTTTCGTTTGCATAATATATTTATGTATAATAGAAAAGGTCCATTGATATTTTGTTAGAAATTTTATTCTTAAGTTGTTAAGAATATGAGTGACAGCATTTCTAGCACAAAAGTATCATAAATTGGTTCACAATCCAGGATACTTGACACAGGACATGACTTATCCATAAAGATTGTATTCATGTTTGTTCCCAAGGTATTTGTATGAGATATAAATAAGATGGAATGGTGAGTCTCATGCCATATAACAAGCATGATAGGCACTTACACATGATAAGTGGGCCGAACCAGTGACGCATATGACAAGCACATAGAGTTTACTCTTGTCAATGCATTGTCATATATTATATCAGTGCATATAATCTTTAGACTTGAGATAATACAGTTATCTTATATATAGGTAGTTTGAGTTTGATACTACTTTCATACTTATACTGTGTATGGGTATATAGGCATGTGTTGGCTCCTACTAGTTATATATAGATGTAGGAGTTGATCAAGATGGAATTTGTTACCCTAAGTGATTGTTCTTGATGTTTCAAGTTCCTGGCCAGGACAGATAGATTTAGTCAGAAAAGAATTTTTGATAAGAAAATCTAATTAATCAAGAACTGGAATTAAAAGAGAACATAATATTCATAGCAAATGGGGTTTGACATAAACCATGACTCCAGCTCGAATTAGGATTTTATAACAAAGAGATTTTAGTGCATGGTAAAATATGATTATAGGTTCATTTAAGGTATTCCTTGTTACTGATTGGGTGGCCATGGCATGCTATGCTAGATGTCAATCATGATCTATAAGTTATCTAAAATGATTTAGAGAAATCATTTATGGTAAGAAAGAGTTCTGATGATATTAAGAGTTAATATTAATTCTCATTGCCAATTAGTGATGAGCCTAGTAAGTCACACATATACACAAGATAATCACCAAGTAAAACGTGATTTAATTGATTAATTAAAGAGTTTAATTAATTAATTAATTAGGTTTGGTTTGCAATAAGATTACAAAGTCCCTAGAATGACTTGAAACCAAATCTAGGTTATTGAAAGTATAGTATAAGTTAAATTTATATTTAAAGTGTTTTAAATATGTATTTAATTGTGAGAAATTAATTAATGGAGATTACTTAATTAATTTATATTTGATATAAATTGATTAGAAGAGGAGAAATAATTATTTTGGGTTGAGAACTCAAAATTACAACATAAGGGTAATTTGGTGACACATGGCACCATGAGATGGTGACACTTGGCACCATGAGATGGTGACACTTGGCACCATATTAGCTTACCATTTGTCTTCCTATCATGTAAGATGATCAAAGTCAAGATTAGGTCTAGCTTTGACACTTGGCTTAATGTAATTAGGTCAATTAAAAATAAGATGCAATGTGGAGGTGACATGTGGCATAAGGTTTAAGTGATGACCTAATTATAAAAGGGAAAAGAAAAGAAGAAACACTCACTCTTATTCTCTCTTATGTGGGGCGGCACCTCTTCCTCCCTCTCCTCTCTTCATCTTTTCTCATCAATTCAAAGAAAATCACTCCATTCCCTTTTGAATTAAAATTGCTAGATATTTTTTCTAGTGTCCTATACACACATACAACCTCTCTAAAGGTAAGAACCCAATTTATAATTGCTAGGCAAAGGCTTGAGAAGCAAATTGGGGGATGCCCATTGGTCATCTTGGTGTGGACAAGCTAGAGGGACAACACTTGGGGTCCTAAGTGCTTCCTAAAGGTACCAATCACATCCATAGTGCATCAAAGAAGTGCTCTAACTCCTCTTGTAAACTAGGGTTTAAATGAATTAATTTGTTAATTCACAATCTTGAATGGCAAATATAGATCCTAATACATATTAAAAGTGTTTTAATATGCAATTGAGCATTGAAATTAATTAGGCACATAACAAATGTGGTATGATGCATGTAACTCTAGAAGAAAATTTTTGAAATTCAATGCTTTAATGAATAACTTTCATGCTTCCGCTCCTTCAATTGGTATCAGAGCCACTATATTTGCCATTTAGATTATTTAATATGAGATTTAATTATGTGATTTAATCAATTTTGATTGATTCATTGCTGGTTGCATTCATATATGTGGTGGCATAGTGTTGTATCCATGAAAGTGTGCGCATGTTTTTTACATTTAAAGTGTAGGCATGGTTTAGTGATTCTTTATACAATTGTTGTATATGAATTAAGGCCAATACTTAATTAAATTGTTTAATTAGGAATTTTAATCACACAATTAAATTTTGATTCAATTGTTTGAATGAGATTCAAATCTAAATTTTTTAGTTGAATATGAGATATTCAATTTAATTTTAGTATATATGTTTTATTTAATTATTAAATGGTAATATGCATGATGGATGATCATGGACAATAAAAGATCAATGTGATTGGATTTATTTCTTTTATTTTTCTTTAGGTTGTAAAATAATTAATTTTATTTTTAGTGGCATGTATTATAAGTGTTGTAATAATTTGGGTTGTAATTTCATTTATTTGAGGACTTTAAAGTCCATATTATTGTAAATTCGCCTTGGTATGCCAAGGATTACTATGTAATTGGATTGCAAGAAGATCAAGGAGGTCAAGAGCATTGGTGGGACTAGTGGGAGAAATTCAAGATCAAGTGTTAATTATGTACTCCTTCAACAACTCTTATAAAATGAATGAATGAAATGCACCTAGGAATGCTCTGATTCAATTTTTGGTGGCTCAGAATTAAATCTCTTAGAAAGTCCATGATCATACCATATTAATTGTTTATCCATGTATGCATGAGATGTATGGGAATGTATGCAAGTATATGATATATGCATGCTAAATTGGATAATGTGCAAAGTGAGACCATAATAGTAATTAAGCTGACCACTAAAACTTCCAAACAAATGATTAAGTTGGAAATGGTATAATTAAAGTAATTATATCATGGGCCCTCCATTAAGGTAATTATTTTAAGAAATTTTAAATACTTGCATGTGATGCATTTAATTTAAGAGATTTTCTTAAAGATAATTATTAAGCATGAGATGTTGTAAATATGTAAATAGTTGATGGACAATAATGGATGTGCTTGAGGACATTAAATTTATTTGCATGTTTACTTGCTTAATGGGATCAACTTAACTAATGCAAGATTAATCAATAATGGATGTGCCTGAGATTTTGAGCATTAGGGGCTAGATAAATGATTGAACCTCACATGAGATGTGATGGGTAAGGAGTTGCTCACTTATAGTTTATTGTAATTGTAATAATGGATGTGCCTGAGGATGATCAATAAGACTATAAGAATTCAATCACCCACTAGAAATCCATCCAACTAGGATTTCTGTTTCCTACTTTGGAAGTGTAGGATTCGCCAAGTTAGTGGGAGGACCAATTTGATTAAAAGACCATAATCATTTTGGTTAATTACTTGATACATTTACTAATTAATCTAGTTATTTTCTGTAATTATTCTTCTGATAATAATGAGCACACAACAATCACCACCATCCTATATACTTGCGAGCATACTTGATCACAATAGGTTTACGGGACCTAATCTTTTAGATTGGCTAAGAAATTTAAAACTTGTCCTGAACCTAGAACGTATTGGATATGTTCTAAACTTAAATGTTCCTGGTCCCTTACCTCCAAAGGCCACTCAAGAGGAACATGACACTTTAGAGAAGTGGAAGGAGCATGATATGAGAGCCAAGTGTTACATGTTTGCTTCTATGAGTAATGAGTTACAAAAGCAGCACGAAAATATGCAAAGTGCAAGTGAGATCCTCCTTCACCTACAAGAGTTGTATGGTGAGCATAGTAGGAATGCTAGGTATGAGATATCTAGGTAGTTATTTCGAATAAGGATGTCTGAGGGACAAAATATTGGGGATCATATCCACAAGATGATTCGGCTTATAGAGCAGCAGAAACATCTTGACTTTAACATGGATTTCCAACAGCAGACGAATTTGATCCTTCAGTCCTACTTGAGTCATTCGGGAATTTTGTGACAAATTTCCATATGACTAAGCAGGAATACACCTTGGCTAGTTTACTTAACATGCTGGTTATTGCCCAATAGAATATGCTGGACAATAAAGGAAAAGAGGTAGCTTTGATTGCATCTTCTTCTGCTGGAAAGTCCAATAAGAAGAAGGGCAATAAGAAGAAGAAACCCCAAGTTCCAGGATCTTTCAAGAAGATAGCTAAACAGAAAGGGAAGACCAAAGCTGATGGAGGCAAAGGAAAGTGTTTCCACTGCCAGAAGTATGGGCACTGGAAAAGGAACTGCCCAAAGTATAGCAAGTAGTAGCAGCTTGCAGTAACAAGATATTAGACTCTGAGTTGGCAATGGCTCAACTATTGAAGCTTTAGCCATAGGATCTAAATCTTTATACCTGTGTGGACATGTTTTGTATTTAAATAAGGTTTTTGCATGTACCTAATGCTTTTAAGAACATCATTTCTATATTTTGTTTGACTAGAGATGGTTATGAATTTCAATTCATAAATGATGTTTGCAATATTTATTTTGGAAATAAATATGTTGGTTCTGGTTATATGCATGATGGACTTTATTATTTAGATAATAATGTTAAATACAAATCTAATGCAAGCAATCTAAATGAATGTAATGCCATGATGAAAATCAACTCAAGTTCAAAATATATTTGGCACTTAAGATTAGGTCATGTTATAGAAGATAGGATTGCAAAGCTGGAGAAAATGGGGATTTTATCCTCATTGGGTTATGAACCTACTCCAACTTGTGAATCCTACCTTTAGGGCAAAATGACTAGATCACCCTTTGTTGGACAAGGACTAAGAGCAGAAAATATTTTGGAGCTAATACATAATGATGTATGTGGTCCATTTAAGGAAATGGCTAGAGGCGGTTTTGATTACTTTATTACCTTTACTGATGATAAATCAATGTTTGGGTATTTGTATTTGATGAAATACAAACACGAATCCTTTGAAAAGTTTAAAGAATTTAAATCAGAAGTAAAAAATCAAACAGAAAAAAGTATTAAAACTCTTCGATCAAATCGTGTTGGTGAATACTTAAGTACTGAATTTGATGAATACTTGAAAGGGCATCTTAAGAAGATGGGTCTAAGATATTGTAATGAATGGCTCTAATGCTAGTGGGAGATTGTTAGTAGTCCCTAGAGCATATCATTTAGTATGTATCTTGTACATATTTTATTAATAAAAAGTAATTTTACTTTTCTGTTTATATAATATATTTATGTGTAATAGAAAAGGCCCATTGATATTTTGTTAGAAATTCTATTATTAAGTTATTAAGAATATGAGTGACAGTATTTTTAGCACAAAGTATCATAAATTGGTTCACAATTGAGGATACTTGACACAGGACATGACTTATCCAGAAAGATTGTATTCATGTTTGTTCCCAAGGTATTTATATGAGATATAAATAAGATGGAATGGCGAGTCTCATGCCATATAACAAACATGATAGGCACTTATAAATGATAAGTGGGCCGAACCAGTGATGCATATGACAAGCACATGGAGTTTACTCTTGTCAATGCATTATCATATATCATATCAGTGCGTATAATCTTTAGACCTGAGATAATACAGTTATCTTGTATATAGGTGGTTTGACTTTGATACTGCTTTCATACTTGTACTGTGTATGGGTATATGGGCATGTGCACCTACTAGTTATATATGGATGTAGGTGTTGATCAAGATGGAATCTGTTACCCTAAGTAAATAGGGATAAAGTCCTATGTTCATTTAATTATTCTTAATGTTTCAAGTTCCTGGCCAGGATAGACAGATTTAGTCAGAGAAGAGTTTCTGATAAGAAAATCTAATTAATCAAGAATTGGAATTAAAAGAGAACATAATATTCATAGCAAATGGGGTTTGAAATAAACCGTGACTCCAACTCAAATTGGGATTTTATAACAGAGAGATTCTAGTGTATAGTAATATATGATTATAGGTTCATTTAAGGTATTCCTTGTTACTGATTGGGTGGCCATGGCACGCTATGCTAGGTGTCAATCATGGTCAATGAGATGCCTAAAATGATTTAGAGAAATCATTTATGGTAAGAAAGAGTTCTGATGATATTAAGAGTTAATATCATATCTCATTGCCAATTATTGATGAGACTAGTAAGTCACACACATACATAAGATAATCACCAAGTAAAATGTGATTTAATTGATTAATTAAAGAGTTTAATTAATTAATTAAATAGGTTTGGTTTGCAATAAGATTGCAAAGTCCCTAGCATGACTTGAAACCAAATCTAGGTTATTGGATGTATAATATAAGTTAAATTTATATTTAAAGTGTTCTAAATACGAATTTAATTGTGAGAAATTAATTAATGGAGATTAATTTATTAATTTATATTTGATATAAATTGATTAGAAGAAAAGAAAAAATTATTTTGGGTTGAGAACTCAAAATTACAACATAAGGGTAATTTGGTCATTTCACATGGTGACATGTGGCACCATGAGATGATGACACATGGCACCATATTAGCTTGCCATTTGTCTTCCTATCATGTAAGATGATCAAAGTCAAGATTAAGTCTAGCTTTGACACTTGGCTTAATGTGATTAGGTCAATTAAAAATAAGATGCAATGTGGAGGTGACATGTGCCATAGAGTTTAAGTGATGACCTAATTATAAAAGGGAAAAGAAAAGAAGAAACACTCACTCTTATTCTCTCTTATGTGTGGCGGCACCTCTTCCTCCCTCCCCTCTCTTCATCTTTTCTCATCAATTCAAAGAGAATCACTCCACTCCCTTTGAATTAAAATTGCTAGAAATTTTTTCTAGTGTCCTATACACACATACAACCTCTCTAAAGGTAAGAACCCAATTTATAATTGCTCGGCAAAGGCTTGAGAAGCAAATTGGGGGATGCCCATTGGTCATCTTGGTGTGGACAAGCTAGAGGGACAACACTTGGGGTTCTAAGTGCTTCCTAAAGGTACCAATCACATCCATAGTGCATCAAAGAAGTGCTCTAACTCCTCTTGTAAACTAGGGTTTAAATGAATTAATTTGTTAATTCACAATCTTGAATGGCAAACATAGATCCTAATGCATATTAAAAGTGTTTTAATATGCAATTGAGCATTAAAATTAATTAGGCACATAACAGATGTGGTATGATGCATGTAACCCTAGAAGAAAAGTTTTGAAATTCAATGCTCTAATGAACAACTTTCATGCTTCTGCTCCTTCAATGTGGCACCATGAGATGGTGACACATGGAACCATATTAGCTTTACATTTATCTTCCTATCATGTAAGATGATCAAAGTCAAGATTAAGTCTAGCTTTGACACTTGGCTTAATGTGATTAGGTCAATTAAAAATAAGATGCAATGTGGAGGTGACATGTGGCATAGGGTTTAAGTGATGACCTAATTATAAAATGGAAAAGAAAAGAAGAAACACTCACTCTTATTCTCTCTTATGTGTCGTGGCACCTCTTCCTCCCTCTCCTCTCTTCATCTTTTCTCATCAATTCAAAGAGAATCACTCCATTTCCTTTGAATTAAAATTGCTAGAAATTGTTTCTAGTGTCCTATACACACATACAACCTCTCTGAAGGTAAGAACCCAATTTATAATTGCTTGGCAAAGGCTTGAGAAGCAAATTGGGGGCTGCCCATTGGTAATCTTGGTGTGGACAAGCTAGAGGGATAACACTTGGGGTCCTAGGTGCTTCCTAAAGGTACCAATCACATCCATAGTGCATCAAAGAGGTTAGTGCTCTAACTCCTCTTTTAAACTAGGGTTTAAATGAAATGATTTGTTAATTCACAATCTTGAATGGCAAATATAGATCCTAATACATATTAAAAGTTATGCAATTGAGCATTAAAATTAATTAGGCACATAATAGATATGGTATGATGCATGTAACCCTAGAAGAAAATTTTGAAATTCGATACTCTAATGAATAACTTTCATGCTTCTGCTCTTTCACTTAGCTCAAGCACACAAGTGGAACAGTTAAAGGAGTCACAACCCAAAGCTAAACCACAAGAGGAAAAGAAATAGGTAAAATTGTAACCTCTTCCTTCTACTCTAAGGAATGCATTTCTGGACTCAAACTCCAATTATCCTATTATAATAAGTGCTAGCCTAACCACTTAGAAGAGGAAAAACTTTTAAGGAAACTTAGGATCTATAGTGAAACTATAGGGTATACAATAGAAGACCTTAAATGGATTAACCCTTCCATTTGTATGCACAGAATACCTATGGAAGAAAATAGTAAATCTACCATTGAACGTCAAAGGAGACTAAAACCTAATATGAAGGAAGTAGTGAAAAAGGAAATTTTAAAACTATTAGATACAGGTATTATATACCCTATTTTTTATAGTAAGTGGGTTAGTCCAGTGTATGTGGTGCCTAAAAAAGGTGGGATAAGTATGACTAAAAATAAAAATAATGAGTTGATTCCTACTAGGATGGTTACTAGTTGGCGTATGTGCATTGATTATAAGAAATTAAATAGTGCCACCAAGAAAGACCACTTTCCTCTTCCATTCATGGACTAAATGCTAGAAAGGCTAGCCAAGCATTCCTATTTCTATTACTTGGATGGGTATTTGGGATTTTTCTAAATCTCAATTCACCCAAAAGATCAAGAAAAGACAACATTTACTTGCCCCTATGGCACTTTTGCCTATAGGAGAATGTCTTTTGGTCTTTGTAATGCCCCAGCTACTTTTCGAAAATGTATGATGGCTATTTTTTCTGATTTTATTGAAAACATTATAGAAGTTTTTGTGGATGATTTCTCTGTGTATGGAATTGAAGGAGCGGAAGCATGAAAATTGTTAGATTATAACATTAAATTCAAAAATTTTCTTCTAGGGTTTCATGCATCATGCCACATCCATTATGTGCCTAATGGATTTCAATGTTCAATTGCATATTAAAACACTTTTAATATGTATTAGGATCTACATTTGTCATTTAAGATTTATGAATTAACATGTTAATTCATTTGAATCCTAGATTGATGAAGGAGCGGAAGCATGAAAAACATAAGTTTATACCATTGAATTCAAAAATTTTCACCTAGGGTCACATGCATCATGCAAGATTTATTTTTATCTATTTGATTTCAATGATAAACAACATATTAAAACTCTTTTAATATGTTTTTGGATCTGTATTTGCCATTTAAGATTTTAAAATTAATCAGATTAATTTTAGAACCCTAGATTAAATCAAGAACAAACACACTAACCTCTTGATGCACTGCAGTGTATTTGCGCCTTTGAGATGCGTCTTCAGGACACCAGATGTTGTCCCTCTAGCTTGTCCACACTAAGAACACCTATGGTAGCCCTTGAACAGCTTCTAAAGCTTTTTTCTATTAATTAGAAAATCAAGTTCTGCCTTTTAAGAGATTAAAGATGTAAATAGGACACTAGAAATGATTTCTAGTATTTTTAATTCAAGAGATTGATGGCTAATCTCTTTGAATTAATGAGAGATGAAGAAGAAGAGATGGAGAGCCTCAAAATTGTGTGACAAAGGAGGAGTGGCTACTGGTGGTCTTATTTTTAATTCATAACAACACTTATATAGCTAGGTCAACACATTAAACCCTTGCCACATGTCACCCTTTGATTGGTTCTAGGTTTAATTGACCCAATCACATTGTGCCAAGTGTCAAACCTATATTTAATCTTGATTTTAATCATCTTACATGATTAAAAGACATTTGGCAAGCTTATATGTAATGCTATGTGTCACCATCTCATGGTGCCACATGTCACCCTGTGAAATGACCAAAATGCCCCTGTGTCTTAATTTTGAGTTCTCAGACCAAAATAATTATTTCTCTTCTTCTAATCAATTTATATCAAATATAAATCAATTAATTAATCTTTATTAATTAATTTCTCATTAATTAAATTCATATTTAAACACTTTAAATATAAATTTAACTTATACTATACATCTAATAATCTAGATTTGGCTTCAAGTCATGCTAGGGACTTTGCAATCTAATTGCAAACCAAACCTATTTAATCAATTAAACTCTTTAATTAATTAAGTAAATCATATTTAATTAGGTGATAACTTATGTATGTGTGTGACTTACTAGGCTCATCACTAATTGGCAATGAGATATGATATTAACTCTCAATATCATCAGAACTCTTTCTTACCACAAATGATTTCTCTAAATCATTTTATGCACCTCATAGACCATGGTTAACACCTAGCATAGCATGCCATGGCCACCTAATTAGTAATAAGGTTTACCTTAAATGAACCTTTAATCATATGTTACCATGCACTGGAATCTCTCTGTTACAAAATCCCAACTCAAGCTGGAGTCATGGTTTATGTCAAACTCCATTTGCTATGAATATTATGTTCTCTTTTAATTCCAGTTCTTGATTAAAAAGATTTTTCTCATCAGAAACTCTTTTCTGATTAAATCTATCTGTCCTGGTCAGGAACTTGAAACATCAAGAACAATTAAATGAACATAGGATTTTATCTCCATTTACTTAGAGGAACAGATTCCATCTTGATCAACACCTACCTCCATATATAACTAGTAAGAGCCAACACATGCCTATATACCCATACACAATACAAGTATGAAAGCAGTATCAAACTCAAACTACCTATATACAAGATAACTGTGCTATCTTAGGTCTAAAGATTATATGCATTGATATGATTTATGACAAAATATTGACAAGAGTAAACTCCATGTGCTTATCATAAGTGTCACTGATTCGGCCTACTTATCATCTATAAGTGCCTATCATGTTTGTCATATGGCATGAGACTCACCATTCAATCTTATTTATATCTCATATAAATAACTTGGAAATAAACATGAATACAATCTTTCTGGATAAGTCATGTCCTTATTGTGAAGTATCCTCGATTGTGAACCTATTTATGATACTTTGTGCTAGAAATATTGTCTCTCATATTCTTAACAACTTAAGAATAGAATTTCTAACAAAATATCAATGGACCTTTTCTATTACACATAAATATATTATGTAAACGGAAAAGTGGAAATGCCTTTTCTTAATAAAACATATATAAGATACATACTAAATGATATGCTCTAGGGCATACTACTAATAATTGATACAAGAATATGTGCACTAACCTTTTGATGCACTGTAGATATAAAATGGTAGCTTTGTGAAGCACTTAGGACCCTATGAGTTGTCCCTCTAGCTTGTCCACACCAAGATCACCAATGGCAGCCCCTAAACCAGCTTCTCAAGCCTTGCCAACCAATTAGAAATTAGGGATTTGCCTTTAGAGAGGTTGTAGATGTGTATAGGACACTAGAAATAATTTCTAGCAATTTTAATTCAAAAAGATTTGGGCAATTCTCTTTGAATTGATGAGAGAAGAATAAGAAGAGAGGAGAGCACTATAGGTGGCGGCACCTTTTGAGAAAATCAGAATGTATTTTATTTTTCTTTCTTTTCCCTTTTATGATTAGGTCATCACTTAAAACCCTTGCCACATGTCATCACCTGATTGCATCTTAATTTTAATTGACCTAATCACATTAAGCCAAATGTCAAAGCTAGATTTAATCTTGACTTTGATCACCTTGCATGATAGGAAGACAAATGGCAAATTTATATAGTGCCATGTGTTACTATCTCATGGTGCCACATGTCACCCTGTGAAAATGACCAAATTACCCTTGTGTTTTAATTTTGAGTTCTCAACCCAAAATAATTATTTCTCCTCTTCTAATCAATTTATATCAAAGATAAATTAATTAATTAATCTCTATTAATTAATTTCTCATTAATTAAATTCATATTTAAACACTTTAAATATAAATTTAACTTATACTATACATCCAATAATCTAGATTTGGTTTCAAGCCATGCTAGGGACTTTGCATTCTTATTACAAACCAAACCTATTTAATTAATCAATTAAACTCTTTAATTAATCAATTAAATCACATTTAACTTAGTGATTATCTTGTGTATGTGTGTCACTTACTAGGCTCATCACTAATTCGCAATGAGATATGATATTAATTCTTAATATCATCATAACTCTTTCTTACCATAAATAATTCTCTAAATCATTTTAGGCATCTCATAGGCCATGGTTGACACCTAGCATAGCATGCCATAGCCACCCAATCAATAACAAGGAATACCTTTAAATGAACCTATAATCATATGTTACCATGCACTAGAATCTCTCTATTACAAAATCCCAACTCGAGCTGGAGTCATAGTTTATGTCAAACCCCATTTGCTATGAATATTATGTTCTCTTTTAATTCCAATTCTTGATTAAAAAGATTTTCTTATCAGAAACTCTTTTCTGACTAAATCTGTCTGTCCTGGCCAGGAACTTGAAACATCAAGAATAATTAAATGAACATAGGATTTTATCCCTATTTACTTAGGGTAACAGATTCCATCTTGATCAACATCTACCTCCATATATAACTAGTAGGAGCCAACACATGCTCATATACCCATACACAGTACAAGTGTGAAAGCAGTATCAAACTCAAGCCACCTATATACAAGATAACTGTGCTATCTCAGGTCTAAAGATTATATGCACTGATATGATTTATGACAATGCATTGACAAGAGTAAACTCCATGTGCTTGTCATATGCGTCATTGGTTCAGCCTACTTATCATGTATAAGTGCCTATCATGTTTGTTATATGGCATGAGACTCACCATTCCATCTTATTTATATCTCATATAAATATCTTGGGAACAAACATGATTACAATCTTTCTGGATAAGTCATGTCCTGTGTGAAGTATCCTCAATTGTGAACCAATTTATGATATTTTGTGCTAGAAATACTGTCACTCATATTCTTAACAACTTAAGAATAGAATTTTTAACAAAATATCAATAGACCTTTTCTATTACACATAAAAGCATTATGTAAATGGAAAAGTGAAATTGCCATTTATTAATTAAAATATTTACAAAATACATACTAAATGATATACTCTAGGGCATACTACTAACAATCTCCCACTAGCATTAGAGTCATTCATAATAATATCTTAGACCCATCTTCTCAAGATATCGGTCTAATTGAGCTTGTGACATAGGCTTCGTGAATGGATCAGCTGGATTTTCAGCTGATGCTATTTTCTGCATGGCTACATCGCCCTGCCCAACCATTTCTTTGATAATGTGGTAGCACCTTTCTATGTGTTTGGATTTCTGGTGAGACCAGGGTTCCTTAGCCTGTGTGACTGCTCCATTGTTGTCACAGTGGAGTGGAACTGCAGACTCAATGGAAGGAACTACTACAAGTTCTGTCATGAACTTTTTTATCCAAACAGCTTCTTTTGCAAAGATTCGATGCGATAATATAATCAACCTCTCAGAGTGGAATCTGCGATGTACTGTTTGGAACTCTTCCAACTGACTACACCTTCATTACAAATGAACACATACCCAGAGGTAGACTTTCTATCATCGATATCTGATTGGAAATTAGAATCAATATAACCATCCAATTGTAAGTCACCACCTCCATAAATCAAGAATAAATCCTTAGTTCTTCTCAAGTACTTAAGGATATTCTTGACAGCTATCTAGTGTTCCAAACCTGGATTGGATTGAAACCTGCTAGTTAAACTAACAGCATATGCGATATCCGGCCTAGTACACAATATTGCATGCATCAAACTTCCAATAGCCAAAGCATATGGGATCCTGGCCATTTTATCTCTTTCTTTAGGTGTCTTTGGAGACATCTCTTTAGAAAGGTGGATACCATGTCTCACTGGTAACAATCCTCTCTTGGAATCAAGCATGTTAAACCTCTTTCACACCTTTTCCAAGTATAGACTTTGGGATAAACCAATTATTCTTTTTGCTCTATCTCTATAGATGTGAATCCCAAGAATATAGGTTGCCTCCCCTAAGTCTTTCATGGAGAATGTATTTGACAACCATACCTTTACAGCTGTCAACATACCTATGTCATTGCCTATCAATAAAATGTCATCCACATATAAGATAAGGAAAGTGACAGCACTATCACTAACCTTCTTATATACACATGGCTCATCCATGTGTAAAACCAAATGACTTAATGGCTTCATCAAAATGGATGTTTCAACTCCTCGAAGCTTGTTTCAACCCATAAATGGATCGCTTTAGCTTGCTTACCTTGGAACTATCTTGGGATTCAAAGCCCCTAGGTTGTTCCATGAAAATATTTTCTTCAACGTATCCATTGAGAAAAACTATTTTGACATCCATCTGCCAAATCCCATAATTATAGTATGCAGCTATAGCTAATAGAATCCTAATTGATTTAAGCATGGCAACAGGCGAGAAAGTCTCCTCATAGTCGATTCCTTGCCTTTGGCGAAATGCTTTCGCTACTAGCCTTACTTTATATGTCTCTACCTTTCCATGAGAATTAATTTTCTTCTTGAAAACCCATTTATTCCCTATAGGTACAATACCTTCAGGTGGGTCAACAAGATCCCAAACTTGATTCTTATACATGGAATCAATTTCGGATTTCATAGCTTCAATCCATTTTGAAGAGTCTATATCTAATATAACTTCTTCATAGGTAAGTGGATCATCTCCATGATCTACTTCTTCATGAGCAAACAACTCTTGTTCATCTTCATGAAGAAAATCATATCTCACTGGTGGGTGAGATATCCTGATTGATTTGCGAGGAATAATTGTAAATGTTTCATCAATAGGTGTAGGTTGACTAGATGGATATATATCCATCTGATCTGTTGGTTGGTCATAATTCTCCAATTCTAACTCAATTTGCCTTCCTTTGCCTCCTTCTTGAATAAATTGTTGTTCAAGAAATGTGGCATCTCTAATTACCACAACCTTTTGTGATGTAGGCAAATAAAAATAATATCCAAAACTCTCTTTCGGATATCCAACAAATTGACCCTTTTCTAATCTGGTTTCCAATTTACTAGTGTTCAGCTTTTTGATATAAGCTGGACAACCCCAAATCTTAACATGCTTAAGACTTGATTTTCTTCCATGCCATATCCCATAAGGTGTGGAAGAAACTAATTTTGATGGAATCCTATTCAAAATATGCAAAGCTGATTCTAATGCAAATCCCCAAAAGGAGATTGGCATATCAGTAGAGCTCATCATACTACGTACCATATCTAATAGGGTACGATTTCTCCTTTCATATACACCATTCAACTATGGCGTTCCTAGAGGAGTCAGCTGGAAAACAATGCCATGCTTTTTCAAGTATTCATCAAATTCAGTACTCAAGTATTCACCTCCACGATCTGATTGAAGAGCTTTAATACTTTTTTCTATTTGATTTTCTACTTTAGATTTAAATTCTTTGAACTTTTCAAAGGATTCATGTTTGTATTTCATCAAATACAAATATCCAAACATTGATTTATCATCAGTAAAGGTAATAAAGTAATGAAAATAACATCTAGCCATTTCCTTAAATGGACCACATACATCACTATGTATTAGCCCCAAAAATATTTTCAACACTTAGTCCTTGTCCAACAAAAGGTGATCTAGTATTTTTGCCTTGAAGGCAGGATTCACAAGTTGGAGTAGGTTCAGAACCCAATGAGGATAAAATCTCCATTTTCTCTAGTTTTGCAATCCTATCTTCTGCAACATGACCTAATCTTAAGTGCTAAATATATTTTGAACTTGAGTTAATTTTCACCATGGCATTGCATTCTTTTAGATTGCTTGCATTCATTTTGTATTTATCATTATTATCCGAATAATAAAGACCATCATGCATATAACCCGAGCCAACATATTTATTTTCAAAATAAATATTGCAAACATCATCTGTGAACTGAAATTCATAGCCATTTTTAGTCAAACTAGATATAAAAAGATGTTCTTAAAAGCATCAGGTACATATAAAATATTATTCAAACACAAAACATGTTCAGACATGTAAAAAGATTTAGATCCTATGGCTAAAGCTTCAATAATTGAGCCATTGCCAATTCGGAGTCTAACATCTCGAGAACGCAAGCTGCTACTATTTGCTAGTTCCTGCATATCATAAGAAATGTGAGAACTGGCACCAGTATCTAAAACCCAAGCTGTAGATGAACTATGAGCATCATCAGCATCTAAATAATAAGATATAGACATACCTTCTGAAGGTGTATCCTTCTTGTTCTTCAGAGAAGCAAGATACTCTGGGCAATTCCTTTTCCAGTGCCTATCCTTCTGGCAGTGGAAACACTTTCCTTTGCCTCCATCAGCTTTGGTCTTCCCTTTCTATTTAGCTATCTTCTTGGAAGGACCAGGAATTTGAGGTTTTCTTTTCTTTTTGCCCTTCTTTTTGTTGGACTTTCCACCAAAAGAAAGATGTAATCAAAGCTACCTTTTTTCCTTTATTGCCCGACATATTCTTTTGGGCAGTAACCAGCATGTTAAGTAAACCAACCAAGGTGTATTCCTGCTTAGTTATATGGAAATTTGTCACAAAATTCCCAAATAACTCAGGTAGGGACTAAAGGATCAAATCCGTCTGCAGTTGGAAATCCACGTGAAAGTCAAGATGTTCCAGTTGCTTAATAAGCCGAATCATCTTGTGGACATGATCCCCAACATTCTGCCCCTCAGACATTCTCATGCGGAATAGCTGTCTAGATATCTCATACCTAGCATTCCTGCTATGCTCACCATACAACTATTGTAGGTGAAGGAGGATCTCACTTGCATATTGCATATTTTCATGTTGCTTCTGTAACTCATTACTCATAGAAGTAAGCATGTAACACTTGGCTCTCATATCATGCTCCTTCCACTTATCCAAAGTTTCATGTTCCTCGTGAGTGGCCTTTGGAGGTAAAGGACCAAGAACCTTTGAGTCTAGAACATATCCTATATGTTCAAGGTTCAGGACAAATTTCAAATTTCTGAGCCAATCAGAAAGATTAGGTCCTGTCAACCTATTGTCATCAAGTATGCTCGCAATGATATTAGATGGTGGTGGTTCTTGTGTGCTCATTATTATCAGAAGAATAACTGTAGAAAATAACCAGATTAATTAGTAAATGTATCATGTAATTAATCAAAATGATTATGGTCTTTTAATCAAATTGGTCCTCCCACTAACTTAGCGAATCCTACACTTCCAAAGTAGGAAATGCAAATACTAGTTAGATGGATTTCTAGTGGGTGATTGAATTCTTATAGCCTTATTGATCATCCTCAGGCACATCCATTATTGGAATTACAATAAACTGTAAGTGAGTAACTCCTTGCCCATCATATATCATGTGAGGTTCAATCCTTTTACCTAGCCCCTAATGCTCAAAATCTCAAGCACATTCATTATTGACTTATCTTGCATTAGTTAAGTTGATCCCATTGAGCCAGTAAACATTTAAATAATTTTAATGTTCTCAGACACATCCATTATTGGCCACAAGACCATTTACATATTTACAACATCTCATGCTTAACAATTATTCTTAAGAAAATCTCTTAAATTAATTGCATCATATGAAAGTATTTAAAATTTCTTAAAATAATTTCCTCAATGGAGGCCCATGATATAATTACCTTAATAATACCATTTCCAACTTAATCATTTGTTTGGAAGATTTAGTGGTCGGCTTAATTACTATTATGGTCTCACTTTGCACATTAACCAATTAGCATCATATATCATATACTTGCATACATTCCCATACATCTCATGCATACATGGATAAACATATACTATGGTATGATCATGGACTTTCTAAGGGATTCAATTCTGAGCCACCAAGAATAGAATCAGGGCATTCATAGGTGCATTTCATTCATTCATATTACAAGAGTTGCTGAAGGAGTACATAATCAACACTTGATCTTGAATTCCTCCCACTGGTCCCACTAATGCTCTTGACCTCCTTGATCTTTTTGCAATCCAATTACATAGTAATCTTTGGCATACCAAGGCAAATTTACAAGAACATGGACTTTAAAGTCCTCAAATAAATGAAATTACAACCAAAAAATATTACAACAATTATAATACAATGCCACCAAAATAAAATTAATTATTTTATAACCCAAAGAAAAATAAAAGAAATAAATCCAATCACATTGGTCTTTTATTGTCCATGATTATCCATCATGCATATTACCATTTAACAATTAAATAAAACATACATACTAAAATTAAATTGAATATCTCATATTCAACTAAAAAATTCATGTTTGAATCTCATTCAACCAAATTTAAAAATTCATATTTGAATCTCATTTCAAAACAAATTAAAAATTTGAGATTTGAATCTCATTTCAAAACAAATTTAAAAATTCATATTTGAATCTCATTCAAACAAATTTAAAAATTCATATTTGAATCTCATTCAAACAATTGAATCAAAATTTAATTGTGTGATTAAAACACCTAATTAAACATTTTAATTAGTCATGGGCCTAATTATGGGCCTTGAAACCAAGCCCACACTCAAGCCCAAAAACCAAGCACATGGTTGAATGAACCAAACCATGCGCACCAATGGTGCTCTACACCTTGTGATGAGAATCAAGCTACATCCATACCAAAGGAATTCATCCAAGGTCCAATTACTAGAGCTAGAGCTAAATCACTTCAGAATTTAATTTGTGAAATCTTAAGGAGTAAGGATTATAAGCTGGAATGGCATGAAGAAAATTATAAAGGATTAAATTTGGTGAAAATTAAGCTTGGAAGTGACCAGGTGTCATGTGGAGCATTAGGTTACATAGAATAACCTGTGGATATGCATGCACCAGATCCAACCCATGTACATGCATCTGTTGGCACCTTTTTAAAAGAATATTCCTTGCTGTTATAACCACCTCTCTTTTGGACTTAAATGCCCTTATTTGCTGCTGTATTAAATTTACTTTTGTTAGGAGTTTTTAGTCTTTTGATAGATTAATTTTTGTTTGGACTTAAAGCTCCTTGCAGCTGTTATTAAAGTAGGGATATTTTTGTCTTTAGCTTTGGAGCCAAGAGACTATAAATACAAGTGTAATGAGAGAGTGGAGGTCACATTTTGAATATTAATGAAAGATTGTTTCTGCTCCTTTAGTGAGTAAATTGGTTGTTGCCTTTATTCTTGTGAAGCTCATTAACTTGCTGAGATTTCTATCTTGCAAGGTTTAATGTGCATAATATTCTTGGTTTATTCATTCTCCATATGAATTAGGTCAAGAATCCCATTTCTGATATTTTCTTTGAATTACACAACAATCTGATTGTGCTGGTTCAAAGAATCAAATTCATACATCTTGACTTGGTGCTTTCCATATTGTTCCTTTAATTCTTGAATGTGGGTTTTCAAGTTACCAATTACTTGAAGGTTCACATCAGTTTTGGTATCAGAGCAAAGGGACGTCCAAACAAGGTAGATTCTCTATTTGCTTCTTATTCTTTGTGTTTGTTACCTTTTTTATATTTGTTGTTTGGCTCTAGTTCCATATTTGTTTCTTGTTCTTCATCTTGCATCTGGTTCTTTCTTGCTAAACCTTGTTTTGCTTCTTATTGTGTTTCTATTATTCACATTTTTGTTCATTGTATGCTTGACCGAAATTGGCTCTTGGGGTTTAGTATGACCTATTTGTTTAAAAATTTGTTTTATTGTGTTTGTCTTAGGGTTTTGGGTTAATCAAGCCAAAGCCATTATTCTAGCTATCCATCTTGCTTCCTTCATTTTTATCTCAAGCATGAGAGATTATTTGGGTCATTGAGTTTGGCTTACCTATTTGGCCTGAAATTGTACCAGCATTATTTGGGTGTGTTTAAGACATTTAGTATAAATTTTGGGAGTTGTTTGATATTGTTTGCCTGCTGAACCAAAATTTTACGGCAGACTCGATCAAATTATGTTCACATAGCAAATAGACCCAAAAGTTCCTGAAAATTTACATGGTGTTTATGCCCCACTTCAGTAGTTCCCAAATTAAATTTCAGCTTAAAATTCAACCGTTTGTGTGGGGAACCAAAATTTTGTGGCAGAATCGATCAAATTAAGTTCACATAGCAAATATAACTAGAAATTTTTGAAAATTTACCCAGTGTTTATACCCCATTTCAGTAGTTCCTGAATTAAATTTCAGCTTAAAATTCTACCGTTTGTGTGGGGAACCAAAATTTTGTGGCAGACCTGATCAAATTAAGTTCACGTTGCAAATCAGCCTAGAAAATCCTGAAAATTTACAGGTTGTTTGTGCCATATTTGAGCTATTCTCAAATTAAATCTGAGCTCAAAATTTAATCGTTTGTGTGGTTAACCAAAATTTTGCGGCAGACACGATTACATATGATTTACATAGTAAACCTGTCAAGAAAAACCTAAAATTCTAGCAGCAATTAGTCAGTATTGGGTTGCATTTACTTACTCAATTTCAAATCAAAATACACTCGTTTGCTTGGTGATCCTAAATTTATGCAATTCTCGGTGTATAGTGTGAACTGCTGGTAATTGTGATAAGGTGGTGGCAAACTTGGATATTTAAGCTTGATATCACTTCTTTAGGTTGTCTCTTTTCCAGCTTACTACTCTTTTATTTTGGTTTCTTCTTTCTTGATTCCTTATCGCATTACATTTCCATGCTTGAGCTTTTTTTCTTGACTTCTTGAGTCACATTATTGCTTTCTTGATTAATCGTTTAGATCCGTTACGTTCAAGAATTTTATTGTGTGTTAAATTTTTGTGAGTACAGTATTAGTTTGAGTTACTTAAGTTTGATAAGAACTTGTGGACATAGCCAAGAGAGGTAAAAGGCACAGAGTGGTGAGTTCATAAGAGGGGAAAAGCCTTGTTGAGTTAAACACGAGTGGAGTGTCCCCTGTTGAGTGTAAACACGTAAGGGAGTGAGTGAGGTGTTTTCTTTACACTAACCATTTTCTTGCAGGTCTGAAAACATGTCTAGAAGGGGTGATGGTAGTGAGGGGGAAGGTGAAAATCCATTCTACATGCAGGCTGTCAGACAACAATTTGAAAGAATGAATGTTGTGTGCAATGGAATCATAGATAGGTTAGAAATATTGGAGTAAAGAGATAAGCAAAATGAGAGAAGGCCAAACAGGAGGGATCTTGTACCTCCAGTAGTTGAATTTGATGAAGATGAGGTTGATAACTATGATTTTGAGGTTAAAAGACCTAGGAGGGGTAGGTATAAGAGAAGAGCTGAAGATAGGAGGAATGGGGATAGGAGGAAAAGAAGGGAGGAAAGAGAGAGAAATAGGGTAGATGACAATATCAAAAGTATTAAAATGAGCATCCCTTCTTTCCAAGGGAAAAATGATCTGGATGTGTATCTAGAATGGGAAAGGAAGGTAAAAGCTGTCTTTGATTGTCATCACTATTCAGAGGAGAAAAAAGTAAAGTTAGCAGCAGTAGAATTTACTGATTATGCTTTGGTATGGTGGGATTAAGTGTTGATTAGTAGAAGGAGAAATTATGAGCAATCAATTGCAACCTGGGGTGAGATGAAAACTATAATGAGAAGGAGATTTGTTACTAGTCATTACTATAGAGAGCTACATCAGAGGTTATAAAGATTGACTCAAGGTTCTAAAAGTGTTAAAGATTATCATAAAGAAATGGAAATTGCTATGATTAGAGCAAATGTGGAGGAGGATAGAGAAGCCACCATGGCTAGATTCTTGAATGGGCTAAACAAGGAGATTGCTCATATTGTTGAGTTACATCACTATGTTGAGTTGGAGGATATGGTCCACATGGCTATGAAGGTAGAAAGGCAACTTCAAAGCAAGTCAAAATTTGGAGGAAATGCAAGTACTTCTTCATCTTAGAAGTCTAACTGGAAGAAGGAGGATAAGGAAAAGGTTGTTAGCAACTATAAGAAAAATGAGGAAAAGGAAAAGAAGGTGGAGAAGAAATTTGTAGAAAGTAAAGGAAAGGAGGTTGCAACTACTACCCGAAATAGAGATGTGAAGTGTTTTAGGTGTTTGGGCAGTGGACACATAGCTTCTCAATGCCCTAACAAGAGAGTCATGGTCATGAGAGAAAATGGTGAGATAGAAACGGAGGAGGAAATTGTGAGTGATTCCACATCTTCAGGGGAAGAGGATGAAGAGGTAGAATATGCTGCTGAAGGAAGTGCTCTAGTGATTATGAGAGCATTAAATACTCAAGTAAAGGAGCATATTGGTGATGAATTGCAAAGAGAAACAATTTTCCATACAAGGTGTCTTATCCAAGACAAAGCTTGTAGTGTCATCATTGATGGGGGAAGTTGTGCCAATGTTGCTAGTACTATTTTGGTGCAGAGATTAGGGTTGAGGACTTTGAAACACCCTAGACCCTATAAATTATATTGGTTGAATGAATGCAGTGAGGTGAAAGTAACAAAACAAGTGCTGATTTCCTTTGCAATAGGAAAGTATCAAGATGAGGTTATGTTTGACGTGGTTCCAATGCAAGCTGGCCATTTATTATTTGGCCGACCATGGCAATTTGATAGAAAGGTGATCCACGATGGGTATAAAAATAGGAATTCTTTTGAAATGAATGGAAGGAAAATCATTTTGGCACCTATGACACCAAAATAGATTTATGAAGACCAAACAAGGCTTAAGCAAGCAATGGGTGAGGTAAAATCAAGAGTGGCCGAAAAGAGAGCAGAGAAAAAAAGGAGTGAAAAGAAATTGACTGAAAATGTTGTGAGTGAGCAAGACAAGGGTGGTTGTGAGGAAAGAAAAGAGAGTAAAGAAAACATTCCAATAGTGCTTGAAAAAGGTGAATCTTTGGCGCAAAAGGAGAGCTGTGCGGAAAGAGGAGAGAGAAAATTAAGCTTGTATGCTAAAGGAAGAGATGTGAGGAATGCCATGTTTGCCAACAAGCAAATGTTATTAATTGTGTTTAAGGACTCTTTTTTATCCACATCTGACCTTGACCCTAATTTGCCTAGTGTTGTTGTTTCCCTTTTGCAGGAATATGAGGATACACTACCTGAGGAGATGCCAGCTGGACCACCACCTATTCGAGGGATTGAGCACCAGATTGATTTTATACCTGGAGCAGTTATTCCCAACCATCCAGCCTATAGAACTAACCCTGAAGAAACCAAAGAATTACAAAGGTATAACATGGGAAAGAAAATATGGTGGCTGATGCCTTATCTCAAAGGTATAACCTTCTTGCCCTTCTTGATGCAAAGTTATTGAGATTCGAATATGTGAAAGAATTATATGCTGAAGATGATGACTTTGCTAGAGTGTATGCAGCTTGTGAAAAGAATACTTTTGAGAAGTTTTATAGGCATGATGGATATTTGTTTAGAGAAAATAGATTGTGTGTGCCTAAGAGTTCCATGCGTGAATTACTTGTGAATGAGTCTCATGCTGGTGGATTAATGGGTCATTTTGGTGTTGCCAAAACTTTAGATATATTAAAGGAACATTTTTATTGGCCGAATATGAAAAGCGATGTTGAAAGAGTATGTGTTAGGTGCATTGTGTGTGCTAAGGCTAAATTTAGAGTTTTGCCACAAGGTTTGTATACACCTTTACCTACCCCTAGTGATCCTTGGGTTCATTTGTCTATGGATTTTGTGTTAGGATTACCTAGGTCTAAACAAGGCCATGATTCAATTTTTGTTGTTGTTGATAGCTTTTCAAAAATGGCACATTTTATTCCATGCCATAAAACTGATGATGCTACAAATGTTGCAAATTTATTCTTTAGAGATATTGTTAGGTTGCATGGCATACCTAAGAGTTTAGTTAGTGATAGGGATGTTAAATTCCTTAGTCACTTTTGGAAGGTTTTGTGGGGAAAATTGGGCACCAAGTTGTTATTTTCCACCACTTGTCACCCACAAACCGATGGTCAAACTGAAGTAGTAAATAGAACACTAACTACTCTTTTGCGTGTTGTGGTTAAGCAAAATTTGAAGTCATGGGAAGATTGCATTCCACTTGTTGAATTTGCATACAATAGAAATGTGCATTCTTCTACTGGCTATTCTCCATTTGAAATTGTGTATGGTTTCAATCCTTCAACTCCTTTGGATCTTTTACCTTTGCCTGTGAACGAGCTTGCTAGTTTAGATGGAAAAAGAAAAGCAGAATTGGTGAAGAAAATCCATGAACAAGCCAAGCTTCAAATTGAAAAGAAAAATGAAAAATATGCTAGTCAAGCCAACAAAAGAAGGAAGAAAGTTACATTTCAACTTGGAGATGGGTATGGGTTCACTTACGCAAAGAAAGGTTTCCCTCTCGAAGGAAATCAAAATTACAATCAAGATGTGATGGACCTTTCCAAGTGCTGGCCAAAATTAATGATAATGCCTATAAAATAAACCTGCCCGATGAGTATAATGTCAGTGCCACCTTTAATATTGCTAATTTATCTCCTTGTGTTGATGCAGGAATAGATTCGAGGACGAATCCTTTTGAAGCGAAGGGGAATGATGAGAATCAAGCTACATCCACACCAAAGGAATTCATCCAAGGTCCAATTACTAGAGCTAGAGCTAAATCACTTCAGAATTTAATTTTTGAAATCTTAAGGAGTAAGGATTATAAGCTGGAATGGCATGAAGAAAATTATAAAGGATTAAATTTGGTGAAAATTAAGCTTGGAAGTGATCAGGTGTCATGTGGAGCATTAGGTTACATAGAATAACCTGTGGACATGCATGCACCAGATCTAATCCATGTACATGCATCTGTTGGTACCTTTTTAAAAGAATTTTCCTTACTGTTATAACCACCTCTCTTTTGGACTTAAATGCCCTTATTTGCTACTGTATTAAATTTACTTTTTGTTAGGAGTTTTTAATCTTTTGATAGATTAATTTTTGTTTGGACTTAAAGCTCCTTGCAGCTATTATTAAAGTAGGGATATTTTTGTCTTTAGCTTTGGAGCCAAGAGACTATAAATACAAGTGTAATGAGAGAGTGGAGGACACATTTTGAATATTAATGAAAGATTGTTTCTGCTCCTTTAGTGAGTAAATTGGTTGTTGCCTTTATTCTTGTGAAGCTCATTAACTTGCTGAGATTTCTATTTTGCAATGTTTAATGTGCATAATATCCTTGGTTTATTCATTCTCCATATGAATTAGGTCAAGAATCCCATTTCTGATATTTTCTTTGAATTACACAACAATCTGATTGTGCTGGTTCAAAGAATCAAATTCATACATCTTGATTTGGTGCTTTTCATATTCTTCCTTTAATTATTGAATGTGGGTTTTCAAGTTACCAATTACTTGAAGATTCACATCACCTTGCCACCACATTTTTGGTCCAACCAACAATGAATCAATCAACTTTTGATCAAATCACACAATTAAATTAGATGTTAAGCAATCTAAATGGCAAATATAGTAGCTCTGATACCAATTGAATGAGCAGAAGCATGAAAATTGTTAGATTAGAACATTGAATTCAAAATTTTTCTTCTAGGGTTTCATGCATCATGCCACATCCATTATGTGTATAGGACACTAAAAACAATTTCTAGCAATTTTATTTCAAAAGGATTTGGGCACTAATTGAGGGAGCGTAAGCATGAAAATTATTCATTAGAGCATTGAATTACAAAATTTTCTTCTAGGGTTTCATTCATTATGCCACATCCATTATGTGCCTAATTAATTTCAATGCTCAATTGCATATTAAAAACACCTTTAATATGTATTAGGATCTATTTTTTTCATTCAAGATTGTGAATTAACAAATTAATTCATTTGAACCCTAGATTGATATAAGAATATGTGCACTAACCTTTTGATGCACTGTAGATGTAATTGGTACCTTTGTGAAGCACCTAGGACCCCAAGAGCTATCCCTCTAGCTTTTCCACACCAAGATCACCAATGGCAACCCCTAAACTAGCTTCTCAAGCCTTGCCAACCAATTAGAAATTAGGGATTTGCCTTTAGAGGTTATAGATGTGTATAGGACACTAGAAATAATTTCTAGCAATTTTAATTCAAAAGGATTTGGGCAATTCTCTTTGAATTGATGAGAGAAGAAGAAGAAGAAGAGAGGAGAGCTCTATAGGTGGCGGCACCTTTTGAAAAAATCAGAATGTGTTTTATTTTTCTTTCTTTCCCTTTTATAATTAGGTCATCACTTAAAATCCTTGCCACATGTCATCACTTGATTGCATCTTAATTTTAATTGACCTAATCACATTAAGCCAAGTGTCAAAGCTAGATTTAATCTTGACTTTGATCACCTTGCATGATAGGAAGACAAATGACAAACTTATATGGTGCCATGTGTCACCATCTCATGGTGCCACATGTCACCCTGTGAAATGACCAAATTACCCTTATGTTTTAATTTTGAGTTCTCAACCCAAAATAATTATTTCTCCTCTTCTAATCAATTTATATCAAATATAAATTAATTATTAATTAATTTTTCATAATTAAATTCACATTTAAACACTTTAAATATAAATTTAACTTATACTATACATCCAATAACCTAGATTTGGTTTCAAGCCATACTAGGGATTTTGCAATTTTATTACAACCCAAACCTATTTAATTAATCAATTAAACTCTTTAATTAATTAATTAAATCACATTTAACTTGGTGATTATCTTGTATATGTGTGTGACTTACTAGGCTCATCACTAATTGGCATTGAGATATGATATTAACTCTTAATATCATCAGAACTCTTTCTTACCGTAAATGATTTCTTTAAATCATTTTAGGCATCTCATAGACCATGGTTGACACTTAGCATAGCATGCCATGGCCACCCAATCAGTAATAAGGAATACCTTTAACTGAACCTATAATCATATGTTACCATGCACTAGAATCTCTCTGTTACAAAATCCCAACTCGAGCTGGATTCATAGTTTATGTCAAACCCCATTTGCTATGAATATTATGTTCTCTTTTAATTCCAATTCTTGATTTAAAAGATTTTCTTGTCAGAAACTCTTTTCTGACTAAATATGTCTGTCCTGTCCAGGAACTTGAAACATCAAGAATAATTAAATGAACATAGGATTTTATCCCTATTTACTTAGGGTAACAGATTCCATCTTGATCAACACCTACCTCCATATATAACTAGTAGGAGCCAACACATGCCCATATACCCATACACAGTACAAGTATGAAAGCAGTATCAAACTCAAACCACCTATATACAAGATAACTGTGTTATCTCAAGTCTAAAGATTATATGCACTGATATGATTTATGATGATGCATTGACAAGAATAAACTCTATGTGCTTGTCATATGCGTCACTGGTTCGGTCTACTTATCATGTATAAGTGCCTATCATGTTTGTTATATGGCATGAGACTCACCATTCCATCTTATTTATATCTCATATAAATACCTTAAGAACAAACATGATTACAATCTTTATGGATAAGTCATGTCCTGTGTGAAGTATCCTCGATTGTGAACCAATTTATGATACTTTGTGCTAGAAATATTGTCACTCAAATTCTTAACAACTTAAGAATAGAATTTCTAACAAAATATCAATGGACCTTTTCTATTACACATAAATACATTATGTAAATAGAAAAGTGAAATTGCCATTTATTAATTAAAATGTTTACAAAATACATACTAAATGATATGCTCTAGGGCATACTACTAACATGAATGACTTTTGGTGAGTGTTTAGCTAATTTGTCTAAAGTGTTACAAAGATTTGGGGAGTCCAACCTCGTCCTCAATTGGGAAAAATGCCACTTTATAGTAAGAGAGGGCATAATTCTTGGTCACCTTATATTAGAAAGAGGGTTCGAAATGGATAAGGAAAAGATCAAGATAATAGAAAAAATGCCACCACCATCATCAATCAAAGGAGTGCAGAGCTTTTTAGGACATATGGGCTTCTACAGAAGATTTATTAAAGATTTCTCAAAAATAGCTAAGCCGTTAACTAACTTGTTAAATCAAGATGTTGCCTTTGACTTTAATGTTGGCTGCCTTGATTCCTTTTGCATGATAAAAGAAGCCTTAATTTCTATACCCATAATATAACCACCAGATTAGGAACTGCCATTTGAGGTGATGTATGACGTAAGTGACTATGCAGTAGGAGCAATACTTAGACAAAGGAAGGACAGAAAAGTTTATGTTATCTACTACACAAGCAAGACACTTGATGATGCATAGGTTAACTATGCAACCACAAAGAAGGAACTTCTAGCAGTAGTGTTTGCAATTTACAAGTTCAAATCCTACTTAGTTGGATCCAAAGTTATTGTATATATAAATCATGCTGCTATTCAGTGCCTCTTAAACAAAAAGGAAGTAAAACTAAGGTTGATCCAGTGGATTCTTCTTCTATAGGGATTTTATCTTGAAATTAAAGACAAAGAGGGGACCAAGAATGTGGTAGTAGACCACCTCTCCAAACTCAAGCAAGAAGATATAGGGATTTCTACCGAAGACCTACCAATTGATGACTTCTTTCCATATGAACACCTCCTAGCAATCTCTCAATCCCTATGGCATGCACATATTGTTAACTATCTTGTATGCAAAGTTTTCCCACCAAACATCTCCTACTAGCAAAAGAAGAAATTTTTACATGACATAAGGGACTATACTTGGGCGGAACCTCTACTGTACAAGAGATGCAATGATGGGCTTATTAGAAGATGCATACCAGAGGAGGAAACAGAAAGTGTGTGATAGTATTGCCATTCATCACCTTATGGAGGACACTTCAGCACATCCAAGATAGTAGCAAAGATATTAAAAGCAGGGTTCTATTGGCCAACCTTGTTCAAAGATGTAAGGAACTTTATACTGATATGCAATCAATGCCAAAGAGCAGGAAACATTTCAAGAAAGAATGAGATGCCACTCCATGGAATACTTGAAGTTGAACTATTCGATGTTTAAGTTAGACTTCATGGGTCCATTTCTATCCTCATTTGGCAATAAGTATATTCTTGTTAGTGTAGATTATATATCAAAGTGGGTAGAAACAATAGCTTCACTAATAAATAATGCCAGGGTAGTCATCAAGTTCCTCAAGAAATACATTTTTATAAGATGTGGCACACCAAGGGCAATCATTAGTGATGGGAGAAGTCACTTCTGCAATAACCAATTTGAAACTTTACTAAAAAAATATGGAGTGACTCATAAAGTGGCAACACCATACCACCCTCAAATAAGTGGATAGGTGGATATTTCGAATAGGGAATTGATGAGGATCTTGAGAAGACAGTAAATTGCTCAAGGAAGGACTAGTCCTTGAAATTAGATGATGCACTATGGGCCTACCACACTGCCTTCAAAACACTTATTGGAACCACCCCCTTTCACTTAGTGTATGGGGCCACCTCCCTGTTGAACTTGAGCATAAAGCCTATTAGGCAATTTAGACCCTCAATTTTGACCTAAAGACTATTGGAGAAAAGAGGCTTCTATAGCTTAATGAACTGGAGGAAATTAGGCAAGATGCTTATAAGAATGCAAAGATCTTCAGAATAAGGATGAAAAGCTGGCACGACAAGCATATCACAAGAAGAGAAATCAAAGAAGGAGACCTTATCCTGCTTTTCAATTATAGATTAAAGCTATTCCTAGGAAAGATGAGATATAGGTGGTTTGGCCCCTTTAAGGTTCTGCAAGTCTTCCCACATGGAGCAGTAGAAGTATGGAGTGAAACCTTAGGATCTTTCAAGGTTAATGGCCAAAGCTTAAAACCATACTTTTTAAGAGAACTAATTGAAAAAGGAGCAACACACTCTTTTAGAAACCCAGCTATATAGCAATGAGTCAAGAAGAACAGTCAAGCCAACAATTATAAATAAACGCTCCTTAGGAGGTAATCGAAGGCTTTAATTTTTTTTTCTTTAAGTTTATTTTGTTTTTGTTTTCTTTAAGTTTTATAGGGATCCCAAATGCTAATGTTGGACATTGTAGGTAAAATCAAGGAGCAGAGAGGAAAGAAAGGATGGAGGCAAAAAGTCAAAACCATGTAAGTGAGAAAATTTTAAAACTGAGGAAGTATATTGCTAACCTCTATTATGAATTTCATTCATACATTTAGAAATAAGTTACCATTGAACTTGAAGAGATATGAAAAGTAGGAATTCAAAGTGTATAGAATTTTGGTCCAAGAAGTTACACGAGGTATCTTATGCTTTGAAGCATGCCCATGTAACCTACTAATCACAAGACACACACACACTAATGCACTCCAGAGAGTTACCCTGGAGGACCCATGTAACGACATATAGCCAATGTAACCAAGGAAGGAAAAAAAGAATGGGAGTTTTGAGAAACAGAAACTTACATAGGGTGCCTCATGTAAAGTCACATGGACCCATGTAAGTTATTGAGCTAAACATAGAAGGAGGAAAAAAGAGGCAAAAAGTTACATGGGTATCCCCTATGTAGTGTTACACAGGCCGTGTAACTTGCCTGACTTCAAAGAAAATAAGGCAAAAGATTACACAAGGCGACCGTGTAGAGACACATGGCCCTGTGTAAATCTTCGTAGAGGGCATACTAAAGAGGCACAAAAACTTTCTCATAAAGACATGCCCACCCCTTCAACTCTTATTTAAAATGTTACAAAACCCATTCCATAAACATAACACCTCCTTCAAGAATCTTTCAAAAACTCTCCTTCTGTCTTGATCTTTCCCACCAAACCCTAACCCATTCTTGATTTTCTCTCTCTATGGCTCCCACAAAAAGAGCTATAAGAAGGATTTCCTCTTCCTCAAGGGGAAGGAGTGATTCACCATCGCTACTATGGAGACCAAAAATAAGGCAAGCAAGATAGGAAAAACCCCAACCCCAATCCCAATCATAACACCTCAACCCCAATTAGAACTTGCTTTGGCCTGGCATTTTAAGAATGTCACTCTTAGAGATGTCTGCACTAGGCTAAACAATAAAAGGATAATATCAATGAAATATATGGATATGGAGTGGCTACAGCAACTGGGGATTAAGGAGGACGTGGAAAAATTCTTTAAAAACATCAGGTGGACAAGGTTTGCCTAACTACATTATCTGACATATAGAGACGCTATTGTGGAATTCTTAAGCAGTTTTTAGGCAACCGTTTAGGCCACAAATATGGGAGATAGGACGGATTGAGTTCAGACTATTGGGGGTAGACAGGGTCATGAACATGGACAAGTTGAACTCTACTTTTAGCTTCGACAATGAAAAACTCCAGGAGATCCCTCAAAATAGACTAGAGTATGATAGCATCACCTTTTGGAGGACCATCGCCCCTAGCATGGAAGTGTACAACTCTAGTCAATCCAAGTCATTAGGGTTGGCAAACTCGACATTGAGATATCTACACAAACTTGTAGCCCACACCATTATGGGGCACGGTGACAGCCTTGGCATGGTAAATGCCAATGAGTTGTTCTTCTTGTGGTGTATGGTGATAGGTAGGAGATACAGCACTGGATCCTTCTTATGCAAGTAACTCAGGAGGATTTCTCATGAGGCCACGAGTCACATAGTGGTGGGAGGTCTCATCACAGCACTTACCCTACACTATGGGTTCGTGCTAACGCATGTTAGGCTGCGCCCTATCCTAGGCACCACTAGGATAGATCAAACTCTTTACATATCCATGGGATTATGCAGAAGAGCAGGGGACACATGTCTACTATTCGATGCATAGGGGAATGCCTTCCCTAGGAGACTAGCACCAATAGTAGAGCAAGGCGAGACTTCCTGAGCACAGGAGCAAGCACAGAAGCAATAATAATAATAGGAAAAATTGGACCCCCTCCTTGAAGGATCACCAGACAAGGTCCCTCCATACACACCACACACACCACCACCTATAGACACAACCCTTGCATACTTGTAAAAGATGGAGACAACCATCAACAACAGAATGAGGACCTTAGAGACTACTATATCAAAAATGATTAAAGCAATAGAGGATAGTCTCCAGAAGGCCCACAATAAACTGGATATAATCCTCAAGAGGCAGGATAAAGGTGTACCTTCCTTGCCATCGTAAACTTTCTAGGCATAGGATAGTAGACTAAGACACATTTTGATGCATTGTATAGGCTTAGGCCTTAGTCTTAGTACTTACCTAGTCTAGTTGGTTAATTTTGTAAAACTATGCTTTTAATGTTTATATGCCTTACTTAGTACATATATGCTTTGCTAATATCTTGTTATTATCGTTTTATCTTTATTTAGCTTGCATAATATGAGTTTAGGAGTGCATTCATGCTTTTCATTTCATATTTTTCATTTTGCATTACTTTATTAGACCTCTATCATGCTTGTGTATCAAAATCCAGAAAATTTTTTTTATTTTTGAACGTTTTCAAAAAATTTTTATCTTAGAACTATAACTAAAAACCTTAATAAACTAATAACTGATCTCTCTTGGAAAGAGGAATAGATGCAACTGGATAGACAAAAAGACTTCAATACATTGTTTGTGAAAAATTTAATAGCCTAAGTGAAGTCAAACTAATTAAACCCCTTCATAGCCATTAGTTTGTCATATTGGACTTGTAAAATTAGAAAAAATTTTAAAATATGAAAAAACCTAGATATGCGTCACCAATCCTTGAACATGTCTCTTATACCTATTGAGGTGAAATCCTAGCATATGCTTAAAAAAGAGATGAGTAAGGCATTCTTTATTATGAACATATTATGGCCTTAACCACCTAAAATCAAATTTTAACCCTTTAGAGCCAATTTGAGCCTACATCTATTCCCTTGTATGATTTTTGATAATCCACAACATTACCCTAAGCCCCTAGCCTAAACACTTATCCTACCCTATGATAAAGCTAACATGCACAGGTAAAAGGTATACTAGGTGTATTAAAAGAGAGAAAATATGGAAAGAGAGTGCAAAACTCAAAAAAAAAGTGCAAGTATGTAATAAAAAATATAGAAGAATTACTCTTCCAACTCATCAAAAACAATGAGTTTGGGGATAAGCATTAAAGGGACATAAATATAAATTAAAAAAAAAAAAAGCAAAGAAGTCCCAAAGTGAGCATCAAGCAAGCACACTTAGCGCTAAAAACCAAATGCTCCTCTTTTCCATGCAAGAAAAGAGAGAGAGAGAGAGAGAGAGAGAGAGAGAGAGAGAGAGAGAGAGAGAGAGAGAAATTAACTTAGTGTATTTGGAACCTTTGCATAGCATCAGCCTTCATAGTTGTGTTTCCTAAAACCTTTTCATTGTTAGCCAAGTGACTACCCCCCTAGCCCTATTACAACCCTTTCAAAGACCTTTTGATCTTTGAAAGGTGTATGCTACATTAGTGGAGATAGGAAATTGAGGTATGTCACACCTTACCCCTCTGTAAGGCATAACATGATCCGGCAGTATACTTAATGAATTACCGAACTTCACCTACCGATAACTCATTAAATACACTACAAGGGATTTTAAAACAAATTTTACTTCTTTTGAAGGTGGTGAGCACTTTTGGTAGGAATTAAAAACTTTTATTTGAAGTTAAACCACATATCAAATTTTCAATCAATTTAAAGTTTTCACAAATTTTATAAAAATTTTGGCAGAGTGCCGTCTATAATTGGGAAAAATCAGTTCTTAAAAACCTGTGAAAACACTCCCAATAATTTCATTTCTCAACTCCAACCGCCAATATATTCTCAAATCAACACAATTCAACCAAATTTCAATTCAAAATTCACAACTCAAAATTGTTTTCAAAATAATTCGATAAACTCATAAATATTGCATTAAATTAAATTTACATACATAATTTAATTTACAGAATAAAAATCCAAAAGATAATATTATTACAATTTACTGTACAACTGCTCAATTTTACATTAATACATATGACACTAAACTATTTACATCAAAATAAACTACAAGGGTATCAACAAATACCCGTACAAAAATCTTCAAGTTGTGCTCCCCTATTACTCTAGCAGCTCACTTTATTGCTATATCCTTTTTCCCTATCTGTAACAGCAAAATTAAGCTATTACTGAGTAAATTTTACTCAGTGGTGCACAATAAAAATTTAAAAAGCTGACCATAAACCATTCATTGCCAAATCATAATTTAAACATTACACAATCACATTTCACAATTTTCAAATCATATTTATAACAAATCACAATTTAAATATTTCGTAATTTTCAAAGCTCAATATAACACAAATTTGATCAAACAATTTAATAAAAACAGTATTGCCAATCAATAACACAACTTAGGTCATGACATAAAATTTCCAAACATGTCGTGTTGTACACCATGACAAGGCAAACTCACCCCACTAATCGAAATCAATGAGGGAGGTAGCCAGCTAGCTAATGAGTACTCATCCAAACTCACCTCAGACTGGCAAGCCAGAGAGGGAGGAAAATGATCAAATATCAAACTCAACCCCACAAGTGGAGGAGGAACATAGTAAGGGATTGTCATGCCAAGTGTGAATCGAAAACAATTTCAAATCACAACATTTAAATATTTCATACAAACCACAAATCACATTTTATCTCAAAATTTCCATTTACAAAGTAGGCAACGCAATAATTTCCAAATAAAATTTCTAAAGCCAAAACAATTAAAAAATATTCATATTACATACTAAATCAAATTTCAATAAGAAATATTTAAATAAGTTTATTGTGCACAAACCTCGTAATTAGTCTTTCCTTATTTTACTCCTGTCGATTCCTTTCCTTGGAAGGCCCTCTTTCCACTGAAGCACACAATTAAGATGTTTCATTATTTATCCAAATTATGTTTAACCATAATTTTAATAATTGAAATATGCATTTAAACTTTACTTATATAATCCCATAAATTGAGTTCTTTGTGTTCTTGATTATAGTGGTTACTATTCATTTGACCATTGGGTTAAAATGTTGACTTTTCCACACTAAATAGGTATACCAATTCTCATTACCTCCACATACCACATTTTGAGTATCTAATTTGTTGGTCTTGGTTACCATTTCAATTCTAAGTCTCCTAAGAGAAAAGTCAATTTTTCAGTTTTGGTGCCCTATTTTCTACTGTTCCATTGGTCTGGTTACTGTAAGAATTTGGCTAAGTGTCCCTCATCAAAGTTGTTTCTTATTGTCTTATCTTTAATTCCATTTTTGAATCACTCCATTTGGAGTTTTTTAGCCCAAGATATGGCCATTTAACTAAGACTGGCCGGATTGGTGTTACCCAGAATTTCTGGGTACTTTATTGGTTTTGGCAATTTTGGAGAACTAACTTTGGGTGACAATTTCACTTGGTTATGGGCAGAATTTGGGTTGGTGTTCTTCATGAAAGTAGTAGTGATATATCATATCTTTTCAATGCTACAAAAATCAGGTCATATGGACCTATCTAGCCCAAGTTATGGCCAAATGAACAAAGATCATTTTAGTACAGTGGCAGTGCATATTACCTGAATTTGACCTAATTGTTCACTATCTAAATGTCATTTTCTGGGCATGGTTTCCAAATGAAAATTTTGTATTTATGTGTCTAATTTCATTCCCAATTGACTTCACACCAATCGGGTAAGCAGAATTTCATTTTTGGTCTCTCAAAGGGACCTAGGTCAAACAACCAGATTGGGTCCTTTCGCTAATCTGAATTGCACTTCAGTTTCACTCATTCAAAAACATCCCAAATGACTCCAAATGACCATTTCAAATCTTAATTAGGTTCCATTACATCAATTACCAATTTTTTTCTAAATTTCTTCTTGCCCTTAACCCTAATTCATACAATTTGCTACATTTCACAAAATTAAAGTGTATAAATCTTATCAACTAACTTATTCAAGCTCATCTACACCATTAATTTCATTAAAACATCATGGAACCTAACATTCCTCATGCTGGCCAAATTTAGGATTTACCATTCCCACACGATTCTTTCAATTTTCCCAAGCAATTTCACTTATTCAACCTCGATTCTAAACTTATAAACTAAATTAAATTAAAAGAGAGAACTTACTTGATATGGAGCTTTCCTAACTTCTTGCTTCTTCAATTTTTCTTTTGTCCTCCAATTCTTTCTTCTAAACTTCTTACCAAGGCTTAGTTACTAATTTTCTTTAATAAAAGTAGGGAATTTAGGGTGGAATTTAGGGTTTAGAAAATCTTATCATAAGCTTTCATGGTGGATTGAAAGAAAATAAAGAAATGAGGGAGAGACATGGACGGCACTTTAAGAAGACAAGGGAAAAAAATGATTTTCTTTTTGTTTTAATTGTCTTTTATGTGATAATTATCCCGTAATATCAAATTTTGAAAATTAGAAATTATTGCACAATGCACACCTCATGATGATATCATAATACTTTTTCTTTTTGCATTTTTCATCTTCTTTTTTTTTTTTCCCCTAACTTCTTCACTTTAAATCTAATTTTCATAATTTTAATTTCCTCTATTTTAATGGACATTTAGGCCATGAGTCACCTATAAGGGTGAATTGACCAATTTGCCCCTTGCCTGTCTGATTCAATTTTCCATTAACACTATATTTCTTCCGGAACCCTGACCTAATTATTTGATCTGGTTCTGCACCTTTTTCTGTGATTTTCACATTTTTCCTAGCTTTGTAATTTTTTCTAGCACTGCGGTGTCATAATGTCCCGTACGAATTTAGGGTTACATTTGACTTTGCAGTCACTTTCCGGTAAGGTCACCCATCACTGTGACCCCTGCCTCATTTAACCATTATGTTTGGATTTCTTCATTTCCATTTTCCCTTCTTATAGTTGTTATTTATTTTTATCTATGACTTTTCTGGGTGTCACAGATATAACTCCAAACTTCTTGACTGTCCAGGCAGACATCAGGCGCTGGAATAGTAGACTGTACAGGAGTGTCCAATGTGAGGGCATTACAAGGTATGCCTATGGGGTTGGAATTTATCACCTCATTTCGTCATAATCATCCATAATAGAGGCAATTTGAGGAAAGTAAGTATTTCTCAAATCTATCCTAGTAAAACAGGTTATTTGTGACTCATTAATGGCCTTGCAAGTAGAATGATTGGTTGAAACTCCATGAGGGGGATGAAATTCTAATAGGCAAGTGTTAATGCCTCTATTCCTTGAAGGTAGGGAAATTGGTATGAAGGGTGTAGAGAGTTCAATTATATGCAAGTTAAGTTTTGGTTATGCTTCTAAAAAAATGAAGTACCCTAATGAGTTTTCAAAGTTTTGTTTTGCTTGAGGACAAGCAAAAGTTTGAGTTTGGAGGTATTTGATACACTTGTATTATATAGGTATTTTAAGGCACATTGCATTGCATTTTATAGCATTTAGATAGTCAATTGCATGCATTTTATTTAATTTCATTAGTTTTTGTTAATTTTGTTAATCTCTGCTTAATTTCATATTTTTTGTATCTTTTTAGGTGTTTTAAAGAAGATCCAAGGCATGAAAGTCGATTGGACAAGTTTGGGAGACAAGAGAAATAAGAAGGCCTACTGCATAAGATTACATGCCAGGGAGTTACATGGGTCAAGCATCATGCTTACACAGGTCGTGTAAGCATGATGCTTGACCCATGTAACTCCCTGGCTAAGAGAATCTGAGGAAGGCATGGAGAAACCATAGTACATAGGTCATGCAATAAACCCCGTGTAATTCACTAGACCTCGTATAACCTTCTGGCAGTCAAAACTTGAAGAATCATGGAGAGATGACAGTATACGGGCTTTGTAAGTTGCCCTGTGTAAATCTTCCCACCCCCGTGTAACTTGTTACTCCCCTAAATACAAAACCTAAAATAGTTTAGAGACTTAAATGGCCCAGGCCCGTGTAGTCCCATAAGAGTCATGTACTTTACCACAAAAAGACTTCTATTTTGACCTAAATTATCTTGCATTCGTTCTGAATAGGCTTCTAAGGCTTTTGGGACTCTGAAACATGACTCTGAGGCATCAGATATAAATACTAGAAGACCAAAACATATAAGGGAGTTCAAAGAGATCACCTCACATGCAAACCTTAGTTTTCTAAGCAATTTGGAGAGAATTTGCATCAAGCTCAAAGAGAAGGACTCTCAACTAAAGTTTCAAAAGTTCAAGGGTCATTTAGTGTTTAAATAAATTTATTCAATGTTACAAAAGAACATTTAATTAAATTAAACTTCAAATAGTAAAAGAATATAATATTAAAAATGTGACACCCCTTACCCGTTTACAGTGCAGCCGAGGGAGGTATGCCACACCCGATGCCGGAGCACCTTAACTTATCTTTTAACATTTCCTGAAAATCACGTTAAATTTTTATTTAATTAGACCTAATTAATTTTTTAGAGAAACTGATGGAGTTTTTCATAATTTATTAGTAATTTTGACAATTTTTCCACCTATTAAAAGTCTCAATAATATAATCTCCATGGCATAAATTTTCCATAATCTAAATACTTTAGCTCATTCATCTTAAAATTCAAAATTTTCATTCATACATAACAAAAAAAATGATGCTCATTCATAAACAAAATGCTTAATTTCAATTAATTTATATAATTTACAATAATTACATAAGTGTCTAATTTACAAAACAAAATGAAAGTCTAATTACAAAATACAAAATATAAAATTTCCTGATGAAGCCTAGTGGTCTTACCATAATACATTGCTATGGAGTGGTGACATTGGATACAACTATAGATCTAGACTCTCACAGTAATCCCAGTCTACAGTCTACTAGGCTCACGCTCCTAGTCTCTAGTACCTACGCATGGCAAAAAGCAATGCGTTAAGCATACAGCTTAGCGGTGCCAATATAATATAAAAATAAACTAAAATAATTAAATATGTAGAATTTATGATATTAATGCATGCATATTGGAATTTTGGTAATTGTTCATAATATTTATAATTTAGTGATTTTATGTTCATTATTTAATTAAAGAAATTTAAAACTTACTTTAGTTGCTTAAGTAACCTATGCAAATTAACTGGACTAGATAAACGGGTAAACTGGCACTGGAAACCAAGTACCTCTGGCCTTCACACCATCGGTCACATAGTGTCTACCAGGTGTGCAATAGAATGGCTAATAAGGCATAATAACCATCGGGCAATAAGCCAAGTATATCAAGAGTATCAAAATGGCTAAAAGCCATAACATCACAAAATGGCACTAAAAGCCATACATCATGGAATGGCACAAAGCCATGGGCAATACTGCAATCGAAACCCTATTGGCATACCAAACTATCTAAACTAATCATTCTAGGTATAATAGGGAATGTTGACACAGTTAAGCATTTGGTTCTTTGCATTTGAAGTTATAGTGGTTACTATTCACATTATTATTCATGCAAAAATATTGACTTTTTCATAATTAATAAGTATCCTATTTTTAAACACATGGTTATATCACATTTTGGGTCACAATTTTGTTGGCATTGGTTGCCAATTATAATTCAAAGCTTATTGGAAGAAATTTCAAATTTTCAGATTTGGTCACTTATGTTTACTATTCCATTGGACCATTCTACAATAGGAATTTGGCTAAACTTTCTTCATCAAAGTTGTTCCTTAATGTGTCTAATTTAATTTCCCTTTTTGAATCCATTCGGAGTTTTGTAACTTAAGTTATGACATTTTTACCATAACTGGCCAGATTGGTCATTATCCAGATTTTCTAGACAATTTTCGTTCTATCAGATTTGGTGAGCTAACTTTGATTAGCAATTTGAATCGGTTATGGTCAGAATTTGGGTTTCTATTCTTAAAGTTGTTCTACTATATCTAAGTTTTCCATGGGTTCAAAAATCAGGTCATTTGGACCTCTCTACACAAAGTTATGGCCATTTGAACAAATACTGTTCATTTGATCATTTTTCCAGGTCTAGATTTTGGTTACCCGAATTTAGGCAAATTTTAGGTCACTCTAGGTTGGTTTTCTGTGTAGGATCTCTTCATGAGAAATGTGGCATTGTGTCCCTAGTTTCACCTCCAATTGGCCTTACACCAATTGATACTATACAAGTCAACTTATTGTTGCCCAAACTCACTGGACTCAAGTCTAGAATTTCTGGCACATGGGGCAGCTTAACCATTTCACCATTCAATGCCACAATTCACTCCAAATTAAGGTAAATTCACCTTAAGTGATCACTAATTGACCATTAGAACACCAATTCACCATCAATTTAGCAAAACCCTAAATTTGGCTCAAACCCTAATCTCCAAAGTCACCAATCTTACACTTCTCACACAAATTAAAGTTCAAATCATTAAATTCACATCAAGGCCATCACTAACAATCTTTAATTTAACTAAAAGTCATTAAAACCCTAGCATATTCATGGCTACTGAAAATTTAGGGGTGTCCTAACATGTATATTTTTGTTCAATTTCCATAATTTCTAGCTCAATTTAAAAGCATAGGTAGAGAGATATGTAAGAATTGGCACTAACTTAAAGTGAGCAAATTCCAAGCTTGCTAAATCTCTTTGTTTCCACTTATTTTTACTGCCTAATGCTTGTTCAAGGTGAAAGCATTAATTTTAGTGAAGACAACTAGAAGTTTTGGGGTGAGATAAGGAAGAAAATGAAGCTTACAAGTTTATCAATGGTGGAAAGCTCTTGAAGGAGTTTCAGCTAGCTGAAAAAAAGGGAGAAGACAACTGAATTTTCTTTTATTTTTATCTCTTTTTAATGGTTTTATGTGTGCTTGTTTCATTTTAATTGGTTGTAATTTTTTAGTGACATCATTCTTACTTATGCATGATGTCATAATTGCATTTTAATTTCATTTTATTTTCATTTCCTTTTTCTCTCTTCCCTACTCATTTTTAATTCAATTTTTATCACTATTTATTCACATTTTCTGTTATATACCTCACTTACTTAAATGGACAAGTTGGTCAAAAATCATCTCTGAAGGTAAAATGACCAAAATGCCCTTCGTTTTGCTTGCCGAGTTAAATTTGTCACTACTGATTTACAAAATTTTTTTTAGCATTTCCTTGGCATTCTATTGTCATTTAAGCCTCAATAATTCTTCACTAAAGTCCCAAAAATTATTTCACAGGGTTTTCCACGGGTCTAGGGTTGCTAACTATCTTCACAATCGCTTCCCGTTGGGGTTACCCATCGTTATAGCTTTAGCTCATTTAACCTTATCACGTTTCATCTCTTAAATTTTTCCTTAATTTTTCTTATCAGTATTTGAGTTATTTATGACTCTTCACTCTAGTTTAAATATAATTCCAGATATTCTGGCTGTCCGGACAAACATTAATCACCATAACAGTAGAATGTATGGACTACCTAAAGTGAGGACATTACAGCTCTTCCCCTCTAATAACAAATTTCGTCCTTAAAATTTACCTTATGCAAATAGTTAAGGGAACTGTTGCCTCATTATCTCTTCACTTTCTCAGGTTGCCTCTTCGGTGTTGTGGTGCCTCCAAAGCACTTTCACCAGTGGAATCTACTTATTTCTTAATTCTTTCACTTCCCGAGCCAGGATCCTTATTGGTTCTTCTTCATATGTCAAATCTGATTATATTTCAATCTCTTCCATGGAGATGACATGTGAAGGGTCTGATTTGTACCTTCTCAGAATAGATACGTAAAACATATTATGGATCTTGTCCAGCTCTGGTGGTAAAGCTAGCCTGTAAGCTACTGGATCCACACGTTCAATGACTTCATATGAGCCAATGACCCTAAGGCTTAACTTACCCTTTCTCCCAAATCTCAATACTTTCTTCCATGGTGATACTTTGAGAAACACCTTGTTACCAACTTCATATTCTATGTCTTTTCTCTCAAGTCAGCATAAAACTTCTGTCGGTCTGAGGTAACTTTCAAATTGGCTTTAATCAATTTCACTTTTGCTTTAGTTTGTTTCTCCAGGTCTTATCCCACGAGCTTATCTTTATCTAGTTCAGTCTAACACAATGGTGTTCTACACTTTTTCTTATACAGTGCCTCATAAGGAGCCATTTGAATGCTACTCTGGTAGCTATTGTTGTATACAAATTCTGCCAGTGGGAGGTATCTATCCCAACTTCCCTCAAACTCAATGAAACAACTCCTTAACATATCCTTAAGGAGCTATCACATATTTCATGTTATTACTATCATTTCATTTTAATATTTGTAATAATTCATGGAGTTTTAAAGTTTTACCTGAATCACCCATTCCGACTATTGATGAAAAGCTTTGCTAAAATGGAGTTGTGTGCCCAAGGCTTCTTACAAATTCTTCCAAAATCTAGATGTAAACCTCAAGTCTCGATCAGATATAATGGAAATTGGGATTCCATACAGTTTAACTATCGCACTGATATACAACTCTGCTAACTTCTCCAGTGAGTAGTCAGTCCTAACTGGGAGAAAATATGTTGACTTAGTTAATCTATCTACTATCACCCATACTGCATCATGTTTCTTCTGGGTGAGAGGTAGACTACTAACAAAATCCATAGTGACTCGATTCCATTTCTATTCAGGTATGTTTATGGGATGTAACAAACCTGATGGAACTTGGTGTTCTGCCATGACCTGCTGATATGTCAAGCATCTAGTCACAAAGTCAGCTATATCCTTCTTCATACCAAGCCACTAGTAATGAGGCTTCAAATCATGGTACATTTTTGCACTTTCTGGGTGCATAGCATAAACACTATGGTATGCCTCTTTCAAAATGTTTGTCTTCAATTCTCCATCATCTGGTACACACATCTTTCCTTTGTAGTACAAACACCCATCTGCTTTCATCTCATATTCAGTTTCTTTCCCTTCCATGATTCTACCTATGATAGCTATCAGTTTCTCATCTATCTTCTGGTCCTCCTATATCTGCTATAGCAGGTTTGGCTTTACTTACAACTCAGCCAAAATAGCTCCATTATGAGCTAAAGATAAGCAGGCATTCAATGATCTTAATGTTGCAATGGATTTTCTGCTTAAGGCATCAGCAACTACATTTCCTTCCTAGGATGATAGTCTATCACACAGTCATAGTCCTTCAGGAACTCAATCCATCATCCTTATCTAAGATTGAGCTCCTTTTGGGTTGGTAAGTACTTCAGACTTTTGTGGTCTATGTATATGTAGCACTTTTCACATACAAGTAGTGCCTCCATATCTTCAGTTTAAAGATGATTACTGCTAACTCTAGATCATGGTTGGGGTAGTTCTTTTCATGTGGCCTTAGCTGCCTGGAAGCATAGGCGACCACTTTTCCCTCTTGCATCAGAACACACTCTAACCCATTATGGGAAGCATCACTGTAGACCACAAAGTCTTTTCTCGATACTAGCTGTGTTAGTACTGGTGCCTCTGTCAGCATAGTCTTCAATCTCTCAAAACTTGCTTAACACTTTGTCATTCTAGTCAAATTTAGCATTCTTATGCAACAACTTAGTCAGTGGAGCAGCTATCAGAGAAAATCCCTTCACAAACCTTCTATAGTACCCAGCTAGCCCCAAGAAACTTCTGACCTCTGTTGCATTTCTGGGAGGCTTCCATTCCATCATTGCTTCTATCTTTTTGGGATGCACTCTAATCCCATCAGCTGATACTATGTGTCCATGAAAAAAAATCTCACTCAACCAAAATTCACACTTGGACAACTTAGCATACAACTTCTTCTCTATCAGTGTCTACAGAATAATCCTCAAGTGCTCATCATGTTCTTCTCCGTTCTTAGAATACACCAGGATGTCATCAATAAAGACCACTACAAACTTATTTAAGTATGGATGGAAGATACGGTTCATAAGTCCATGAACACTGCTGGTGCATTTGTCAACACAAACGGCATCACTAGAAATTCATAGCACCCATACTGGGTCTTGAATGCAGTCTTAGGCACATATGCATCCTTTACCCTTAGCTGATGGTATCCTAATCTGAGATCAATCTTGGAGAATATGCCTAATCCCTTCAATTGATCAAACAAATCATCAATTCTGGGCAATGGGTACTTATTCTTCACAGTCACTTTTTTTAACTGCCGATAGTCAATGCATAACCTCAAAGTCCCATCCTTCTTTTTTACAAACAGTACCGGAGCTCCCTATGGTGATACACTGGGGCGTATAAACCCCTTATCTAGTAACTCTTGCAACTGGATTTTCAGCTCCTTTAATTCAGTGGATGCCATCCTATAAGGAGCAACTAAGATTGGTGCTATTCCCGACATTTCCTCAATAGCAAATTCTACTTTCCTTTCTAGTGGCAAACTAGGTAATTCTTCAAGGAAGACATTGAGGAAATCACTTACAGTGGGTATGTCACACAAGTCAAGCTTAGCCTGCCTAGTATCAACCACGTGTGCCAAATAGGCTTCACAGCCTTTTCTTATCAATTTCCTTGTAGCAGTGGCTAAAATGACATTAGACAGAAAATCTATCCTTTCCCCCATAACTGTTATCTCGTCATTCTCAGAAGTTTTTAGTGTAATCCTCTTCAGTTTACAATCAACTATTGCTTGATGATGTGATAACCAATCCATTCTAAGGATGACATTAAACTCACGGAAGGGCAATTCAATTAGGTCTGCTGAGAACTTATACCCCTGAATCCTCAATGGATAACCTTTGCACACTCTATTTACCACCACACAGTGGCCTAGTGGGTTAGTGACTAAAATATCTTAGTCACTTTACTTGAATTCCCCTCTCCACAGGTAACTCAATACAAATGTATGAGTGGGTGGATCCTAGATCCACCAATGCATGTACAGGTATGTCATAAAGAGAGAACATACCCCTGATGACATCTGGAGCTTCCTGCTCCTCCTGAGCCCTCATGGCATATGCCCTTGCTGGTGCCCTTGCCTCTAGCCTTTCAGCTGACTCTGATGCAGGCTTCTGTGAAGTTCCAGCTGCCTCAGATTTACCCGGCTTTCTACCCCTTTGAGCTACAGGGCCAGGTCTGTCTGCTGGTGCTGGAGCAATTGTAAAAGTTCTCCTTGGGCAATCTCTTATCTGATGCTCTGTAGACCCACACTGAAAGCATCCCCCAGTCACTCGCCAACACTCTCCTCTGTGCCACTTATGGCAGTGTGGATAGGCTGAAGAGACTACTGGGGCTGGTCCCCTATACACTGTCCCTGGAGAGCTGCCCACTGATGGTGTGGACTAACCTCTCCTAGATGTGAACTGGGATCTAGGCCTCTAGGACTAGCCCTGACCTTGTGTCTGACTAGAACCCTGAGTTGGGGGACCCTTGATTTTCTTATGGGGAGCAGAGGATGAACTGACTTTATGACACCCCTTACTCGTCTACAGTATAGCCGAGCAAGATATGCCACACTGTGTATCGGAACACCATATTTTATCTCAATTATTTTTATCATTCCTTAATTTATTTCTTTATGATCATGAAATGCAATTTGGGAGATTTGACTCATTTAAGTCATTTATAAAAATTATAAATTCATTTGAGGTTCCGAAAATTTTATAGAAAATCCAGCAGAGTACCGGCTAAAAATGGAGAAAACAGTTCTTCGGAACCTGTGAAAAACACTTCCAATAATCATTTTATTCCACAACTCCCAATTATCACATCAATTTTCAATAATTTCTCATCAATTTCTCAAACTTTCCAATCATTCAATTCACATCATATTCATACTCAAATCATAAATAAATACTCAACTTTCATTTATGAACACCATTTACAGATAATTTCATTAATACATAATCTCATAAGTTTCAATATACATGACAAAATAAAAGTTTAATTACCAAATTTATAAAAATACAAAACACAAAATACAAAATGTAGCCTAGCATCCTACTAATGAACTGTAGCTGAGAGGTGACACAAGACACTAGCAGATCTGACTCTCACCCTGACTGGGGTCTACTGGGATCGCGCTCCGTATCTCCAGTACCTACGCGTAGCAAAAAGCAACACACTAAGCAATAATGCTTAGTGGTACCAATAATAAAATAAAAAGAACTAAAAGAAAATAAATATGCAGTGTGTATATTTATGTATAAAAAGAACTAAAAGAAAATAAATATGCAGTGTGTATATTTATGTCTCATACAGACAAATTTTTTATAATTATTTATAGTCTTATTTATTTGGTACTTGTTATATCTATTATTTCATTAAATTTATCAACTTCCATTTTCGGTTCCCAAGTAACCTATACTGGATGACTGGACTAGATAAACCAGTAAACTGGCACTGGGTACCAAGTACCTCAGGCCGTCACACCATCGGTCACATATGTATCTCCTGGTGTGCAACAGAATAGCTAATAAACTGTAATAATTATTAGGCACAAGGTCAAGTATCACCATAATATCAGAATGGCTAAAAGTCATAAAATCACAAAATGGCATAATACCATGTGCAGCACTGCTAATTGAACCCTATTGGCATGCCAACCTATCTAAACCAATCTTACTAGGTGTGCTAGGGCACATTACAAAGTTATTGATTAAATTTTTATGCTTTACATGTAAGGTTACTATTCATTTTTCTATTTAAGTGAAATTATTGACTTTCCAATGAATAATAGCTCATGAGTCCTAATCACATGAATTTACCACATTTTGGTTCCCAAAAGTGTTGGCATTAGTTGTCAATCCTTACTTCTAACCAATGGAGGATAAATCAGAAATTTCAATTTTGGGTGCTAGAGTTCACTGTTCTATTAGGCCATTCTACAGTGAGAATTTGGCTAAATGTTCTTCATCAAAGTTATTCCTTGTTGTATCTAGTTGTATTTCACTTTTTGAATCACTCCATTTGGAGTTTTGTAGCTCAAGTTATGGCCTAAACACCATAATTGGCCGGATTGTAATTTTTCCAGAATTTCTGGACAGAATCAATTCTGCAGTTTTTGTACACTGATTGCAGGTCAGTTTTTAAACATGTTATGGTCAAAATTTGGGTTTGTTTTCTTCATAAAAGTTGTAGGACTATATCTCAGCTTTCTATCGGTATAAAATTCAGGTCAATTGGACCTTTCTACACTGAGTTATGACCAAATGAATGAATACTGTTCATTTGGTCATTTTGCCCAGGCAGAATGTAAGTTACCCGGATTTGGTCAATTCTTAGGGCATCCTAAGTTTGCTTTCTAGATAGGGTTCCTTCATCAAAGTTGTGCCATTATCTGTCTAGTTTCATGTCCAATTGGCCTTGCACCAATTGAACCTACACAACCCAAGTTATAGCTACCCAAACATGCTGGACTCAATTCCAGACCTGTAGGGCACTTAAGGCAGCACACCCAACCTCAATTCCCATGGCACAATTCACTTCATTTCCTAATCAAACATAGCCAAATGGTTACTAATTCACCACTAGAACTTTAATTTACCATCAATATTGCCAAACCCTAATATAGCTCAAAACCCTAATTTCCAATACAACACATCTCACATAACTCATATAATCTTCAATTATGGCTTAAGTAAACATTGCAATTGCTGCTAATAGACAAAGTTTAATCAAAAGAAATCATCAAGATTATCAATTTCCCTTGCTGGCGAAAATTTGGGTTCACCATTCATGCATAAATTTCAGTCTTTCTCATGAAATTCATACTTAATAACCCTTAATTTTAAGAATAAAGAAGAAAGGAAAGGAGAGATGAGCACTAACCTTGCTTAGGAGAGTCCAAGCTGCCCTAACCTCAAGTTTGTATCTTCTTTCTGCTCTTAAATTCTTAATCAAGATAAATAAGCAAGATTTAATGTTGAGGCTTAGGGTTTATATGGTGAGATAAGGAAGAAAAGCATGCTTGAAATGGGTGAAAATGGTGGATGGCTATGGAGGTTGGGAATCAGCCAAGAAGATGGAAAAGGTGGCTGATAGCTTTTTTTTCTCATTTTAACCTCCTTTTTATCATTTTTAATAATATTTATGCATGCTTGTTTAAATTTAATTGGTGGACAAATTTTTAATGACATCATGTGATGTCAAAATTCAATTTTTTTATCGATTTTCTTTTCTTTTCTACTCCTTTTCAATTTAATTTATAGCAATATTTATTCATATTTTATGTTATAATAATTATTTATTTAACTAAAAAAGTCGGCCAAAAATCATCTATGAAGATGAAATGACCAAAATGCCCTCTGTTTGGCTTATTGAGCCAAAATCGTCTGATCGAAAAAATTTTCTAAGCCTTTTCTTGGCATTCTAATGCCATAGAAACCTCAATGACTCTTCTCTGGAGTCCCAAAAATTATTTCATGAATTTTCCCTTGGGTTTAGGGCTTCTAGCTGCGAAAACCACAATTTCCCACTAGGTTACCCATCACTAGGGCATCGACTCATTTAACTTAGTTGTACTTTATTTTTAAAATTTTTCCTAAATTTTTCTTATTAGTATTTGAATTATTTATGACTCCTCACTCTAGTCTAAATATTTTTCCAGACATTCTAGCTGTCCGGACCAACACTGGTCACCGAAACAGTAGAATGTACGGAATTGCTACAGTAAGGATGTTACAACTCTTCCCTTCTAATTTAAATTTCGTCTTCGAAATTTACCTGATGCAAACAGTTGAGGGAACTGTTGCCTCATCGTCTCTTCACTTTCCCAAGTTGCCTCCTCGGTGTTGTAGTGCCTCCAAAGCACTTTCACTAGTGGAATCTGCTTATTCCTCAACTCTTTCACTTCTCGAACCAGGATCTGTATGGGTTCTTCTTCATATGTCAAATCTGATTGTACTTCAATTTCTTCCATGGAGATGACATGTGAAGGATCTAAGAGGTATCTTCTCATCACGGATAAATGAAACACATTGTGGATCTTGTCTAACTCTGGTGGTAAAGCTAGCTTGTAGGCCACTGATCCCACACGTTCAATGACTTCATTTGGGCTAATGAACCTAGGGCTTAACTTACCCTTTCTTCCAAATCTTAATACTTTTTTCCATGGTGAGACTTTGAGAAACACCTTATCTCCAACTGCATATTCTATTTCTTTTCACTTCAGGTCGGCATAAGATTTCTGTCTATCTGAGGCAACTTTCAGATTGGCTTTGATTAGCTTTACCTTCTCCTCAGTCTATTTCACCAGGTCTGGCCCTACCAGTTTATCTTCACCCAATTCAGTCCAACACACTAGAGTTCTACATTTCCTCCCATACAATGCTTCATACGGGGCCATTTGGATGCTAGCTTGGTAGCTATTGTTGTATGCAAATTCTGCTAGTGGGAGATATCTATCCCAACTTCCCTTAAACTCGATGACACAACTCCTCAGCATATCCTCAAGGACCTGGATTACTCTTTCTGATTGCCCATTCGTCTGAGGATGAAAAGCTATGCTAAAGTGGAGTTGTGTACCTAAGGATTCATGAAACTTCTTCCAAAATCTCAATGTAAACCTTGGGTTTCGATCAGATATGATGGAAAGTAGAATTCCATGCAGTCTAACTATCTCACTGATATACAATTCTGCTAACTTCTCCAGTGAGTAGTCAGTCCTAACTGGTAGAAAGTGTGCTGACTTTGTCAATATTTCTACTATCACCCATACTACATCATGTTTCTTCTGGGTGAGAGGTAGACCACTTACAAAATCCATGGTGACCCGATCTCATTTCCATTTAGGTATGCGTATAGGCTGTGGCAAACCCGATGGAACTTGATGTTCTGCCTTAACTTACTGACATGTCAAGCATTTAGTTACATAGTCAGCTATGTCCTTCTTCATACCAGGCCACCAATAATGAAGCTTCAGATCATGATACATTTTTGTACTTTATGGGTGCATAGCATAAACACTGGTGTGTGCCTCTTTTAGAATACTGGCTTTCAATTCCCCATCATCTAGTACACACACTCTTCCTTTGTAGCACAGACACCCATCTACTTTCACCTCATAGTCAGTTGCCTTCCCTTCTGAGATTTTGCTCATAGTAGTCATTAACTTCTCATCTACCTTCTGCCCATCTAAAATCTACTGTAGCAGGTTTAGCCTCACTTGCAACTCAGCCAAAACAGCTCCATCTCGAGCCAAGGATAGATGGGCATCCAATGATCTCAAAGCTGTGATGGATTTTCTGCTCAAAGCATCAGCAACTACATTTGCCTTCCCAGGATGGTAGTTAATCACACAATCATAGTCCTTCAGGAACTCAATCTATCGCTTCTGTCTAAGGTTGAGCTCCTTATGGGTTGGTAAATATTTCAGACTTTTGTGGTCTGTGTAAAAGTAGCACTTTTCACCATACAAGTAGTGCCTCCATATCTTCAGTGCGAAAATAATTGCTACAAGTTCTAGATCATGGGTAGGGTAGTTTTGTTCATGTGGCCTTAACTGCCTAGAAGCATAGGCAACCACCTTCCCCTCTTGCATCAATACACACCTTAACCCATTATGCGAGGCATCACTATAGACCACAAAGTCCTTTCCCGACATTGGTTGTGTTAACACTGGTGCCTCTATCAACATAGCCTTCAAATTCTCAAAACTAGTCTGACACTTGTCATTCCAATCAAATCTAACATTCTTGTGTAACAACTTGGTCATTGGGGCAGCTATTAAAGAAAATCCCTTCACAAATCTTCTGTAATACCTAGCTAGCCCCAAGAAACTTCTGACCTCAGTTGTATTTCTATAACACCCCTATTGGCATAATCTGGTATATTTCACTATTTTGGTGACCAGTGTCAGTCTGGATAATTAAGGGAATTAGAACTATGTTTACGACACCTAGAGAAGCCTTGAACACAAATAATTAGTAATTATTAAATAGTTAAGTATAAATAAGAAAAATAGAACATAAAAAGTTAAGTGAGCCGAGAGTCACAACGATGGGTGACCTTCTTGGAAACAACTACGAAGTCGATTTAAACTCAAAATTTCGAACCGTAAAATGTAACGCCGCAGTCCTTAGGACTATTGCGAACACAGTGGAAAAGAGAAAATTATGAAAAAGAATTATTAAGCTGGTCAAATAATTAGGTCAAGGATCTGAAAGAAATATTGAATTATTTACAAACCGGATCAAACCGGCGAGGGGCATTTTGGTCAATTGACCTCTAGAGCTGACTCCTGACCTGACTGTTAAATAAAATCAGAGAAAAAAAAATTTCAGAATTGAAAATTAAATTAAAGAACTAATGGAAAAATAAATACAAAAGAAAAAGAAAAAGGAAAAAGTTTATTACATCACACTTATGACATCATCATGATGTCAAATTTCATTTTAAATTTCCTACCTAAATTGACTAAGTCAAAAACATTTTTAAAGACATAAAAATGCATAAAAAAGAAAAGAAAATTAGATTTCCTTCTTCCTCACCCAAATGTGCCGCCCCACTTCTCTCTCTCAAAGCTCTCCCTCACTTCACCTCCATGAAAGCTCATTTTTAAGCTTAAAGAAACCAAAAATTTAGCCATAGAAATTGCAAATTCCTTAGTTAAACCTTGTTTGGGCCACTTGAAAAGGAGTTTGAGCAGGAAAAGAAAAGAAGAAAAGGAAGGATTTGGGTGGTTGAATTTCAAAGAGAAGGTTAGTAAGCTAAACTTTGAATTTCTAGTTGAATTATTGTGTTTATAGTTGAATAAACTTAGAAATTATGAAAAATAGAAAAGAAAACAATTGTTGGAGGACTATATGTAAATTTCGGCCAGCCTATGTAGAGGAGTGATTTGCATGTGTTTGATTGAATTAAATATGTTAGAAAGCTTGAATGAATTGAGAAATGCTGTTTGTATGTTTGGAACTAATTAAATGTAACAAATCAAGTGAGTTAGGGTTTTGGAACCTAGGGTTTTGGAAGGCAAAATTTGGAAAAATGGTCAAATGGTGTGTTTGACCTTGTTTGAGCTGAAAAATGGTCATATGTGACCAATTGTAGTGTGTAAGAAGTGTTGGAATTGAGTTTAAATTCGGATTGGTTATGGGCATTCTGCAAGCAGCAGGACCAAGGTCTCTTTCAGGGACCAAAACTAAAAATTTACCAACCCAATTGGTGTGAGGCCAATTGAGAATGAAACTAGACACAAAATGACACACTTTTCATTTAGGAATCATGCCCAGAAAGTGACTATAGGATAGTGAACAAATTGACCAAATCCGGAAATGGGTGTTCTGCCCTGTACAAAAATAATGAAATAAATAGTGTTTGTTCATTTAGCCATAACTTGGGCTAGGCAGGTCTAAATGACTTGAAATTTTACTAGTAGAAAGCTGAGATATAGACCTAAAACTTTTATGAGGAACACAAAATCAAATTATGCCCTTAACCAAGTCATTTGCCACCCAAATTTAGTGACCTAAACTTGCCAGAACCAGTTTTGGTGCCCAAAAAATCTGGGTTAGGCCAATCCGGCCAGCTAAGTTCAAATGGCTATAACTTGAGCTAAAAAACTCCAAATGGAGTAATTCAAAAAGGGAAATAAAGTTAAGACAATAAGGAACAATTTCTATGAAGAAAACTTAGCCAAATTCTAACAGCAATATAACCAATAGAACAGTGCAAAATAGGTCACCAAAACTGAAAATTTGAAAGTTTGTCTAAAAGACTTAAGTTTTGAGAAAATGACCAAAACCAATAAGTTAGGCAACCAAAATGTGGTATGTGGGTATAATTGGATTTCCCATACCTATTAAGCATAAGAAAGTCAATATTTTGACTTGAATAGTATCGTGAATAGTAACTCCGAAATGAAAATTTCCAATAACGTTAGTTTAAGCATATTCGGGCTAGAATTAAGTATTTATGAATTAATTGTTGGATTTATTGTGAGATAAGATACTGAAACACTACAAATTGCGTGTTTCAGCTAAAAAAGACTTGGAAAAGGATAGGGCAAACTGAGTCAAGGCCTAAAGGCGACTCACATCAGGTTTGTGCACAATAAACTTAAAATTCTTTATTTCTATTTGACAATTCTTGAAATAAATATTGTGAATAATTTTGATTATTATGGCTTTGAAAATATTATTTGAAAAATAGTGTGTTGCCTACTTTGTAAATAAAAAGTTTGAAATGTTTGAACAACTTGATTTAAATTGTTTTTTATTCACACTTGGCATGGCAATATCACTATGTTCCTCCTCCATTTATGGGGTGAGTTTGACTATATTCCTCCCTCTTTGGCTTTCCAGTTAGGAGGTGAGTTTGGATGAGTACTCATTAGCTAGCTAGCCACCTCCCTCATTGATTTTGATTAGTGGGGTGAGTTTGCCTTGTCGTGGTGTACAACACGACATGTTTGGAAATTTTGTGTCATGGCCTTAGTTGTGTTATTGATTGGCAACACTATGATTATTAAATTGTTGATCAAATTTGTGTTATATTAAGGTTTGAAAATTATGATTTGCTATAATTGTAATTTGAAAAATTGTGAAATGTGATTGTGAGATTTTTGAATTATGAATTATATATAAATGTTTTATATTATGCATTTTGTATTTTATTGTGCACCACTGAGTATTTTTATATTCAGCGATAGCTTCTTTTGCTGTTGCAGATAGAGAAAATGACATAGCAGCAGAGTGAGCTGCTATAGTAAGAAAGGAGCACAGTTTGGAGATTTTGTTCGGGTATTTGTTAATACCTTTATAATTATTTTGATGTAAATGGTTTAATGTCATATGTATTAAGGTAGATTGAGTAGTTGTACAGTCAATGTATAATAATATTATTTTTGAGATTTCATGTCTATAAATTAACATATGAATGTAAATTAAATATTTAAAATGCAATGTGCATGAGATTATGAAATGTTTTGAGATATCAATTCTTGATTTGAAATTTGGATTTTGAATTGAAGTGTTGCTATTGCTGTTGAGTTGAAGTTTGGTGGTTGCAAATGGGGTTGAAATTAATTATTTGGAAGTGTTTTTCACAGGTTTTAAAGAACTGTTTTTCTAAAATATAGACAGCACTCTGCCGAAATTTTTATAAAAATTGCGGAGATTTTAAATATCTAAAAATCTAATTTGTATTTGGACTTTAAATAAAGGTTTTTAATATCTAAAAAAAAAAAAATTTTACCCACCAATTTGAAAACGAACGAAAATTATTTTAAAATCCCTTGTAGCATATTTAATGGGTTACCGATAGGCGAAGTACAGTAATTCATTAGATGTACTACGGGATCATGTTACATCTTACGGCAGGATAGGGTGTGACAATTTTTGGGAGGCTTCCATTCCATCACTGCTTCTATTTTCTTAGGATCCACTCTAATCCCATCAGCTGACACTATGTGTCTAAGGAATGCAATCTCATTCAACCAGAAGTCACACTTGGACAACTTAGCATACAGCTTCTTTTCTCTCAGGGTTTGCAAGACAATCCTCAAATACTCATCATGTTCTTCCCTGGTCTTGGAATACACCAAAATATCATCAATAAAGACCACTACGAACCGATCTAGATATGGATGGAAGATATGGTTCATAAGGTCCATGAATGCTGCTGGTGCATTTATTAGGCCAAAAGGCATCACCAGGAACTCATAATGCTCATACTGGGTCCTGAATGCAGTCTTTAGCACATCTGCATCTTTCACCCTCAACTGATGATACCTTGATTTGAGATCAATTTTAGAAAATACTCCTGCTCCCTTCAACTGATCAAACAGATCATCAATTCTAGGCAACGGATACTTGTTCTTCATAGTCACTTTATTCAACTGTCGGTAATTGATGCATAACCTCACAGTCCTATCTTTCTTCTTTATAAATAGCACTTGAGCTCCCTATGGTGACACACTGGGGCGTATGAACCCCTTATCCAGTAACTCCTGCAACTGGATTTTCAGCTCCTTTAACTCTGTAGATGCCATCCTATAAGGGTAATAGAGATTGGTGCTGTACCCAGCAGTATCTCAATAGCAAATTCGACTTCCCTTTCTGGTGGCAAGCCAGGCAATTCTTTAGGGAACACATCTGGGAAGTCTCTTACTGGGGGTATGTCACACAGATCTGGCTTAGCTTACTGGGGGTATCCACCACATGTGCTAGGTAGGCTTCACAGCCTTTTCTCATCAGTTTTCTTGCAATTGTGGCTGAGATGACATTAGAAAAGAAATCTGTCCTTTCCCCCACAACTGTAATCTCATTACCCTCAGAAGTTTTCAAGGAAATCCTCTTCAATCTACAATCAACCATTGCCTGATGACGTGACAACCAATCCATTCCTAAAATCACGTCAAACTCATGGAAAGGCAATTCAATTAAGTCTGCTAAGAATTCATACCCCTGAATCCTTAACGGGCAACCTTTGTACACCTTATTCACCACTACACTGTGGCCCAATGGATTAGTGACCAGAATGTCTTGGTCACTCTCCCCTACTAGTATCCCCCTTTCTACGGGTAAGTTGATGCAGATGTATGAATGAGTTGATCCTGGATCCACCAATGCATGCACAGATGTGTTGTAGAGGGAAAACGTACCCCTGATAACATTGGGTTCATCTTGCTCCTCCTGAGCTCTCATGGCATAGGCTCTGGCAGGTGCTCTAGCCTCTGGCCTCTCAACTAGCTCAGATGCAGATCTCAGTGATGGACCAACTACCTCAGATTTACCGGACTTCCTACCCCTTTGAGGTGTAAAGGCAGGTCTATCTGCTTGTGCTGGGGCACCTGTGGCAGTTCTGCATGGACAGTTCCTTAATTGATGCTCTGTCGACCCACACCTTAGGTAGGCACCCGTCACTCTCCAACACTCCCCCTTATGCTACTTCTGGCAATGTGGACAAGCAGAAGATGCTGGGCCTAGTCCCCTGAACACTGTTCCTGGAGAGCTGCCCACTGATGGTGTGGACTGGCCTCTCCTAGGTGTAAACTGTGGTCTAGGCCCCTGGGACTGACCCTGACCTTGAGGCTAACCTGAACTCTGAGCAGGTGGACCTCTGAACTTCTTCCCAGGTGCAGGAGATGACCTAAACTGACCTGGACCCCTCTTCTGCTGTCTCTCTCTTCTAGTCTACTCACTTATTCTGACTTTCTAAACTTTTACTGCAGCTTCAACCAACTTGGTGAAGTCTGTAATTCCCAAGGCAATGATCATTATCTTTATGTTGTCATTTAGCCCCTCTTTAAATCTTTTACACCTCTCAGCCTCATTAGGGACTATCTCCCTTCCATAACGGCTTAATCTAACAAATTCTTTTTCATACTCTGCCACTGTCAACTGTCTCTGCCTCAGGTTAATGAATTCTCTTCTTCTCTCTTCCAGATATACACTACCCACATACTTCTTTTTGAGCTCTGAGAGGAAGAAGTCCCAGGTTATTTGTTCTGGCTGCACTTCACTGGACACTGTATCCCACCATTGATATGCATCATCTTGCAGTAAAGATACAGTAGCTTCTAGGTTTTGCTCTGGGGTGCAATGGAGTTGTTTTAAAACTCTTCCTGTTTTGTTCAACCAGTTCTCAACTGCAGCAGAATCATCTTTTCTCTTGCCAAAAAAATCCACTGCTCCAAATTTTCTCTGTCTTTTTAGATGGAATTTCTACTGTGGAGGTGGTGGTGGTGGCATTACTCCTGCCATTTGTCTGAAAAACTCAGCCATTTGCTGGAACATAGCCTGTGGAGACTGAGCTGGCTCTACTAGAGCTGGTGGAGTAGGTTCTCCCCTACCCCCAGTTTCAGCTGCTGTAGGTGGAGCATGACTCTCCACTTCCTCCTCAACTGCCCTCTAAGACGTGGGGTCCATATCCTAATCAAAATAAGAAAGACAAACAGATCTGTATTAGTGTCACCTCAACTCTTACAAATGTAATGCATGGTATGGACTCGATCTAAACCTAGAAATGCCTAAACTGTGCTCTGATACCACTAAATGTGACAACCCTTACCCGTCTACAGTATAGCCGAGCAAGATATGCCACACTGTGTACCGGAACACCATATTTTATCTCAATTACTTTTATCCTTCCTTAATTTATTTCTTTATGATGATGAAATGCAATTTGGGAGATTTGACTCATTTAAGTCATTTTAGAAATTATAAATTCATTTGAGGTTTCGAAAATTTTATAGAAAACCTGGCAGAGTGCCGGCTAAAAATGGAGAAAACAGTTCTTCGGAACCTGTGAAAAACACTTCCAATAATAATTTTATTCCACAACTCCCAATTATCACATCAATTTTCAACAATTTCTCATCAATTTGTCAAACCTTCCAATCATTCAATTCACATCATATTTATACTCAAATCATAAATAAATACTCAACTTTCATTTAAGAACACCATTTACAGATAATTTCATTAATACATAATCACATAAGTTTCAATATACATGACAAAATAAAAGTTTAATTACAAAATTTACAAAAATACAAAATACAAAATACAAAATGTAGCCTAGCATCCTACCAATGCACTGTAGCTGAGAGGTGACACAGGACACTAGCAGATCTGACTCTCACCCTGACTGGGGTGTACTGGGATCACGCTCAGTATCTCCAGTACCTATGCGTAGCAAAAAGCAACGCGCTAAGTAATAATTCTTAGTGTTGCCAATAATAAAATAAAAAGAACTAAAAGAAAATAAATATGTAGTGTGTATATTGATGTCTCATGCAGACAAATTTTTGGTAATTATTTGTAGTCTTATTTATTTGGTACTTATTATATCCATTATTTCATTAAATTTATCAACTTCCATTTTTGGTTGCCCAAGTAACTGGATGACTAGACTGGATAAACGGGTAAACTGGCACTGGGTACCAAGTACTTCGGGCCGTCACACCATCGATCACATATGTATCTCCCGGTGTGCAACAGAACAGCTAATAAGCTGTAATAATTATTAGGCACAAGGTCAAGTATCACCATAATATCAGAATGGCTAAAAGCCATAAAATCATAGAATGGCATAATGCCATGTGCAGTACTACTAACCGAACCCTATTGGCATGCCAACCTATCCAAACCAATTTTACTAGGTGTACTAGGGCACATTACAAAGTTATTGATTAAATTTTTATGCTTTACATGTAAGTTTACTATTCATTTTGCTATTTAAGTCAAATTATTAACTTTCCAATGCATAATAGCTACATGAGTCCTAATCACATGAATTTACCACATTTTGGTTCCCAAAAGTGTTGGCATTAGTTGCCAATCCTTACTTCTAACCAATGGAGGATAAATTAGAAATTTTAGTTTTGGGTGCTAGAGTTTACTATTCCATTAGGCCATTCTACAATGAGAATTTGGCCAAATGTTCTTCATCAAAGTTGTTTCTTATTGTGTCTAGTTACATTGCACTTTTTGAATCACTCCATTTGGAGTTTTGTAGCTCAAGTTATGGCCTAAACACCATAATTGGCCGAATTGCAATTTTTCTAGAATTTCTGGGCAGAATCAATTCTGCAGTTTTTGTACACTAATTGCAGGTCAGTTTTTGAACATGTTATAGTCAAAATTTGGGTTTGTTTTCTTCATAAAAGTTGTAGGGCTATGTCTCAGCTTTCTATCAGTATAAAATTCAAGTCAATTGGACCTTTCTATACTAAGTTATGACTAAATGAATGAATACTATTCATTTGGTCATTTTGCCCAAGTAGAATGTAAGTTACCCAGATTTGGTCAATTCTTAGGGCATCCTAAGTTTGCTTTCTAGAGAGGGTTCCTTCATCAAAGTTGTGCCATTATGTGTCTAGTTTCATGTCCAATTAGCCTTGCACCAATTGAACCTACACAACCAAGTTATAGCTGCTGAAACATGCTGGACTCATATCCAGACCTGCAGGGCACTTAAGGTAGCACACCCAACCTCAATTCCCATGGCACAATTCACTTCATTTCCTAATCAAACATAGCCAAATGGTCACTAATTCACCATTATAACTTCAATTTACCATCAATATTGCCAAACCCTAATATAGCTCAAAACCCTAATTTCCAATACTTCACATCTCACATAACTCATACAATCTTCAATTATGGCTTAAGTAAACATTACAATTGCTGCTAAAAGACAAAGTTTAATCAAAAGAAATCATCAAGATTATCAATTTCCCTTGCTAGCCAAAATTTGGGTCTCACTATTCATGCATAAATTTCAGTCTTTCTCATGAAATTCATACTTAATAACCCTTAATTTTAAGAATAAAGAAGAAAGGAAATGAGAGATGAGCACTAACCTTGCTTAGGAGAGTCCAAGCTGCCCTAACCTCAAGTTTCTATCTTCTTTCTACTCTTAAATTCTTAATCAAGGTAAATAAGAAATGTAACACCCTAGGCAAATACCACATTGGCAAAACATGGGAGAGATGCTGGGTTTATAAGTTGGTGGTTCATAACTCCTAGTGACGCGTTTTAAAACTGTGAGGGCTTCGGCCCAGAGTGGACAATATCACTAGTGGGCCGGGCCATTACATTTGTGGTATCAGAGCCGCTCTGCGTGCAACTTTGGGCGATGGTGGAGCAAACCTCAGCGAGGACACTGAGTCCCATGAGGGGGCTAGATTGTAACACCCTAGGCAAATCCCACATCGGCAAAACACGGGAGAGATGCTGGGTTTATAAGTTGGTGGTTCGTAACCCCTAGTGACGCATTTTAAAATAGTGAGGGCATCAGCCCAGAGCGGACAATATCACTAGTGGGCCGAGCCATTACAAGAAAGATTTAATGTTGAGGCTTAGGGTTTATATGGTGAGATAAGGAAGAAAAGCAAGTTTGAAATGGGTGAAAATGGTGGATGGCTATGGAGGTTGGGAATCGGCCAAGAAGATGGAAAAGGCAGCTGATAGCTTTTTTTCCTCATTTTAACCTCCTTTTTATCATTTTTAATAATATTTAGGCATGCTTGTTTTAATTTAATTGGTGGACAAATTTTTAATGACATCATGTGATGTCAAAATTCAATTTTTTTTATCTATTTTCTTTTCTTTTCTTTTCTACTCCTTTTCAATTTAATTTTTAGCAATATTTATTCATATTTTATGTCATAATAATTATTTATTTAACTGGACAAGTCGGTCAAAAATCATCTATGAAGATGAAATGACCAAAATGCCCTTCGTTTAGCTTATTGAGCCAAAATCGTCTGTACTAATCGAAAAATTTTTCTAAGCCTTTTCTTAGCATTCTAATACCATAGAAACCTCAATGACTCTTCTCTGGAGTTTCAAAAATTATTTCATGAATTTTCCCTTGGGTTTAGGGCTTCTAGCTGTGAAAACAGCAACTTCCCACTGGGTTACCCATCACTTGGGTACCGGCTCATTTAACTTAGTTGTATTTTATTTCTAAAATTTTTTAAAATTTTTCTTATTAGTATTTGAATTATTTATGACTCCTCACTCTAGTCTAAATATTTTTCCAGGCATTCTAGCTACCCGGACCAACACTGGTCACCAGAACAGTAGAATGTACAGAATTGCTATAGTGAGGATGTTACAAGCTTGACCCGGACCTCTCTTCTGTTGTCTATCTCTTCTGCTCTGCTCACTTACTCTAACCCTTTCCAATTTTAGTGCAGCTTCAACTAACTGAGCAAAATCTATTATCCTCAATGCAGTAATGAATAGTTTGATATTATCATTTAACCCTTCTTCAAATCTTTTGCACCTCTCAGCCTCTGTGGGTACTATCTCTCTTTCATATCTGCTCAACCTCACAAATTCCCTTTCATATTCTGATACTGATAGCTGTATCTATTTCAGACTGATGAATTCCCTTCTTCTCTCTTCCAAATACGCATTACTAACATATTTCTTCTAAACTCCGTGACGAAAAATTCCCAAGTGATTTGGTCTAGTTGCACCTCCCTGGATACTATGTCCCACCACTGATAGGCATCATCCTGAAGTAGGGACACAGCACCCTCTAAGTTTTGCTTTGGGGTGCAATGGAGTTGTCTCAGTAATCTTTTCATTCATTCTAACCAATTTTCAGCTGCCATGCGATCATCTTCTTTCTTACCCAGGAAATCCATAGCCCCATACTTTCTTAACTTCTCCAAATGGGACTTCTGTAGTGTTGGTTGTGGTGGCGGGATTATTGGGATTGACCCCGTCATTTGTCTAAAAAAGGCTATCATCTGCTCAAACAGCGCTTGTTGGGGTTGTGCAAGTCCCTCAAGTATTGGTGGAGCAGGAGCTCCCCCGCCTCTAGCTTCAGCCACAAGTGGAGCATGACTCTCCACCTCTTCCTCTACTGCTCTCTACGAGGTCGGATCCATATCCTAACCAAAATAATAAACAATAACAAATATGCATTAGTATCACCTCAACTCTTACAAATGTAATGCATGGTATGTACTCTATCTAATCCCAAAAACGCCTAAACCGTGCTCTGATACCACTAAATGTGACACCCCTTACCCGTTTACAGTATAGCCGAGCGAGGCATGTCACACCCGGTGTTGGAGCGCCTTAACTTATCTTATAACATTTCCTAATAATCACATTAAATTTTTATTTAATTAGGTCTAATTAATTTATCAGAGAAACTTATGGAATTTCCCCTCATTTATTTATTAGTAATTTTGACGATTTTTCCACCTGTTAAAAGTCTCAATAATATAATCTCCATGGCATAAATTTTCCATAATCCAAGTACTTTAGCTCATTCATCTTAAAATTCAAAATTTTCATTCATACATAACAAATAAAAATGATGCTTATTCATAAACAAAATGCTTAATTTCAATTAATTTACACAATTTACAATAATTACATAAGTGTCTAATTTACATAACAAAATGAAAGTCTAATTACAAAATACAAAATACAAAATTTCCTGATGAAGCCTAGTGGTTCTACCACAATACACTACTCTTGTGAGGTGACACTGGACACAACTGCAGATATGGACTCTCACAGTAATCCCAGTCTACGGTCTACTAGGCTCACGCTCTTGGTCTCCAGTACCTACGCGTGGCAAAAAGTGACGCGCTAAGCATACAGCTTAGTGGTGCCAATATAATATAAAAATAAACTAAAATAATTAAATATGCAGAATTTATGATATTAATGCATGCAGATTGAAATTTTGGTAATTGTTCGTAATATTCATAATTTAGTGATTTTATGTTCATTATTTAATTAAAGAAATTTAAAACTTATTTTAGTTGCCCAAGTAACCTATACAAACTTACTGGACTGGATAAATAGGTAAACTAGCACTAGGTACCAAATACCTTGGGCCATCACACCATCGGTCACATAGTGTCTGCCAGGCGTGCAACAGAACGGCTAACAAGCCATAATAACTATCGGGCAATAAGCCAAGTATGTCAAGAGTATCAAAATAGCTAAAAGCCATAACATTACAAAATGGCACTAAAAGCTATAAATCACGGAATGGCATAAAGCCATGGGCAGTACTGCAATTGGAACCCTACTGGCATGCCAAACTATCCAAACCAATTATTCTAGGCATACTAGAACATGTTGACAAAGTTAAGTATTTGGTTCTTTGCATTTGAAGTTGTGGTGGTTACTATTCACATAAGTATTCATGCAAAAATATTGACTTTTTCATAATTAATAGGCATACCATTTTTAAACACATGGTCATACCACATTTTGGATCATAATTTTGTTAGCATTGGTTGCCAATTGTAATTCAAAGCTTATTGGAAGAAATTTCAAACTTTCAGATTTGGTCACTTATGTTTACTATTCCGTTGGACCATTTTACAATGGGAATTTAGCTAAACTTTCTTCATCAAAGTTGTTCCTTAATGTGCCTACTTTAATTTCTCTTTTTGAATCACTTCATTTGAAATTTGGTAGCTCAAGTTATGGCATTTATACCATAACTAGCCGGATTGGTCATTGTCCAAGTTTTCTGGACAATTTTCGTTCTGCCAGATTTGGTAAGCTAAATTTGATTAGCAATTTGAATAGGTTATGGTCATAATTTGGGTTTTTGTTCTTCATGAAAGTTGTTCTGCTATATCTGAGCTTTCCATGGGTTTAAAAATCAGGTCATTTGGACCTCTCTACACAAAGTTATGGCCATTTGAATAAATACTGTTCATTTGATCATTTTTCCAGGTCCAAATTTTGGTTACCCAAATTTAGGTAAATTTTAGGTCACTCTAAGTTAGTTTTCTATGCAGGGTCTCTTCATGAGAAATGTGGCATTGTGTTCCTAGATTCACCTTCAATTGGCCTTACACTAATTGAAGCTACACAAGTCAACTTATTGCTACCCAGACTAACTGGACTCAAGTTTAGAATTTATGGCACATAGGGCAGCTTAACCATTTCACCATTCAATGCCACAATTCACTCCAAATTAAGGTCAATTCACCTCAAATGGTCATTAATTGACCATTAGAACACCAATTCACCATCAATTTAGCAAAACCCTAAATTTGGCTCAAACCCTAATCTCCAAAGTCACCAATCTTACACTACTCACACAAATTAAAGTTCAAATCATTAAATTCACATCAAGGCCATCACCAACAATCTTTAATTTAACTAAAAGTCATCAAAACCCAAGCATGTTTATGGCTGTCGAAAATTTAGGGGTGTCCTGACATGTATATTTTTGTTCAATTTTCACAATTTCTAGCTCAATTTAAAGTCCTAAGCATGCATAGGTAGAGAGATATGTAAGAATTGGTACTAACCTTGAAGTGAGCCAATTCCAAGCTTGCTAAATCTCTTTGTTTCCACTTTTTTTTTTTTTTTGCTGCCTAGAGCTTGTTCAAGGTGCAAGAATTAATTTTAGTGAAAACAACTAGAAGTTTTGGGGTAAGATAAGGAAGAAAATGAAGCTTACAAGTTTATCAATGGTGGAAAGCTCTCGAAGGAGTTTCGGCCAGCTGAAAAAAATGAAGAAGACAACTGAATTTTCTTTTATTTTTATCCCTTTTTAATGGTTTTATGTGTGCTTGTTTCATTTTGATTGGTTATAATTTTTTAATGACATCATTCTTACTTGTGCATGATGTCATAATTGCATTTTAATTTCATTTTGTTTTCATTTCCTTTTTATCTCTTCCCTACTCACTTTTAATTAAATTTTTATCAATATTTATTCACATTTTCTATCATATACCTCACTTACTTAAATGGACAAGTTGGTCAAAAATAATCTCTGAAGGTAAAATGACCAAAATGCCCTCCGTTTTGCTTATCGAGTTAAATTTGTTTGTACCAATTTATAAAAATTTTTTTAGCATTTTCTTGGCATTCTATTATCATCTAAGCCTCAATAATTCTTCACTGAAGTCCCAAAAATTATTTTACAAGGTTTCCCACGAGGCCATCATGAAAGACCCACAGAAGTGGTAGACCCTCGCTTAGGATGGATGGGAGACCCATCCCACATCGGAATGGGAGCAAAAAGTAATGATATATAAAATGGGAGAACTAATCACTAGAGGCGCCTTTTGGTGGAATGGCTTGGAGAGTTGGAAGAACTCTAGGGTTAAGCGTGCTCACTTGAGAGAAATCCTAGGATGGGTGACTTCCTAGGAAGTTCTCCATTCTACCTATGGGACAAAGCCGTGAGGCTTATGACCAAAGCAAACAATTCCTCTAGTGATTGGAGCCTGACCATTACAATTGGTATCAAAGCCGGATGCTCCCCCAGTACAGTGTGTCAAACAAGGACGCTCGAGTCTTAAGGAGGAGGAGAGGCCGTCGTGAAAGACCGATTGGTACACCATAGAAGCGGTAGACCCTCGCTTAGGATGGATGGGAGACCCATCCCACATCGGAATGGAAGCAAAAAGTAATTATATATAAATTGGGAGAACTAATCACTAGAGGCGCATTTTGGCGGAATGGCCTAGAGAGTTGGAATAACTCTAAGGTTAAGCGTGCTCACTTGAAAGAAATCCTAGGATGGGTGACCTTCTCGAAAGTTCTCCATTCCACCTATGGGACAAAACCGTGAGGATTATGGGCAAAGCGGATAATTCCTCTTATAGTTGGAGCCTGACTGCTACAAAAAATATCTCAAATAATCCCTTTTTAAAGTATTAATTAACCCAAACATAATAGAAAGCATTTGATAAACATAAATAAATAATGTTTCAATAAATTTCCAAAAATTAAATAGATCATATGCCATATTCAGAATTTATTTGAAATCTTAAAATTATTCTCCTAAATTATATGGAATATTCAAAATTTATTTGAAATCTTAAAATTATTTATGAGAATCAAGCTACATCCACACCAAAGGATTTTATCCAAGGTCCAATTACTAGAGCTAGAGCTAAATCACTTCAGAATTTAATTTGTGAAATCTTAAGGAGCAAGGATTATAAGTTGGAATGGCATGAAGAAAATTATAAAGGATTAAATTTGGTGAAAATTAAGCTTGGAAGTGACCAGGTGTCATGTGGAGCATTAGGTTACATGGAATAACCTGTGGACATGCATGCACCAGATCCAACTCATGTACATGCATCTGCTGGCACCTTTTTCAAGAAATATTCCTTGCTGTTATAACCACCTCTCTTTTGGACTTAAATGCCCTTATTTGCTACTGTATTAAATTTTCTTTTTGTTGGGAGTTTTTAGTCTTTTGATAGATTAATTTTTGTTTAGACTTAAAGCTCCTTACAGCTGTTACTAAAGTAGGGATACTTTTGTCTTTAGCTTTAAAGCCAAGAGGCTATAAATACAAGTGTAATGAGAGAGTGGAGGACACACTTTGAATATTAATGAAAGATTGTTTCTGCTCCTTTACTGAGTAAATTGGCTGTTGCCTTTATTCTTGTGAAGCTCATTAACTTGCTGAGATTTCTATCTTGCAACGTTTAATGTGCATAATATTCTTGGTTTATTCATTCTCCATATGAATTAGGTCAAGAATCCCATTTTTGATATTTTCTTTGAATTACACAATAATCTGATTGTGCTGGTTCAAAGAATCAAATTCATACATCTTGATTTGGTGCTTTCCATATTGTTCATTTAATTCTTGAATGTGGGTTTTCAAGTTATCAATTACTTGAAGGTTCACATCAGTTTTGACATCAGAGCAAAGGGACGTCCAAACAAGGTAGATTCTCTATTTGCTTCTTATTCTTTGTGTGTTTGTTACCTTTTTCATATTTGTTGTTTGGCTCTAGTTCCATATTTGTTTCTTCTTCTTTATCTTGCATCTGGTTCTTTCTTGCTAAACCTTTTTTTGCTTCTTATTGTGTTTCTGTTATTCACATTTTTGTTCATTGTATGCTTGACCGAAATTGGCTCTTGGGGTTCAGTATGACTTGTTTGTTTAAAAATTTGTTTTGTTGAGTTTGTCTTAGGGATTTGGGTTAATCAAGCCAAAGCCATTATTCTAACTATCCATCTTGCTTCCTTCATTTTGATATCAAGCATGAGAGATTATTTGGGTCATTGAGTTCGACTTACCTATTAGGCCTGAAACTTTACCAGCAATATTTGGGTGTGTTTAAGACGTTGGGTGTAAATTTTGGGGGTTGTTTGATATTGTTTGCCTTCTGAACCAAAATTTTGCGGTAGACCCGATCAAATTAAGTTCACATAGCAAATAGACCCATAAATTCTTGAAAATTTACAGGGTGTTTATACCCCACTTCAGTAGTTCCAAATTAAATTTCAACTTAAAATTCAATCATTTGTGTGGGAACCAAAATTTTGCGACAAAATCAATCAAATTAAGTTCACATAGCAAATATGCCCAGAAATTTCTAAAAATTTACCGGGTGTTTATACCCATTTCAGTAGTTCCCGAATTAAATTTCAGCTTAAAATTCTTCCGTTTGTGTGGGGAACCCAAATTTTACGGCAGACCCGATCAAATTATGTTCACATTGCAAATCAGCCCAGAAATTCTTGAAAATTTACAGGTTGTTTGTGCCACTTTTGAGCTATTCTCAAATTAAATCTCAGCTCAAAATTTAACTGTTTGTGTGGGGAACCAAAATTTTGCGATAGACACAATTAAATTTGGTTTACATTGTAATCCTGTCAAGAAAAGCCTGAAATTCTAGCAACAATTAGTCAGTATTGGGTTGCATTTGCCTACTCAATTTCAGATCAAAATACACTCGTTTGCTTAGTGATCCTAAATTTATGCAATTCTTGGTGTATTGTGTGAACTGCTGGTAATTGTGATAAGTTGGTGGCAAACTTGGATATTTAAGCTTGATATCACTTCTTTAGGTTGTCACTTTTCCAGCTTACTACTCTTTTATTTTGGTGTCTTCTTTCTTGATTCCTTATTGCATTACATTTCCATGCTTGAACTTTTCTTTTCTGGACTTCTTGAGTCACATTATTGCTTTCTTGATTACTCGTTTTGATCCGTCTCGTTCAAGAATTTTATTGTGTGTTAAATTTTTATGAGTACAGTCTTGGTTTGAGTTACTTGAGTTTGATAAGAACTTGTGGACATAGCCAAGAGAGGTAAAAGGCACATAGTGGTGAGTTCATAAGAGGGGAAAAGCCTTGTTGAGTTAAACACGAGTGGAGTGTCCCTTGTTGAGTGTAAACACATAAGGGAGTGAGTGAGGTGTTTTCTTTACACTAACCATTTTCTTGCAGGTCTGAAAACATGTCTAGAAGGGGTGATGGAAGTGAGGGGGAAGGTGAAAATCCATTCTACATGCAGGCTATCAAACAACAATTTGAAAGAATGAATGTTGTGTGCAATGGAATCATAGATAGGTTGGAAAGATTGGAGCAAAGAGATAGGCAAAATGAGAGAAGGCCAAATAGGAGGGATCTTGTACCTCCCGTAGTTGAATCTGATGAAGATGAGGTTGATAACTATGATTTTGAGGTCGAAAGACCTAGGAGGGGTAGGCATGAGAGAAGTGCTGAAGATAGGAGGAATGGGGATAGGAGGATAAAAAGAGAGGAAAGAGAGAGGAATAGGGTAGATGACAATATCAAAAGTATTAAAATGACCATCCCTTCTTTCCAAGGGAAAAATGATCCGGATGTGTATCTTGAATGGGAAAGGAAGGTAGAAGCTGTGTTTGATTGTCATCACTATTCAGAGGAAAAGAAAGTAAAGTTAGCAGCAGAGAATTTCTCGATTATGCTTTGGTATGGTGGGATCAACTGTTGATTAGTAGAAGGAGAAATTATGAGCAATCAATTGCAACCTGGGGTGAGATGAAAACTATAATGAGGAAGAGATTTGTTCCTAGTCATTACTATAGAGAGCTACATCAGAGGTTACAAAGATTGACTCAAGGTTCTAAAAGTGTTGAAGATTATCATAAAGAAATGGAAATTGCTATGATTAGAGCAAATGTGGAGGAGGATAGAGAAGCCACCATGGCTAGATTCTTGAATGGGCTAAACAAGGAAATTGCTCATATTGTTGAGTTACATCACTATGTTGAGTTGGAGGATATGGTCCATATGGCTATGAAGGTAGAAAGGCAACTTAAAAGCAAGTCAAAATTTGGAGGAAATGTAGGTACTTCTTCATCTTAGAAGTCTGACTGGAAGAAGGAGGATAGGGAAAATGCTGTTAGCAAATATAAGAAAAATGAGAAAAAGGAAAAGAAGGTGGAGAAGAAATTTGTAGAAAGTAAAGGAAAGGAGGTTGCAACTACTACCCGAAATAGAGATGTGAAGTGTTTTAGGTGTTTGGGCAGTGGACACATAGCTTCTCAATGCCCTAACAAGAGAGTCATGGTCATGAGAGAAAATGGTGAGATAGAAATGGAGGAGGAAATTGTGAGTGATTCCACATCTTCAGGGGAGGAGGATGCAGACGTAGAATATGCTGCTGAAGGAAGTGCTCTAGTGATTATGAGAGCATTAAATACTCAGGTAAAGTAGGATGTTGGTGATGAATTGCAAAGAGAAACAATTTTCCATACAAGGTGTCTTATCCAAGACAAAGCTTGTAGTGTCATCATTGATGGGGGAAGTTGTGCCAATATTGCTAGTACTATTTTGGTGCAGAGATTAGGGTTGAGGACTTTGAAACACCCTAGACCCTATAAATTGCAATGGTTGAATGAATGCAGTGAGGTGAAAGTAACAAAACGAGTGCTGATTTCCTTTGCTATAGGAAAGTATCAAGATGAGGTTATGTGTGACATGGTTCCAATGCAAGCTGGCCATTTATTACTTGGCCAACCATGGCAATTTGATAGAAAGGTGATCCACGATGGGTATAAAAATAGGTATTCTTTTGAAATGAATGGAAGGAAAATCATTTTGGCACCTATGACACCAAAACAGATTTATGAAGACCAAACAAGGCTTAAGCAAGTAATGGGTGAGGTAAAATCAAGAGTGGCCAAAAAAAGAGTAGAGAAGAAAAGAAGGAGTGAAAAGAAATTGACTGAAAATGTTGTGAGTGAGCAAGACACGGGTGGTTGTGAGGAAAGAAAAGAGAGTAAAGAAAACATTCCAAGAGTGCTTGAAAAAGGTGAAACTTCGGCGCAAAAGGAGAGCTGTGCGGAAAGAGGGGAGAGAAAATTAAACTTGTATGCTAAAGGAAGAGATGTGAGGAATGCCATGTTTAACAATAAGCAAATGTTATTAATTGTGTTTAAGGACTCTTGTTTATCCACATCTGACCTTGACCCCAATTTGCCTAGTGTTGTTGTCTCCCTTATGCAGGAATATGAGGATGTGCTACTTGAGAAGATGCCAGCTGAACTACCACCTATTCGAGGGATTGAGCACCAGATTGATTTTGTACCTGGAGCAGTTATTCCCAACCGTCCAGCCTATAGAACTAATCCTGAAGAAACCAAAGAATTACAAAGGCAAGTTGAGGAATTGCTAGCTAAGGGTTACGTGAGAGAAAGTATGAGCCCTTGTGCTGAACCCGTCCTTTTGGTACCAAAGAAAGATGGCACATGGCACATGTGTGTGGATTGTAGGGTGGTCAACAAAATCACTGTAAAGTATCACCACCCTATACCTAGATTGGATGATATGTTGGATGAACTTTGTGGTGCATGTGTTTTTACCAAAATTGACTTGAAAAGCGGATATCATCAAATTCGCATGAAAGTAGGTGATGAATGGAAGACTGCATTTAAAACAAAGCATGGACTATATGAGTGGTTAGTGATGCCTTTTGGGCTAACTAATGCTCCTAGCACTTTTAGGAGATTGATGAATCATGTGTTGCATGCTTTCATTGGAAGATTTGTTGTTGTTTATTTTGATGATATATTGGTTTACAGTAGAGACATGAATGAACATATGCATCATTTAAGAGCTGTATTCGATGTGTTAAGAAAGGAAAAATTATATGCTAACTTGAAAAATGTTCATTTTGCATGGAAAAGGTTGTCTTTTTAGGATTTGTCATTAGTGCTAATGGTGTTGAAGTTGATGATGAAAAAATTAGAGCTATTAAAGACTGGCCCATTCCAAAGTCTCAGATCCAAGTACGTAGTTTCCATGGACTAGCTAGTTTCTATAGAAGATTTATTAAGAATTTCAGTACCATTGCAGCACCATTGAATGATCTTGTCAAAAAGAATGTTAATTTTGTTTGGGAACAGAAACAAGATGATGCTTTTCACAAAATTAAAGACATGTTATGTTCCGCTCCTGTGTTGGCTTTACCTGATTTTTCTAAGACTTTTGAGATTGAGTGTGACGCATCAGGTATAGGTATTGGAGCCATTTTAATGCAGGATAAGAGACCAATAGCATACTTTAGTGAGAAACTTAATGGAGCAGCTTTAAACTATTCTACATATGACAAGGAGTTGTATGCATTGGTACGTGCCTTGGAAACATGGCAACATTACCTTTGGCCAAAGCAATTTGTCATCCACACAGATCATGAGTCATTGAAGCATATCAAGGGGCAAAATAAGTTGAGTAGGCATCATGCAAAATGGGTTGAGTTCCTTGAGACCTTCCCATATGTGATTCAATACAAACATGGGAAAGAAAATGTGATGGCTGATGCCTTATCTCGAAGGTATAACCTTCTTGCCCTTCTTGATGCAAAGTTATTAGGATTTGAATATGTGAAAGAATTATATGCTGAAGATGATGACTTTGCTAGAGTGTATGTAGCTTGTGAAAAGAATGCTTTTGAGAATTTTTATAGGCATGATGGATATTTGTTTAGAGAAAATAGATTGTGTGTGCCTAAGAGTTCCATGCGTGAATTACTTGTGAATGAGTCTCATGCTGGTGGATTAATGGGTCATTTTGGTGTTGCCAAAACTTTAGATGTGTTAAAGGAACATTTTTATTGGCCGAATATGAAAAGAGATGTTGAAAGAGTATGTGTTAGGTGCGTTGTGTGTGCTAAGGCTAGATCTAGAATTTTGCCACAAGGTTTGTATACACCTTTACCTACCCCTAGTAATCCTTGGGTTCATTTGTCTATGGATTTTGTGTTGGGATTACCTAGGTCTAAACAAGGCCATGATTCAGTTTTTGTTGTTGTTGACAGGTTTTCAAAAATGGCACATTTTATTCCATCCCATAAAACTGATGATGCTACAAATGTTGCAAATTTATTCTTTAGAGATATTGTTAGGTTGCATGGCATACTTAAGAGTTTAGTTAGTGATAGGGATGTTAAATTCCTTAGTCACTTTTGGAAGGTTTTGTGGGGAAAATTGGGCACCAAGTTGTTATTTTTCACCACTTGTCACCCACAAACCGATGGTCAAACTGAATAGTAAATAGGACACTAACTACTCTTTTGCGTGCTGTGGTTAAGTAAAATTTGAAGTCATGGGAAGATTGCATTTCACTTGTTGAATTTGCATACAATAGAAATGTTCATTCTTCTACTGGCTATTCTCCATTTGAAATTGTGTATGGTTTCAATCCTTCAACTCCTTTGGATCTTTTACCTTTGCTTGTGAACGAGCTTGCTATTTTAGATGGAAAAAGAAAAGCAGAATTGGTGAAGAAAATCCATGAACAAGCCAAGCTTCAAATTGAAAAGAAAAATGAAAAATATGCTAGTCAAGCCAACAAAGGAAGAAAGAAAGTCACATTTCATCCTGGAGATTGGGTATGGGTTCACTTGCGCAAAGAAAGGTTTCCCTTTCGAAGGAAATCAAAATTACAACCAAGATGTGATGGACCTTTCCAAGTGCTAACCAAAATTAATGATAATGCCTACAAAATAAACCTGCCCGGTGAGTATAATGTCAGTGCCACCTTCAATGTTGCTAATTTATCTCCTTGTGTTGATGCAGGAACAGATTCGAGGACGAATCCTTTTAAAGCGGAGGAGAATGATGAGAATCAAGCTACATCCACACCAAAGGATTTTATCCAAGGTCCAATTACTAGAGCTAGAGCTAAATCACTTCAGAATTTAATTTGTGAAATCTTAAGGAGCAAGGATTATAAGTTGGAATGGCGTGAAGAAAATTATAAAGGATTAAATTTGGTGAAAATTAAGCTTGGAAGTGACTAGGTGTCATGTGGAGCATTAGGTTACATGGAATAACCTGTGGACATGCATGCACCAGATCCAACCCATGTACATGCATCTGCTGGCACCTTTTTCAAGGAATATTCCTTGCTATTATAACCACCTCTCTTTTGGACTTAAATGCCCTTATTTGCTACTATATTAAATTTACTTTTTGTTGGGAGTTTTTAGTCTTTTGATAGATTAATTTTTGTTTGGACTTAAAGCGCCTTACAACTGTTACTAAAGTAGGGATATTTTTGTCTTTAGCTTTGAAGCCAAGAGGCTATAAATACAAGTGTAATGAGAGAGTGGAGGACACACTTTGAATACTAATGAAAGATTGTTTCTGCTCCTTTAGTGAGTAAATTGGCTGTTGCCTTTGTTCTTGTGAAGCTCATTAACTTGCTGAGATTTCTATCTTGCAAGGTTTAATGTGCATAATATTCTTGGTTTATTCATTCTCCATATAAATTAGGTCAAGAATCCCATTTCTGATATTTTCTTTGAATTACACAACAATCTGATTGTGCTGGTTCAAAGAATCAAATTCATACATCTTGATTTGGTGCTTTCCATATTGTTCATTTAATTCTTGAATGTGGGATTTCAAGTTACCAATTACTTGAAGGTTCACATCAATTATTCTCCTAAATTATATGGAATTAAATAAATAATATAGAAATAAATCAAATTAATGCATTACTTAAATATTAATATTTTTCAGGGCATTATACGTTTGGGGAATAGGATAGGTGAGCAAGAGTAGAAAAGAAAGAGAAAGAGCACGGGGGAGGGGGGGTGGGGAAGAGAAGGGAGAAAAATGGAAGGAGACTCTAGAAAATAAGGTTAAAGAAAATATCTCTCAATTACCTTCCCACTTTCCCTATATATATAATCCCTCGATCATTCGACGGCTGTTATTAAATTTCGGCAGTTAAATGGTTGTTTATCTCCCTTTTCTAAGTTATTCAAAGCTAGAAATTTCAAGTTACTTTATTTTTATACCATTCTTAATGATTTACTACTCTTCTTCTAACTAGACAAAGGGAGAGCAGCATTACATGCATGATTATGATTTTAAATTATTGACAGTTGAATTTCGAAAAATAATTTTGAAGAGTCAAATTTATCGAATATTTTAAATTAACAACTGAAAATTTAAAAGTTATAAGTTGATTCTCATCCACTCAATCAAATTTGTGCTTAGTTCTATAATCAATGAACTTAGAATTAATTGGTTGGAGGACGCCATGCATGCCAATACTTTTGGAGAATTAATTCAAAATTCTATAACATTATAGAGGTTAAGTATTTATGTTGTAGAACAAAAGTGTTCTTAATTTAAAATTTGTCAAATTTTAGTAAAAAAATAATATAATAATTTCCAATATCAAGAGAAATCAAAACTCTAACTAGGACTCTATATTAGATTTTTGTTTAATCAAGTTCTTTCTAAAATTCAAATTACTCTTGATATTTTTTTTTTCTAAGGTTTGAGGCAAAATGTTAAATGATTTTTTTTTTAAATGAAAGAAAGGAGGAAATAAATGAATGAGACTTTAAAGGATAATCCAAAGATTAAAAAAAAAAAAAAAAAAAAAAAAGGGAAGAAGAAGAAGACAATTGTGGGATGACCTAGCAGAAAAGTTAGGTCTCTATAGAAAGCCAAAAATGATATTTGATGAGTGGGCAAGAAAAGTCTATGTCTTCCATTAGGAACAATACTATTTGTTAATCAAAAGATACAACAATATGATGTCGACATTTCATCTATTGGTTCTTGCTGTATCCAATTATAAATAGATTTGCTGATTTTATAAGCATGCGCAGCTTTAGTGCACAAAATCTTTATCTAGTCATGACCTAAGCTTTTTCAACCTTCCTCTCTACACTTGGACCAACATGGTCTTAAGCTCCCCTAATTTATATGCTTATTAAATAATAATAATAATAATAATAATAATAATAATATGAATGGATACCTAATAACCCCAATTTCACGTGGTCTGCTAGATTTAACCAATTAAAAATCCTCTAGCATTATATGGGGGAGGTTACGCCCTTGTTAAGTAGTGGCTAAACATGCCATATTAAGCTCTTAATGGAGGTCATTATCATTACATACTCCTTTCTAATCTCATCATTAATCCTACTATATAGATATAAATTAAATTAATATATATCCATCATTAACTAATTACACCAATTAGTGATCATTTATTGCTTATGGGTATATATCTTTATACAATTTTCTATTTTTCACTATATTAATCACAAGTCAAGTTTTGTAGGTGGCACACGTATTGAATTCGACGGATTTAATTAAATTATTTTAAATTTATAAATTGAATTAAATTGTTTATTGAGTTATTATAAAAAAATTTAGATTTAAATTCAATCGAGAGTTGTGGGGCTGATTCTATATATTCACTAGAATACTTAAGAGGGTAAAAAAAAAAAAAAATTCTAATCATCTCAAATTGAAATCATTTTCAAAATTAATATAGAATAATAATGTAAACTTGAGACCTTAATGGAGATGTAAATAATGTTTGCATCATAATCTTGGCTATAGCATAATAAGGATTGAAATATATCTGGTAAATTAACTATCACACCTGAGAAACCTCAACCAACAGTATAGTATCAATAAAATTAGCATTAACTTAAAAAGATATCTAAATAGAGAAAGTTGCTTAACTTTCTCTATTACCATGCAAATGAAGATGAAACATTATTCAATATAATATTAATTTAATGGATTTTTTTTATTTAAATTTAATTTATTATAAATTTAAAATATAAAATTTATGATAAGATTCATCTATTAAATATATAAATTTTATATTTTTATATTTTAAATTTATAATAAATTATTTAGATAAGAATTTTGCTAACTTTATATATCCTGATCCACATACGATGGTGGTGGGATTTGATTAACCGTGAATAATAACTAATTAAATGATGAGACTGATAACTACATGGGAATTGCATAGGTAAAATAAAAATGGGCTTCTGCTTATATATGGTGAATAATAAAAGGTGACACGGTGTATGAAACGATCTTATATTTATAATTTTAGAAATGGTTAATGTACATAATTCTATCTCTGCTTTACAGATAGACGATATTTCTATATTTCTATAATGGACTGAGGTGGGTTATTGTCTGCCTGTGTCATCACTTGCTTATTTGTTGGACGTTCCATCAAATTAATTTCGGTCAGGATGTTGATGTTTTTATTTTTCATAATATTATAAAAATTAGTGGAATCTGACTTTGTCCATAAAGACTATATTTCTCATTTATGAAAAGAAATATATGATAATTAAAGCAGTCTTTTCTATATAAAAGCTAATACCACTTACAAAAATATTATTAAATTCCCATATATTTGAATCACTATTCATCATGTGATAGATAAGTCACACTGAGTCTCAGGCATAAGAGCTATTGCGTTTCTTAATCACTCAACACTTGAATTTGGAGACTCTAATCAGCTCTCTGTATCCTTTTCTTTTTTTTTTTCTTCTATTTTTTTTTTTCGAAGAGCTCTTCTTGATTGCGAAGTCTCACCCTCTCTCTCTTTATAGCTTGCCTTTTCCATGGCATATATTGTTGATTTTTGGGTTTGGTTTTGGAGCACCAAAATAAAAACAAGAAAAAGAAATGGAGACTGCAGTTGACATCAAGGCGGCCGCGGATGGTAGGAAGGTCAAAATTAAATTTGTAAATGTCTATTATAATTAATAAAAATTTATATTTTTTATAAGCAAGATTTTTATTAAAAAGAAACCTAGAAAAAATTTACATCATTTATCTAAACTCGGTCATCAGATTTATCTGATACACTCAATTTAAAATCATAATTATTTTAACTTTTTTTTTATAAGTAATTATATGGCTAAATTTTAATAATTTTTTAATATGTATTAATGAACTAATAGAGAGAATATTTATTTGATTATAAAATAGCTTTTCGTGTAAAATTTTGAGAATACGCAATAAAATGTAATTTTTATTTAAAATTAAATATTTTCAAATATAACAGTTAAATAATATTTATATAATATACGATTTTATAAATTTGTCAGTATTTCATATTATAAAAAAATATGTAATAACTTAATTTTTTAATAATAAAATAAATTTATAAAGTTAATAACTTTAGTTATCAAAACTCTTTAGTTGACTACGAAAAGATTACAATGATAAATATATGTTAAAAGTATTTAAATTTTAATTAATTAAAAGAAAATTTTGAAGTATAATAAAAATAATCAAATTAAAACTAAAAGAAAGGAAAATTATCAAATTGAGTATCTGCTGCACATAAAAACAAATTATATATGGGTAGATAGGAAAAAATGGTATATGAAAATTGGCTTGAAATATAAAATGGTAAGGCCAAAATGTAAAGTGGAGGGCAAAAAAATTTTATATTTATTTTTAAAGTTAAACATGGGGAAAAAAACATGGGCAGCCCAGCCTCCAAGCCAGAGTGGTTCCGCCAGTGAAAGTCATTTGTTGTTAATTGACGATGGCCATATTAAAATTGTCTTCCTCCTATTTTACTATAAAAAAAAAATATTTTTTGCGTGTATACATGTGCGCACATATATTTAACACATCATGATCCTTAACTAGGACTTTATTAGTTTATTTGTTTTATTAGGACTTTGGTGGTTTATTTGTTTATTAGGACTTTTTGAAATTCAATAACGATTAAAGAAGACATGGTGAAAACGTAATGTGAAATAAAATAAACTGTAGAGGCGGGTGTAAGAGCAGACCTTTGTTGATAAGCTTTTAGGTGAATAAGGCAAGAATAAATCATCTCACATTTAAAAAGGGAAGAAAAGGTGGTGAAGATGTACCTAAGAACCTGCCTTATCTAATTGAATAGTGTGTTTTTAGGTTCGATGATGATGAGGTTTAGGAAATAAATTTATGAGGCCATATAAATCAAAGTGGGCAATATAATGCAATTGGGTCGAGGCATTAAAGATTGTATTAGAGCTAGCCTTTCTTAGTAGGAATGATGGTTTGGGGATAAACTAGACAAAAGCTGATGGTTAATATCTCAAGGGGGCGTAAAAGCAGGCTTTGTTGATATGCTTCTAGGCGAATGGGGTAGTAATAAGCTATGGCACATCAGAAATGGATGCAAAGATGATATACATAAGGATATAGTTTGTCTAATTGCATACCATACTTTTGGATCTAATAATGATAAGATCTAAGGAATAAATCCGTAGACTAAATTTACAACACCGATCAATACTATGTAATTGGATCAAGGTATTGCGTGCATATTTGTTTAAATTTGTTGTGTGTTTGCTTTTTGTGAAATACATATTATTGTTATAATCCAAATCGGTGAATAGTGATCAATGTGACTTGAACTAGCAGAGGACTTTTAAAACGTGTAACAAACCTGAAATATCATATATATTCATCAAAAACCCAAATTAACACTTCGAAACACACATGAATATAAACCTACACATATATGTCTATTAAATCTACTCAATTTGGCATGTTGGTACAATCTAGCCATTATGCCATAGTCATTAGGAATATTTTTGAAGAGTGGCTCTAGATATTGAGGGATCGTCATGGAAGGGCATGACTACTCCTTATGCATGTTGATTCTATTTCTAGGAGTTTCAAGTATGTTCAGTAACTAACAAATATAATTAAATAATATACTAGCGAAATAACAAAGATCATTTAATAAAAAGGAAAACAAAATAATTCCTCATAAATTTATAATAATGGTTTCATCTATCTCTAATTAACATCTTTTTAATTAACGAGGGATTAATAATGGAAATGCAAATTCTTGTGGTTACTTTGCTGAATTCTAGTGGTAAACTAAGGATCTTGCAAGGCCTTTTCCTCCACATTTTTAAAGGTAGGGAAAGCCATCCAATCTGTATACACAACACAATTAAGGTCACAAGTATCATCTGCAAGAATCACCAAGGTTTTTAGCATTAATAGATTGAGGAAATCCGAATTTTATTCTTGTAATATTCTTTATATTTTCATGGTTGCACTATTATTCCCTTGCTAGACAGAAAGAGACTAGAGATAAGAATTTCATTTTTGACAAAAGCAATAAATTGGACAGAGAACAATTAAAACAAAGAATATTTTCATTCTTTTGAAGAATGAAATAATCTGGCTAGCATGCTCTCTAACCAATGGGTAGGACATCATAAACATAGAATAGAAACCCAAATTGAAAAGGTGCATATGCATGCATGGTTGGTCACCTTCAAAGTTAATTCCCATTGATAATTATTTATTGGGTTTAATTAGAATTTCAATTCATAATTTCATACTTTCAAAGACAATTTCAGTATTATATATCAAAATTTATTGATCCTCCATTAATAATTATATATTTTGTATGAAAAAACAAATTCAAAAAATAAAAGAAAGAAATTATGCAACTCAAATTTGGTTCATCCTTCCTCCATATTGAATCTTTGGGAAGAATGCCAACATGATTAGCACTAACCATGCTATTGGGAGATCCATAAGTCAGTGTGAGACAGTTGTAACCATCTCAAGCAATTGTCCATTTGATGGCCAAGAAATCAAGAAGGATTTTCTATATATATATATATATATATATATATATATATATATATATATATATATATACACACACACGCGCCCTGGATTGCTATAAAAGATCCAACATCTTTTAGTTATTTGCTTCATCTGATCTTCTCTTCGAATAAGTAATTACCAAAATTAAATTTATAAAAAAAGAAATTGTCAAGCAAAAAATGTGAAATTAAAAGTTAAAATTGATAAGTGGCAGTGAAAAATGTGTGGTTTCCCTTGAATTAGGTTGGAACCTTATGCGTGTATAATGGTAAATAAATATTATAATTTGGTAAATCTATCAAGGGGAATTTTTATTTGGACACAATTTATTATAGACTCAAAATATAGACATATGAGACTTATGTATTTAATAAGTGGACTCTAATATATATCTTATATCTTAATTTATGGTGAACCAAATCCATACAAGAAAAATCCAATAATTAAATTATCACTATACTATCAATTTGAACATGATGAATCAACAACTAATGCCCAAATAAATTTTAAGGAACTAAAATTTGATTAGCATTAATAAAGAGTTCTGCAAATAATATAGTGAATTTATCAGAGAGAGCTAGAAAAGTTGCTGATATATTTGTGGGGGAAACAATGAATCATTCAACAAGGATTGAAGCCAACACACACCCATATATTGTATAACATTGCAATTTTTTTTTTTAACAAGATCAAATCATATCTATTCTTTCTGTTATATATCTAATAAATGATTTTAACATTACAATTAAATGCTAAAAGCACATCCATAAATTCAAAAGGTGAAGCTATTCTTATCACCATTCTGTGTAAAGTATATATATATAAACAATATTTATCACAAACTTCTTACTATGGAAGCTTTGTAGATCTTACAATCAAAGCATAATAAATATAGGATAAATGACTTTTGAAAATGGGATTTTGCAATTAAATATTTAAAAAATAATAAAAAAAAGAATTAAAAGTGAAAGAAGGAGAATAGGATTATAAGAATTGCAAAGGGTATGGTATTTTTAAAAATTATTTTACTCAAACCTAAATCTAACTAATATCACAAACTTATCCTAAATCTAATTAAAATTCATTTTTAACTACCTAAATTTATCTCAAATTTGATTAATTATTATTACTCAAATAATGCCTAAGCCTGTTTAATTTTATATATTTCAATTAATAGGTTACATAAAAGTATTTTTAATTAATAATTTATATTTTAAAAATTTAATAATTCTATAAAATATTTAAATTTTATTTATTTAACATATAAATATTATTATAAAATATATATTTTATATTTGATTAATTATTATATAAATAAGTTCAAATAATGGGTACTCAACAGATAAAATCCAAACCCACTATAGATATTATTCTTTAAATAAGAACTTATTCCAAACCCGATTTGCATAGGAATAATAGAATATTTTAGTAACCTGATCATATAAAAGCTTTACAGAGGTGTATTATTTTCACATTAACAATCAATAAGAGCATATATATATATATATGCCAATGTATATGTCTCCACTAAGGGGAGAAATGTATGATACTTGCCTCGTCCACATATTGAAATTAAATAAAGGATATTTACATGTAAATGGAATCATATCCTTCGACAATAATTGACCAGCAAAAGCTAAAGATGTTTGATGCAAAATCAAACGTTTAATTACTGATAACAAATTCATTTATTCCACAATTATTACTGCCTCCTGCTGGTGTCTTCTTTATTCTTAGAAACTAATTTTTTTTTCCAGAGTATTCTGCTTAATTTTTCTTGTTCTAGTTTGTATTTCAAGATGCTCAGGCGTGGATAAATGTACACCCATATTATATATATGTGTATCATACCAAACATTGATGATAATATTAAAGCAATTAGTATAATCAAGATCTAATTTATTAAAAATTTAAAAAACAAAAGAAAATGTTAAGTTTTTTTATTTTTATCTTTTATACTATAAAATAAACATTTAATAATTAAATTAAATTATCTAATAATTTTTATTTTTTAAAAAAGATTATTAAATCTTTAAAAGTGCAATGTAGTTTTCATTAATATAACAAAAATTACTATAAAAATAGCTATTTTTGTTGTATAGCTAAGAACCCATTTAGCATAATGATAAGCAAAATTGGCAACCACTTAAAATGTTGCCAGCTTATAAAACTACAGAATAATTAAAAAGCGAGCTTCCTTTTTTTTTTGTTATTTTAATGTTATTTTAATTTTTTTTCCCTTTTAATCTCAAATTTGTAAGTTGAAATTGGAATTAATATTGTAGCATAATTTGAGTGATGATGTGAGAAGTAGTTGCCATGAAAAAGAGTCCTATCACTACACTACAAAACTCCCAATGCTAAGAAATTGCTTAAGGTTATTAGCATCTCTAATCAGTCAAAAATCAAACAACCCAGATGACAGACATCGTAGATACTGGGCAGAGGGGCCCTCATTTCAAATTTCACAAACACAGAAAGAGAGAAAATTTTCTTTCAAAGAAAAGACACTTCCATTGTCCAAGTCCAAATAAATTGCATATTATACATATTAAATTTATTTATTTACTTTTTAGGATGATTTTGGTACCCTCTTTTTTCCTCTAAATCTCCACCGTTCATTCCTCCCCTTCACTTCCTTTTTATACAAGCCTTCTTCTTCTCTTCAGTTCCCAACTTCCTCTTCTTGAGAGTAGTAGCTCTTTCATCACCCGCTCAAAAACCAAAATTTTTTTTCTTCTACTCATCTTATCTTGAATTCTGCATTATAAAAAAAGAGCTATCTATCTGTCTTGCCAACATCATCAATGGCTTGTTTGGAGATGCGTAAGGAGGTGAGTGTGGAAAAAGCTTTCCTAGTTAGCTGTAAATCGACTTCACCTTCTTTAATCTCTGCAAAAGATTGTTATATCCCAAGAACATCATTTTTCTTTCTTCTTCTTCTTCTTCTTCTTCTTCTTCTTTTAAAGCATGCATGTTGGATATATATGTATATTGATGCTAATTTTATTTTACTATACATGCAGGGTAAGTTCAAAGAGGATCAAGAAGAATACACTAATGATGGAACAGTTGATTGGCATGGTCATCCTGCTATTAAAAAGAAATCTGGGAAGTGGGTTGCTGGAATTATCATCCTTTGTAAGTAACAGGAAAAATAGATAAATAAATTTAATTCATATTGATTGTGATTTAATTTTTTTGAAAAATATTTTTAAATAGTCATTTTCAGATATATCCTAATGCATATGTTTTTTTTTTTTCCCTAAGCAAAAGAGAAAAATATACTTCTCCTAATAGTATGGATGCATGTGGGATGGGTCATCAATCATCGATGTCATGTATATCCATATCTTTACTGCTCTGTCCCGACGCACTATATATATATATTGAAAATTTTCCTAGGCACTAGAGAGAGAAAGAGAGAGAGGGATTTAGGTGATAACCTAATTTTTACTTTATTGTCCATATTTTCTGCGAAAGGGTAATAGCGAAGGAGGAGAAAGAGGAGGACGGGCTATTAAGGTGATAAGATAAGAGGACTTTCTTCTCTCTGCATGTTGAGCTTTGAACAAGATGACAAAAAAATGAATACATATACATACGTAAGAGTGAGCAGTACGAACAAGAACAAGTGTTGAAGGCTGGTTGATTGCTCGGTTTTTTGCTGCCAAAAATACACACAGAGAGACAAGGTTAAGAAACCATGCATTAGGATTAAGACATACATGACACGTAATCTGTCTGTTTTTGCCAAGATTTGGGTTTCTGCCACGCATCCCCCCTCTCCCATAAATTTTCTCGCCAAATGCACAAAATATAATGTAAAAATATATGTATACACAATTATATTCTCTGTATCTACGGCTATATTTGCACATGGGTCACATATTTTTTTGTGTTTCCCTAATATGAATTTTTTGTGATGAAGGATTAAAAAAAAATCCAATTGATAATTATGAAAATTTAATATATACACAAAAATAATGGGTTTTCGAAAAGGTGGGTTTTTTTTTTTTAAACAATTTTTATATGTTATATTCTTGGGAAAGAAAACGAAATAAAGTTAAAGGCGAGGCTAGGAAGCCTTCTTGGCACTCTTCATGCTAGCAAAATGGGCCACTAGTTGTTCAACTATATGAACATCAAGTATTATAGTGGAAGCTGCTTCTAACAAGTCCAAGTCATTATAGCAAATAATGACTAATGTGACTCTTTCATTACTTTTACACCAATTGAACATTAAAATTGTGGTTAAGTTTGCTATTATAACTGTCAACTAAACATCTAAATTTAGTATAATACGAAAAATCAACTCAATATTATTAATTTTAATTATTAAGATTATTATTAACAGTCGAGTTATTTAAATAGACTTTATGATATAAATAAGGTTAGAAATTAGCATTTTGTGGTGCACAAATGTCATTTTTACAAGGTAATTGTCAAGTTACTAAATATGCATCCATGGAGCACATGAACATTGAAAGATAAATATAAATAATAGGCCAAAGCAGTGAGTCATGATTGTTAACTGTTGGAATTTGGCACATGAAAAGATATATTATTATTATTATTATTATTATTATTATTATTATTATTATTATTATTATTAAGAGGATGTTTGGTTATAGAAATAAACCTTGAATTTGGCACATGGAAAGATTTGCTCATTCCTGCTAATCTTAATGATCTTTTTGTTTATAGACTTTTTGAAAGCTATTTATTACTTATTGTATAGTAGAATCATGTAGGCATGTGATATTAATTATCAGACCAAACTGGCTACTCTTTCTTTTTCTATTTTTGAGGCCGTACAAAATACACAACATGGGATAGTTTTTTTTCTCTTTTTTAGATATTAAAACTCCGACTCAAGATCTTAAAATTCTGGATGTGACAGTTATCCCTCTTTCTGGAGTAACCTTCTCTCTTTTCTCTTCTTTTTAATCTTGAACATTTTTTTTTCATCCGTATTCCATGCATGAAAAAATTTAATACATTAGAACTCCATGTAAGCAACAGACATTAAGAATCTTGATATTGGATATACTGATGTTACATAAAGGAAGAAACTAACTATGCGTAATTGTGTTCCATGAATGAACCAGTGAACCAAGGTCTGGCAACCCTTGCATTCTTTGGCGTAGGAGTGAACTTGGTGCTGTTCCTAACAAGAGTTTTGCAACAGAACAATGCTGATGCTGCTAACAACGTTAGCAAATGGACTGGAACCGTCTACATCTTCTCTCTCGTCGGTGCTTTCCTTAGCGATTCCTACTGGGGAAGATACAAAACTTGTGCCATTTTTCAAGTCATTTTTGTCATAGTAAGTTACTGAACATCAAATTTTCTTGGAACAAATAAAAAAACAAGTGTATATTGAGGGTTTAATTGCTTGCTTTTGACAGGGTCTGGTGTTATTGTCACTGTCATCATACCTTTTCCTGATCAGACCAAAAGGATGTGGTGATGAACTGACTCCATGTGGATCCCATTCAAGCGTGGAAGTCGGATTTTTTTACCTCCCTATTTATCTAATTGCTCTTGGAAATGGAGGATATCAGCCTAACATTGCTACATTTGGGGCTGATCAGTTTGATGAAGAGGACCCTAAGGAAGGACACTCAAAAGTGGCATTTTTTAGCTACTTCTACCTAGCTTTGAACCTGGGCTCCCTCTTCTCCAACACTATATTGGGGTATTTTGAAGATGAAGGGATGTGGGCGCTAGGCTTCTGGGTTTCAACAGGCTCTGCCTTAGCAGCATTGATCTTGTTTCTTGGAGGAACAGCCAGATACAGGCACTTCAAACCTACTGGTAACCCTCTTTCCAGGTTCTGTCAAGTCTTTGTTGCTGCAACAAAGAAGTGCAGCGTCCAAATGCCAGAAGATGCAGAGGACTTGTATGATGTAGATGGAAAAGAGTGCTCTGTGAATGGCAACAGAAAGATACTCCACACTCATGGATTCAAGTAAGTATTGATGGCAAGATAAAAAATTCTCAGATTCCATGAGATTTTTATCACTTCTGGATTGTTTAATCGATAATAATGCTAACTCATTTTCATCAACATGTATTTCAGGTTCTTGGATAGAGCAGCTTTCATCTCATCAAGAGATATGGATGACCAGATGCAGGGTTGTCGCAATCCATGGCGTCTCTGCCCAATTACACAAGTGGAAGAAGTTAAATGTATATTGAGACTACTCCCAATTTGGCTCTGCACCATAATCTACTCGGTGGTTTTCACACAGATGGCTTCTCTGTTTGTAGAACAAGGTGCTGCAATGAAAACTACCATCTCAAACTTCAGAATCCCTCCTGCCAGCATGTCTAGCTTTGACATTCTCAGTGTAGCATTTTTCATTTTCCTTTATCGGCGAGTTCTTGATCCACTTGTGAGCAGGATAAGAGACTCAAAATCGAAAGGATTGACCGAGCTTCAAAGAATGGGTATTGGTCTCGTGATAGCAATAATGGCAATAGTTTCAGCTGGGATTGTGGAGTGCTATAGACTGAAGTATGCGAGAAAAGATTGCACACATTGCGAAGGCTCTAGCACCTTGAGCATCTTCTGGCAAGTTCCTCAGTTTGCACTTATTGGAGCTTCTGAGGTTTTCATGTACGTAGGTCAATTGGAGTTCTTCAATGCACAAACGCCAGATGGACTAAAGAGCTTTGGAAGTGCACTCTGCATGACATCTATATCACTAGGAAACTATGTGAGCAGCTTGCTGGTGACCATGGTAATGAAGATTTCAACTCAGGATAAAATGCCTGGATGGATCCCAGGAAATCTGAACAAGGGTCACCTAGATAGGTTCTACTTCCTCTTAGCTGCTTTGACAACTATAGACTTAGTTGTGTATATGGCGTGTGCTAGGTGGTATAAGTGTATCAAAATGGAAGGAAAATTTGAGGAGAACGTTGACGATGAAGAAGATAACTTGAAAGTCTGATGTTTAGTAAACACCAACCAGACATCAAAGCCTAGAGTACAACCGTATAGAAGTAAGAGGGAGGCATGGGGTAGCAATAAGCATAAGCATTTTGTAGTGAGCTTCTGTTTGAAAAAGGGGGAAGAATAATTGGGTGTTATGAGAGTGCAGTAAATTACCTATTTGCTGTACTCTTTAACACCTAATTGCCCATGTTGATTCTGTTTTTAAAGTTAGGTTTGATAGGTATGAGTTTAAAGAGGGGTGGATTAACTTTTGGTTTAAAGTCACCCCACTAATTTGTTGGTTCTTACAAGCCATAGAATTGACCTGTGTTTGTTAGTAATTTTAAGCAAAGTGGGCTCTCTTTGTAGAATACTAAAAGTTACTGTATATGAGAGCTGCTCTTCGGACAATGATAATAAAGTGCCTCCATTCCCTTTCTTCTCAATTTCTTTGCAGCTGCCTTTTCACCAGAAACTAACAGGGAAATCACGTCAATGAAGCATCTCAGTGAACTTTCTCAATAATCAAAATATTGAATTTCAAAAAGAAGACAAAAGGAAAAAAAAGTTCAACAGCATTTATTCCTTCCTCTGTCAGTCCATCCTAATAACTTGTCAATGATGAAAGAGAATGCTCATCTTTGATATCTATCAATGAAATATTCTATCTTTCAGATAAGACATCAAAATAGCGCACCTGAACACGTTGCATCTGTAAGCAACACTTTCTAAGAGTCAATGCCATGGATCAGGCTGCTGTGTTTCTCAACAAAATGTTACTTGGTAAACCAAGTCAAGAGGATAGTACAAAATATTAATGGATATCTACTATATATCATCCGATAGCATGCTGATTATAAAATTAATATTCCCAAACACTAACATTTCATCCCTCCACTAGTGTATTGATAAGAGTGAGTCTATAAATCCTTCTCTAAACTGACACAACAAATCTGTTCAGCCATCTGTTGGGTAGTGAAAATCATAGTATGGAAGATTACGTTGAAGCGAAAGGCTGATTGAGGGAACCGTTTGTCGCCAGGGTTTTACAGTCGTCGGACGATTCTCATTGAAGCGGAGAAAGTGAGGAGTTGCCACTTTAATTTTGAGGGAAATTAAAAAAAAAATCATTTGTAGAAATAAGATTTATGAAAACCACTTCTAAAACAGAGATTCTAGGTTCGGGTTCCATATACGGATGAGGAAGGCGTTAGGCACCTTATCTCGTCCCTCAATAAGGGTAAGCAAATTTAACAATGTGCTCTTCATAATCTAAGATCTATCATTTTTGAGGTTAGAATTATGATGTTGCTCCCTGTTATTGGTAAAAGAAACGTTTAATATTTCACCACTTGGGTTTCCCCAGAGCACAATTATATGGGGTGACCCTACAGTGAATTAATGTTGTATTTGTTTCGTTTATTATGTATTTATTAAGTTCCTCCCTCTTTGAATTAGGACTCTAATTTCGAAGCAGTGTTATTTGGTTCCTAAAGATTCATAACGAGTGAGGAGGACTCTCGGCTCACACAGTATATACCTTATCATTGGCGTTCCAAATAACTAAGGGTGAGGTGTGTGTAATGGATTTACAAGAACTGATATGAGTATATATTTTCATCCCTCTTAAATAGGACTCTAATTCAAAAGGGATGCGTTAATTGAAACCTAGAGAGCTCCATTCCTTGATGAGGACTCTTAGTTAATGGAGGGAGGTCTCATCATCAGCATAATTACCTATGAAATCTTTACCCATATCATTTCATGCAAAGTTATTTAATGTCTTTTTTTTTAATAATAATATTTCATTTAACTAATTTAATCTGAGGGAAAAGATTCTTCCTTGGTAATAAGGAGACCTCTAGAAGGATCTCCATCGGGTCTCAAAAATCTGGGGTTCTTGGAAGGACTCTCCCGTGAACCGAGCTTTGAAATGTGTTTGATAAGTTATGTCGAAAATAAGAGTTAGTAAGATATCCATAAAAATAAATTTAGCATTGGGAATTTCAGGGAAAGGAGTCTCCCGATTTCTCGTAATGAGATTTTTGTAAAAAGGCATAAAAATAGTGGGAGTTTCCAAGAAAGGACTCTTTCTCGATCTCTCCAATTTTATATTGGAATTTTAAACCAGGGATTCAGGAAAGGACTTTTTTCCGATCTTTTAATTTAACATTAGGGGAAATTGTCGAAGACATAGGCAGTTCCAGGAAAGGACTCTTTCCTAACCTCTGTGATCTGAAAAATATGAAAGGGAATGCGTGGGTGTTGAGCCGAACTCTTTGCTAAACTTCCACGTAATTTCTCGATCTCTTAGTTGTCTGATCTTTCTTAATTCTAATCCCTTAACTCTTTGTCCAAACTCTTTGGCTCCGGATTTTGAGTCTAAGAGTCTGAGGTCATCTCGGGTTTCTAATCGCCTATCTGTTGTTCGAGCTCGTCCTGATTTTCGATCTTACAGCTTATCATCCGACCTTGTTTCAGGTTCTAATCTCATGACTTTCTTGTTCGGCCTAGTCTCAATTTCCAACCTCTCCGCCTATCTTAATCTTTCTATATCGATCTTATTCTCCCCATTATTTTCCCCATTTGTTAGAATCGAAGAAAAAAAAAATCTGTGTCATTATTTCCATCTGCATTCCTTATGATATTTACAGGATCAATAGCCTTTGTACCACCCGAACTCATATTTATAATATGAAATAAAAAGGTAAAAGGTGACAATGATAAAAAAAATAAAGTTCGCAAATGTTACGGTATAAAGTCATAAATAACATTAGTAAAATGAATAAAATTTTGCGTTGTCCTATTTTAAAAGCACTGCGTAACATAGTAACTCAAAGATTCTTATGTCATGAACACCAGCTAATCATGCTCGAGTGGTAAAGTTGGAACGCTTACCTATGGAGAGCTGATGCAATGGAGGAGCCAATGCCGACGTCCCATGAATCTGGAGAGATTAAGACCGAGACGACAAAAGAATTTGAGCTGCCAAAAGTGATGAAGGCGAAAACTTAATGACAAACTGAGATTGAATTTCCAGGGTAATGCACGAGCATTGAAAATATGGATCACAACACTTGTAGCTCTTCATATGAGATACTTCAGAAAACTTATTTCTAAAGTCTCTAAAAACTTTAAAAGCCTTTTGGATTAAAGACCACAATCTTTAATTTCAGATTTTTTTTTTATAATCACCACTCTCTCTACAGTATTGCATGTAGGTATTTATAAGGAATGGGTACTCAAAATAGAAGGTCAGGATTCTAGCAGGAAGAGAAGGAGGGTTCAGATTTAAAAGGACGTGATCCGATGTCTTAGAATTAAAGAGAATCAAGATTGAGGGTTAGGATTTGGTTTAGAGTCTCTGTCCTTTCATTCTTTAATCCAACCATCAAGGGTCTTGCCTTACAAAATAGATCCAAGGGCTGGGAATAAAAAGTGTCGAATCTGTTATTTACTTTTGATCCGAGGGCCTCAAATCCATCCTTACAATTATGATCAACGGTGTAAGTTGAGATGTACTGGGCTGCTTTAACCGTTTGAAATCCGACGGCGAAGAGTGCATCCTTACAAATGAAATGGGTGGTAAGGGCTAAATCATACCCAAAATACTTTAACTGACTCGGATCTGATGGTGGGGGAATTATTCTTATGAATTAAGGGTTATGATTAAAAGTAATTCAACTCCCCAAGCCCTCCAATCTCTATAAGTCATTCCCCAGTCTACCCAATCTCTCATTGTGATTGAGTGATTTGAGCTTGTTATTCCAATCTTTATCCACTTTTCTGAATTCGGTCTTTTCTTGCTTCTCGATCTCTTCCTATTCCCCGATTCTTTCCCATCTCTCCTCTGTATCCAACCTGTATTGGTCAAAGCAATAAATTCTTCAATTATCGATGAGGCAATTTGAGTTCTATAGGCATTAAATGTCAAGGTCCTATATATATGCGGGAGGGGAGCCTGTCATTTTTACACTTACACTCTTCTCTCTCCGGCTAATTTCCCATGTGCTACTTCTCTGATTCTAACTTTTTCGACAAGAATTCTCATCATCATGACTGCTTCGATCTTTTTTTGATCATTTTCTTTGCCCATCACCTGAAAATGGACGATTTTAGCAATCAAAGAACTAAAAGAGTACCATCCGATGACGGTGAGAAAACCGGACTAATTTACCGATTAGGGTCCAAAATGACTATCGTGCCGGTTCCAATAGGTTTACTGGTATGATTTTGGACAAGGGGACTGCTAATTTCAATCTTGAGGTCAGTGACCACCTCTTGAGGTTCATTTGGCTCCTAACCATGTCAGGGGTCCTAATTGAGGCTCGGTTCTGGTCGATGACATCGACAATGACACCGAGCTTTCTGTAATCTTTACCATAGTTGACGAGAGCTACCCTCCTGATCTCTACATATCTCTTAAACAGCTTCTTGAGATCGAGGGTGATCCGAACTATGAAAGCAAGATAGGTAAAATGTAGTGTAGGGACATTTGTAATTACTGATCTTGAGAGATCGCCCAAATGATGTAATCTGATCCTTTGAAAATGAAATGAAGTTTTATTTATTCAAAATTGATTCAATTTATTCTTCTTTTCATTATTGCATTGATTATTTTTTTGATCTCTGATAACTGTGTCCGATCTGATCCCTCATCGAATCCCCATCCTACTGATCCCTTTGGTTCAAAATCTTGTTCTCTCGGATATATGGTCAATCCCCGTTAGCCGATCTTACTTGTTCGATCTCCTTGCCATGCTTATGGAATTTTCCTTTGTTGCATCATGGAACGATCATATCCCGCTAACCGATGCATCACCTAGGGCCTCGTGAGCATTTAATGCTCGGACAAGTATAAGTAAGAAGGGGGGGGGGGGGGAGGCGAGGAGGGGGCGGGGTTAGTCATTTATATACTTATGTTACTTTTTGATTCTCTAAACAACTTCAACACTCTCCCTCAGTTCTTGTATTTTCTGGTGACGACTTATACTTTGGTAAGGGTTTTGTTCTTTTTCCAATCAGATTTATCTTTGATATTTGAAAATAAGCAGCATCGAAAGTCAGAGAGTTGCGAGCCCTCCTTTTGTCCACATTTCATGGACATCAGATGAAGGAGATGCGGCTAGGCCAAGTGGGCTACCTGTACTAACCACAGCCATTATTCTAATCTCTGGTCAACCGGTTAAATAAAAAAAGGCTTGGTCCTCGGCCTCAAGAAAAGAAAATTTACTTGTGGATGAACTACCATCGGTTTCGGAGGAAATCGATCTTTATTCAATTAGCCAAGAATACAACCTCCAGATTGACTCTTACGAGCTGATAAAATGCCATGCAAGTCTGTGAGCTGATCACTTCTTTTATGAGACTGACCGGATCATGGTGTATGAAGAACAATTAAAAGCTGGGCTCCGATTTCCCTTGGATGAATTTTACAAAGCTATTCTGAAATTTCACCATGTTTGTATAGTGCAAGTGCATTCGAACTCTTGGCGAACTATGGTGGCCTTCAGAGGCCTTTGCAGAGCTAAGGGGCTTGATCCTACGGCGAAGGTTTTTGCTGAATTTCGTAGGCTTACTAGGCTAAAGGATGACGAATACTGGTTTTTCCAAGCCAAATCGAACTGCGGGCTCTTCACTAATCTCCGTTCCTTGCTGAAGAACTAGAAAGATCGGTTCTTCACACTTAGGAATAAGGATCTGAATGGCTTCGAGGGTGTTCCATGTAGCTAGAACTATCTAGTCTCCAAAGTGCCAAAGAAGCTCAATTTAAACAAAGACGAGGACGCCATGGTGGAGTAATTGAAGAATCAGGCGACTGTTAATAAATACTCATGTTCAGATGTGGTTATGGCTAAGCTGAAATGGTGGATGATGCGATTGATCGCTCGGAAGGACTACGCATTGCAACTCTCTGATCTGGGTCCCGGGACGGGTAAAACCCAAATCTTTAATCTCTTAATCCTTGGCGATCTCACTAATCTCATTTTTTTGTGCAGGTATGGCTGGAAATGAAGCAGCAAAGGAAGCTCGAAAGTGGAATAAAGAGCTCAGTAGGAAGGTATTAGAAATGAAGAGATCTGAAGCTCAAAAAAGAGCCCGAACTGAAGAGACAAGCTCGAAAGTTCTAATCCAAGATCTGTCACACCTATTCCCTTGTAAGGCATGACATATTCCCGTAGCATGCCTAATGAATTACCAAACTACACCTATAGATTACCCATTAATTATGCTGCAAGAGATTTTAAACAAATCATAGCTTTTTATCTTATCAATTCTTTTTGCGAAAAACTCCATGGGAATAGTTAAAATTCAATGTAATCATTCATTAGAAATGATGATAGACTAAATATTACAAAAGTTACATTTTCATAAGTCCCAAGATAAAATACAAATAATTACAAACTCAAAATATGATAGCAATATAATGCTTTTAAATACAAACTGCTCAATGTCTGTACATCCATACATATAGATATAAAATACATCAAAAGAAAATTACAGGGGGTATACCTATGATATATACCCACAATAAAAACCAAAATGCTGCTTCCATGTTTCTCACTTGGCAGCCTTCTCCTTTCTCTTACCCGTGGCAGCATAAAAAAGCTATCGCTGAGTATATCACTCAGTGGTGCACAACTAATAACTTTAAAAAATAAAGTTAAGTAAAACTTATCAAAGCATAATAAATCATATTTTTCTTAAGTATGAAAACTTCACAATAGTTCTAAGTCCATAAGAGCCATTTATTGGAATAACATTTCAAATGAGAAATCATACTTCATAAATCACAATTCACAAAGTATTAGTGTTGATCAACACACAGTTTAGGCCATGATACAAAATTTCACGATCAGTGCCGTGTTATACACCATGACAAAGTGATCTCAACCTCACTAATCGTTATTAATGAGGGAAGGGCTAGCTAGCTAATAAGTACTCATGTAGTCTTACCCCACTAACCGTTATTAATGGGAGACATAATCAATATCCATTATCAACCCCAAGTAGCCGTTATTACCAGGGAGTTTCGAAGGGACTGTCATGCTAACTCTAGTTTCAAAAAAGTTTTCAAAAGTTTTCCACTCAACAATCATATTTATATACCAATAAACACATTCAAATCATCATAATATCCATATAGAGGTGACAACACCCAAATTTCTCAAATGCAAGAGAAAAACCATATTTCAGTCAAAGTAAACTTATTCAAAGCAACCTCATTCAATATAACACATTTCAAATAATTTACAAGTTTAAAAACGAAGAAAATGTTAGTTGTGCACAAACCTTCAAGGCACTCCTTTCTCTTTACTCAAAACTCCTTGTCCGTCCTAACTTCGTTTTCTACTAAAAATACACAAGTAGAATATTTTAATACTCATCCAAACTATTTCTGAAACTCATTTCATAAATGTCTAATGCCTCCCTAAGTTAGATTGGGAATTTTTAAAGAGTTTTGAATTTTAGACATTTTGGTGGCCTAATATTTGAACGAATTTTCTATTTAGTTCCCATCATAATTTGGTAAGGTGTTTTTCATGAAAATTGTTCATTTAGGTCTTAACTTTATTTTCCTTTTTGAATCGCCTAATTCAGAGTTTTGTAGCTCAAGTTATGACCAAAAAAATGGTTACTGTTTACGTTACTATTCATAAGGCTACTGCTATTCTGGCAGATTCATTGGTCTAACTTTGCTCAGCAATTTGATCAAGTTAAGTCCATAATTTGGTCTAATGTTCTTCTTATGAAATGTTCTACTATGTCTTAGGTTTCCATTGGTTTAAGAATCGCCTAAATTGGAGTTTTCTAGAGAGAGTTATAGCCTTGTAAAATTTACTGTTCATATAGTTAATTTTGGATGTCCAGATTCTGGCAGATTTGGTGACCCAAATTTGTTCAACAATTTGATTAAGTTAAGTTCATAATTTAGCCTTACATTCTTCATATGAAATGTTCTACTATATCTTAGGTTTCCATCGGTTCAAGAATCACCCAAATTGAAGTTTTCTAGAGAGAGTTATGGATGTTTAAAATTTACTATTTATGTTAATATTCATGTGCTGGCAGATTTATCAACTCAATTTTGCTCAGCAATTTGGTTGGGTTTCAAGAGAGTTATGGCCATGCAAAATTTACTATTCACATGCCTAATCTGTAGGTTCCAGAATTTCCTCTCCAGGTTCAAGCCAAGTTTTAGGCAATTTCTGGGCAGTTTCTGGATTAGGTCTCTTCATGAAAATTCTAGCCCTATATCTTAAGTTTTATTTCCAATTGGTTTCACACCAATTGGAGTTGTGTAGTTCAATTTATGGGCCGTCAAACACACTGAACTCAGTTTGAAAAATTCTGTCCTAGGTTCAAATTTTCATTTCTTCAATTACTCCACTAACCAACCTCAATTCACATTTAATTCACCCCAAATGACTATAATTTATCATTAACACATCTATAGCACTCATAGCATAAAAACCCCTAATTTTTCAACACCCAAGTTTACAATTTTCCCTAATCCATGCTATTCCATTACTTCCACTCATAAACCCAATGTCAATTCAAACTAAAGGAACCTCAAATGACCATAATTTAACACTACACACACTAATTTCACTCTCTAGCACCAAAGCTCCAATTTTTCCATGAACCCTATTCTTCCATATTTCAATTTATGCAAATCTCATGCAATTTCTTTACCCCAATCATGCACACTACTTCAATTAAGCTTAATTTCATCATCAATTTCATTAAAATACATTAAACCCTAGTTTAGGTTCCATGCATGTTTTCTTTCAATTTCTCATGAAATTTCATCATAAATTAACTTCATTCAAAGCTTATACAACTAATCTAACATGAAAAGAAACTTACCTCAAGTGACCACTTCTAATCTCAATTTCTTCCAACTCTTTTGTTCTCTTAGCTTTTAATCTCTTAATCAAAGATAAATTTGATGTTTTCTACCAATTAGATAGAAAACCCATGGACAAAAAGTGGGGAAAATCAAGGGTTGAGAGAGGTTGTAAGTGGAAGAATGAAGAAAGAAGAAAGAAAAGAGAGGGAGAGGAGGTGTGTGGGGGGCAACTAAATGAGGGAGTGAGGAAGTTGGCTTCCTTTTATACTTATCCCAATTTTTGATTTATTTAATTAATTTTAATTGAGTTGTCCAATGCCCATTGGTCCTAAAATTTTAATTGGGTCAAAATGGATTTAAAATTCTAGATTTTTATTTCTTTTATTTTCCTTTAACTTTATACTTGAATTCTTTTCCTAAAAAAAAATTATTCCATAATTCAATTAATTAATTTCACTTAAATTAATTAACATTTTGGTCAAAAGTCAACTCTTGAGGTGAATTGACCAAAATGCCCCTCATCGGGTCATATCCCTCTTTTTCAATATACCCGGTGACTCCTTATATTTTTAGGTCACTTGAATTTTTATTGTGTCTATCTCAATAAATTTTCATTTTATTTTTTATCCTCAAGGTATCTTTGAATAATACAAGTCACAGACAAAAAATGATACTATTTAGAGCTCAGAGGTTCAGGGTGTTATAATTCTCCCCTCCTCAAAAATAAAATTTCGTTCTCGAAATTTACCTGGTCTCATTCTTTAAATAGCTGTGGGTGCTGCCTCCTCATGTCCTCCTCACGCTCCCATGTAGCCTCCTGGACTGAATGATGGTTCCAAAGCACTTTTACTAGGGGTATCTGCTTGTTCCTCAGCTGCTTCACCTCATATGCCAAGATCTTTATGGGCTCTTCATCACATGTCAGGTCTGGATTTACCTCAATCTCCTCTACTGGCAAAATGGCAAAAGACATTGTGAATCTTTTCTAACTCTAGAGGCAATGCGAGTCTATATTTCAATAGACCCACTCTTTCCAGAACCTCATATGGCCCAACGAAGCGATGACTCAATTTTTTCTTTCTACCAAACCTCATGATCCTCTTCCATGGGGAAACTTTCAGGAACACCTTGTTACTCACACTGTACTGAATATCTCTTCTCTTCAAATCAATGTAGGACTTCTGTCTATCCGATGCAACTTTGAGTCTGTCTCTAATGATCTTAACCTTTTCTTCCATCTGCTGAACTAATTTTGGGCCAATCAACTTTCTCTCGCCCACCTTATCCCAACACAAGGGAGTTCTACACTTTCTACCATAAAGTGCTTCATATAGAGGCATCCCAATGCTTGACTGATAACTGTTGTTGTAGGCAAATTCAATTAAAGGCAAGTGTGAGTCCCAACTTCCCTCAAATTCAATCACACAAGCCCGAAGCATGTCCTCCAAAATCTGAATGATCCTTTCAGACTGGCCATCTGTTTGTGGATGGAATGCTGTACTGAAGTTCAATCTAGTTCCCAGAGCTTTTTGGAGACTACCCCAGAATCTAGAACTGAACCTAGGATCTCTGTCAGACACAATAGACATTGGCACTCCATGCAACCTCACCACATCATCAATGTACAGTTTGGCCAATCTTTCCAGGCTGTAATCCATCCTCACTGGCAAAAAGTGTGTAGACTTGGTCAATCTATCAATAATAACCCAAAATGCATCATGATTCTTTTGTGTATGTGGAAGTCCTGTCACAAAATCTATAGTGATTCTCTCCAATTTTCACTTGGGAATTGGTAATGGCTGTAGCAACCCTGCAGGCACTTGGTGTTTTGCCTTTACTTGCTAACAAGTTAGGCATTTGGTATGTTCTACAATGTCTTTCTTCATTCCCCTCCACCAATAGTGCTCTTTCACACTTCTGTACATTTTGGTTCCACCAGGGTGCATCGCAAAAGGTGAATCATGTGTTTCCTTTAAAATGATCTGCCTCAGTTCAACATTATCAGGAATGCACATTATGCCTTGATATAACAACAAGCCCTCGTCATTTATTGACAACTCTGGTTTCTTGCCATCTCTAGCCTCTTCCATCAACTTCACATTCTTATCATCATTCTGTGCAGTTGCTTTAATTTGTTCTGTCAGCATTAGCTTCACTTGCCAAATAACTACCATCTGCCCATCTCCATCAATCTCTAGATTAGCATGCAATGCCCTTAACTCATGCACCATGGACAATGGAGAAACACTAAAACAAGCCATAGTCTTGCGACTTAAAGCATTAGCTATAACATTAGCTTTTCTCGGCTGATAGTCTATCAAGCAATCATAATCTTTTATCAGCTCTAACCATCTCCTCTGCCTCAAATTTAACTCCTTCTGTGTGCCCAAGTACTTCAAACTTTTATGATCTGTGTATATATAACATCTCTCCCCATACAAGTAATGTCTCCATATCTTCAAGGCAAAGACAATGGTTGCCAACTCTAAGTCGTGTGTAGGATAATTCCTCTCATGTGGTTTAAGCTGGTGAGATGCATAGGCAATGACATTTCTATCTTGCCTCAACACACAGCCCAATCCATTATGAGAAGCATCACTGTATATGGTGTACTCTTTACCCCAAGTGGGCAAGGTTAAGACTGGAGCTTCAGTTAAATGCCTCTTCAACTCATCAAAACTTTCTTGGCACCGATCGGTCCACTGAAATTTCACATCCTTCCAAAGTAGCTTAGTCAGTGGAGATGCTCGCATGGAGAATCCCTTCACAAACCTTAGGTAATACCTAGCTAAAACAAGGAAATTCTGAACTTCCGTGACATTTCTGGGTGGCTTCCAATTAAGAATGGCTTCTACTTTACTAGGATCTACCTGGATACCCTTTGAATATACAATATGCCCCAAGAAAGTAATCTCCTTTAGCCAAAATTCACATTTTGACAGTTTGGCATACAACTGTTTCTCCCTCAAAGTCTGCAAAACCACCCTCAAGTGTTTATCATGTTCCTCTGCATTCTTTGAGTACACCAAAAAATCATCAATGAACACCACTAAAAACTGATCCCAATATGGCCTGAAGATAGTGTTCATGAAGCCCATAAAAGCAGCTGGAGTATTAGTCAACTTGAATGGCATTACCAAGAACTCATAATGGCCATACCGAGTCCTAAGGGCAGTTTTAGGAATATTCTGCTCCTGCACCCTCAACTGATAGTAGCACGATCTCAAGTCAATCTTGGATAATACAGTTGTATCCTTCAACTAATCAAATAGATCATCAATCCGTGGCAGAGGATATCTATTCTTTATTGTCACCTTATTCAACTGTCTGTAGTCTATGCATAGACGGAGAGTATCATCCTTCTTCTTCACAAACAATACTGGTGCTCCCCAAGGTGACACGCTAGTGCGGATGAAACCCTTATCTAGCAACTCCTGCAATTGCACTTTTAACTCTTTTAACTCAGCAGGTTCCATCCTATAAGGAGTGGTGGAGATTGGCTCCACACCAAGCATTGTCTCAAATTCAAACTGCACCTCTCTTTCCGGAGGCAATCCCAGCAATTCTTTCGAAAAGACATCCGGAAAATCCCATACTGTAGCAATATCTTTAAAATCTGGACTCCCCACCTGGGTGTCAATCACACAAGCTAGATAAGCTTCATATCCCTTTCTAATCATCTTTCCAGCAAGTGCAGCTGAAATGATGTTGGATGGTAATAACTGCCTCTCCCTGTGTATCACTACGTCTACATACTCGGGAAGACCAAAAGTGACTATCTTTAATCTACAATTGATCATGGCATGATGCTTGGCCAACCAATCCATTCCCAAGATGATATCATAATCTCGGAAGGGCATTTCAATTAAGTCTGACAGGAATGTATGTCCTTGGATCACCAAAGGACAATCCTTATACAGTTTGTTCACCCTAACCTCTTGTCCAGAAGGACTCATCACTAGCACATCATAATCCAATTTCATATAAGGAATAGCAACAGAGCATGCAATACTGGCACTAGCATAAGAATGTGTAGAACTAAGGTCAAATAACACATATACATCTCTACCAAAGATGGAGAAAGTACCAGCCACAAAATCTAATGTCTCAGCTTCATCCCTCTAGCGCATGGTGTACACCTTGGCTGGTGCACCACTATACTATGGTTAGCTCACTGTGCCCTAGTTGCCAGAAGTGTTACCTCTACCCCTACCTCTGCCTCTACTAACTGTCTGTTGTCCTCTGGAAACAAAACCTTGAACAGATCCCTCAGTGGTGGTAGACAGCCCAGACCTACGGGCACTAGTTCAATCTCTAGCAAAATGCCCACTTCCACCACAATTGTAACAAGCTCCTATGGCCTTATAACATACTCCTCCATGAGTCCTGCCACAGGTTTCACAGGTACGGACAGAAAAGGAACCCCTAGATGTCTGCTAACCGGATCTAGGTGACCTTTGTCCTGAGAATCTTCCCCTATTAGATCCTCTGTTACTTGGTCCCCCAAAGCTCTTCCTCTTACCCGGATTGCTACTTGAACTCTGACCTATAGGCTTACTTGTCTTTTCTTTTTCAGTGGTTACCTTTTCAGATGCCCCTTCTAGTTCTATCCTTTCTAGCTCAAGGGCCTGAGATATCAACTCTGGGAAGTTCCCATGTCTAAAACCAACCACCTATAGTTGTATGCTAGGCCTCAACCCAGCCTCAAACCGTTTGCATCTATCCCTACTGGTAGTGAGTAGACTTCCAGCATAGTGGCTGAGGTGAGAAAAGTCCCTCTCATACTTGGCCTCAATCCTGTTCCCTTGCTTCAAAATGAGAAACTCCTGTAGCTTCATATCTACATATGTGTCGGGAAAATATTTCTGTCTAAATTCTCTGAGAAAGTCATCCCATGTCAACACAGGGGGCTCAACCAAACTGTGAGGAATGGTCTTCCACCACTCATATGCATCTCCATGCAGTAGAGAGACTGAGTATTCGAACTTCAAATCATCAGTGCAGTGCAATTTCTTGAATACCCTCTCTATCCATTCTAACCATTGCCTAGCTTCCAATGGGTCCACTGTACCCTTGAACTCTATTGCCCCATACTTCATTAACTTTTCATACTGTCTAGCTGAAGGTGGTGGTTGTACTGGAGGTGCTTGCATAGGAGCTTGGATTGGTATATTGCTAGCCATTTGCTGAAATAGTGCAGCTATCTGTTGGGCAAACTGAGCAGGAAACTACATGGGCAGGATTGGTGCAGCTGACCCACTGGCATTCTGAGGAGCTGGGGCCTCCCCTTGTACCTCAGCTATTACTGATTACTCTACTGTGTGATCCTCCTCTTCCATACTAAATCACAAAGAATTCTACTCCCTAAACAACCAACACAAGGAGATTTCCCTTTATTAGTCTATATTTATGATGTAATGCACTATATGTATCAATTAATGACAATTGAGCAGTTATACTTATCAAAATTTTTCAAGTATGCAATTTTAAAACTCGTATGAAAACCAAAGCTCTGATACCACTAAAACATGTCACACCTATTCCCTTGTAAGGCATGACATGTTCCCGTAGCATACCTAATGAATTACCGAACTACACCTAGAGATAACCCATTAATTATGCTACAAGAGATTTTAAACATGTAACACCCCTCACCCGTCTACAGTGTAGCCGAGCAAGGTATGTCACACTCGATGCCGAAACACCCTTTCTTATCTTACTTTATTCCTTTAATAATTTGTTCTCGTTATATTTTAATATCAATTTTTTTTCTAAGGAGAAACCAGCGGAGTTTCCCCTGTTTCTATTACCATTTGGCATATTTCACTGGTTACCTATTTAAGAATCTCAACAATATTTTCCTTAAAATAATTCATGCATACTCATATCATCATTATCACACATTCAATTCTTGCTATCTCATTTGCATACATATCCATTCATACTCAATTTATGTATCAAAATTCTCAATTTCATTAGTTTACATAATTTGCAAACTAATTACATAAATTCATCATTTACATGATATACAAATTAATCATTTACAACATAAGAAATATTTATAATATACAAAATACATAAAATGACTAATGTAAGCCCTATCTACATGCATTGCTGAGGAGGTGACAACCTTGAGCACTTCTGACACTTCTACAGATCTGGACTCCAAAAATCCCAGTCAAATGTCCACTGGGTTTTAGTTTCTGTACTTGCGTGAAAGAAACAAATCCATCGCGCTAAGCATTTCTGCTTAGTGGTGCAATAATATAACAAGAAAATAATATATATAAACAAGAAAGACTAAAGTATAATTCTAAAGTATAATTTAAATCCTCAGATATCAATTAAATTTGGTATGATATTTCTAATATCAATTATCTTATATTCTATTTTGTCCCTCTTTGGAAGTACTGAGTTTATATAGTAATAATATTCGATATACATATTAATTCTAGGAGTATTGTATTTTTGGTTCCTATAATTCTGAAAATTTCATTTGTACTACTTGATTCAGTTATGTGTCTATTGCTAATCTTTTTTTTTTTTCATTTCATTCAATACTTTCTAATGTTTTTAATTACTAATATTCTTAAATAATTTCAATAATTTACACTGCCCAGGTAACCTATGACAGGCTGACTAAATTAGATAACGGATCGTTGGCACTAAACACCATGGTGCCTCGGGCTGTCATACCATGGGACGCGGAACGTCAACCACGTATGCAGTTAGTATGGCTAAAAAGTCATGATAACATATCAGTATGGCTAAAAGCCATGAGAACATATAATTGGGCATAAAAGCCTTGAGTGCGGGCATAAAAGCCTTGAGTGCGGGTATAAAGCCTTGAAAACAGGCATAAAGCCTTATGCAGTATTGCTAAAATAATACCCTATTGGCATACCAATCTATCCAATCTGACACACATGTTTAGGTAATACAAGGGCACATAATATCATTAAATGTTAATATATTGTATTTTATGACTTCGTTATTTCATAACAAATTCCATAATTTATACATTCATTTGATCATTCCCATGATCACAATTCTCATCAATTATCCTTATGTCCCATTGTACTCAAAGTATATTTCCTTTCTCCAATAATGAGAATTACTATCTCATTCGTACATTAATATAATTCATTTATATAGTTCACTATTTATCAATCTCACTATCTATTATCACTTACAATTTCTTATCTAATTTATTACACCAATTTGCATGTACCTAGATTCAAGCAAATTTCATTTATATGTACCTAGATTCGAGCAAATTTCATTTATAGTAATTTATAAATCACATTTCAAATTAAATTAACAACATCCCCTAAGTTCTATTTGTGATGAGAATACAAACCTCATATACACATTTACATAATTTAAACATTCATTAAATCATTTAAGTGGATTACCATTGACACCATTAGCAACTTAAGTTTTTGGTAGTTACTATTCACTTGACCATTTCCCTTCAAAGGTTGACTTTTTAATTCATAATATATACACAAATGTTTGATACATATTTATACCATATTTTGGGTTCTAAGTTTGTTGGCATTGATTGCCAATTGCAAATCAAAGCCTTCTAGAAGCATTTTCAAAAATTCAGTTTTTGTGTCCTATGTTTATTGTTCCATTGGTCTAAGCTACAGTGAGAATTTGGCAAACATTGCTTCATCAAAGTTGTTCCTTTATGTGTCTTCTTTAATTTCCTTTTTGAATCACTCCATTTGGAGTTTTTTTAGCTCAAGTTATGACCAATTTACCATAACTGGCCGGATTAGTCTTTACCCAGATTTTCTGGGCAAATTTGGTTCTGCCAGATTTGGTGTCCTAATTTGGACTAGCAATTTGAATTAGTTAGGTTCAGAATTTGAGTTTATATTCTTCATGAAAGTTGTTCTAAATTGTCTAATCTTTCCATTGATATAAAATTCAAGTCATTTGGATATTTCTTCTCTTAGTTATGGCCAAATGAACAAACACTGTTCATTTGGTCAATTTCCAGGACCAGCAGGTTGGTTATCCGGATTTGGTCAATTTTTAGGGTATTCTAAATTTGTTTTCTGGGCAAGGTTTCTTCATCAAAGTTGTGCCATTATGTGTCTAGTTTCATTTTCAATTGGCCTTGCACCAATTGAACTTACACCACTCAAGTTACAACTGTCCAAACTTGCTGGACTCACATATAGTCCTGCAGGTCCTAAGAGGTAGCATACCTAACCTCAAATCCAAAGCCATAATTCACTTCAATTCCTCATCAAACATAGCCAAATGGTCACTAATTGACCATTAGGACTTCCATTCACCAACACATGAGAAAAACCCTAAGTTTTGTCCCAAACCCTAACTTCAAAATTCCAATTTACTAAAACATCATGCTATCAAATGTTCTAATCATCAATTTCATGTTCAATTGCATTAATTCACAACTATAATTCACTTGAATCATTGAAACCCTAAAGTACCCTAGGCTACCAAAATTGAGGGTTTTTCATACATACATAATTTGTTTTTTTTCTTCCAAACTAACACTTAATTCATAATCCACACAAGGTAAACTCATGGATTTATGGAAGAAGTAGCACTAACCTTGACTTAGCCAATTCTCAAGGCTTGAAAACTCCACTTTTTCTCTTCCTTTTTGCTGTCCATGTCTTGCCCTAGGTGTGAGGAGAAGTTTTTGTGAAGGGAAGCTAGGATTTTGAGGTGGTTTGGTGGGTTAACTCAAGCCTGTTACCAAGCATCAATGGAGGTTTCTCTCTCTCTCTTTCTCTCTCTCTCTCTCTCTCTCTCTCTCTCTCTCTCTCTCTCTCTCTCTCTCTCTCTTTCTCTCTTCTCTTGGTTCGGCTGGTTGAAGATGATAGTAGATTGTTTCTTTTCATTTGTCTTAATTATCTCTTTCTACTTATTTTAGGAGGGCTTGTTTAAATGTGATTGGTGGGAGCTTTTTAATGACATCATAATGAGGTCATAATTTACATTTTATCTCATTTTCTTTTCTTTTCTTTTTTACTCATTTTCAATTAAATTTTTAACAATATTTATTCATGTTTTATGTCATATAAATTATTTACTTAATCAGACGAGTTGGTCAAAAATCATCTCTGAAGGCGAAATGACCAAAATGCCCTCCGTTTGGCTTAAGGAGTTAAAACTATCTGTACCGATCTTAAAAATTCTCCTAACCCTTTCTTGACATTCTAATGCCATCGAAACCTCAATGACTCTTCTCTAGAATCCCAAAAATTATTTCACAGAATTTCCCTTGGGTTTAGGGCTACTAGCTGTGAAGACAACAACTTCCTGTTAGGGTCACTCATCACTGAGGCACCGGCTCATTTAACTTTGTTGTATTTTATTTTTAAAATTTTTTCTTAATTTTTCTTACTATTATTTGGTCTATTTATGACTCTTCACTCTAGTTTGCATATGGTTCTAGTCATTCTAGCTGTCCGGACTGACATTAATCACCGGAACAATCGAATGCACGAACTAGCTAAAGTGAGGGTGTTACAAAACAAATCATAGCTTTTTATCTTATCAATTCTTTTTGCGGAAAACTAAATGGGAATAGTTAAAATTCAATGTAACATTCATTGGAAATGATGATAGACTAAATATTACAAAAGTTACATTTTCATAAGTCTCAAGATAAAATAAAAATAGTTACAAACTCAAAATATGATAGCAATGTAATGCTTTTAAATACAAACTGTTCAATGTCCGTACATCCATATATATAGGTACAAAATATATCAAAAGGAAATTACAGGGGTATACCTACGATATATACCCACAATCAAAACCAAAATACTGCTTCTAAGTCTCTCACTCGGCAGCCGTCTCCTTTCCCTTACCTGCGACAATATAAATAAGCTATCGCTGAGTATATCACTTAGTGGTGTACAACTAATAACTTTAAAAGATAAAGTTAAGTAAAACTTTTCAAAGCATAATAAATCACATTTTTCTTAAGTATGAAAACTTCACAATAGTTCTAAGTCCATGTTAGTAGTATACCCTAGAGCATATCATTTAGTATGTTTCTTGTACATATTTTATTAATAAAAGGTATTTTCATTTTTCCATTTACATAATATATTTATGTGTAATAGAAAAGGTCCATTGATATTTTGTTAGAAATTATATTCTTAAATTGTTAAGAATATGAGTGACAGTATTTCCAGCACAAGGTATTATAAATTGGTTCACAATCGAGGATACTTCACAATAAAGACATGACTTATCCAAAAAGATTGTAATCATGTTTATTTCCAAGTTATTTATATGAGATGTAAATAAGGTGGAATGATGAGTCTCATGCCATATAACAAACATGATAGGCACTTATACATGATAAGTAGGTCGAACCAGTGACATTTATGATAAGCACATGGAGTTTACTCTTGTCAATGTCGACACCATATTTTGGCCGATCCCCAAAATCAATAAAATTTTGAAACCGATCCCCGATACTAAGTCTCCTTTGGACAGCTAATCACATTTCCGATCCCTCTTTGATAGGCAGTCACAATTCCGATCTCTCCTCACAAAGAATTAAATCAAATTGTTAAGTTCTCACATCAGTCAAAGCTTTACCAGTCTATCGCTCACCGATCTCTCAAACCCATTGTCGAAACTCAGGACCCGTCAAGTATATTCCTGATAAACGAAATGAACTGGCACTAGATCTTTTCTTACCAGTTTTATTGCCGATCTCCCTTTCGAAAGTTTAAGAGCTGAGGTTTTGGTTCGGTTTAATGAGGATTCCGATCTTAAGTGTTCGAGTTAAATTTTCAATTTTAATCAAGTCCCATTCAGCATTTCTTCCCCACCGATCTCATGCTTATTGTGCTCTCCGATCTCTTATACTTAGATTAATAATTGCATTTAGTTCTTGTCTCGCTATGCTCATACAATCAAATACTTAGGCAATTCAGAGATTTTCCAATCACATCCATTTATTGAACAAAAGAGACATTCCATTTCATTTCATTTTTTTGTACAAGTTATTCAGCTGGAGGATCACTCCCGGCCTGATTTACATTTTGCTCACTCTCTCTCTCACCCTCGGCTTCCTCCTCACTGTCCTCATCGTCGCCCCCAGGAGCCAGGTTGGCCATCCAAGAGAAGTCCTCCTCTGGGTAACGCTTCTGGAGTTCGACCAAGAGGTCCTTGTGAGCATTCACATAGGCTCCGGCTATTCCTGTCACCATCTCTTCATCTTTCTCCTTAAGCTCCTCGTCTTTCTCCTTAAGCTCCTCGATGAGTTGAGCGACCTGAGCAGCTTCGTTGGCACATGGCGCTGGACTTCTCCGAGAACCCGATTCCTTTCGGCGGGACATGAGAGGCGGCCAGCTTGTCTTCATAAAACTTCGCCCGCCCCTCAACTTGAGATATATAATCCTGAGCAGATGAGAGTTGGGATCGGAGGAAAGCCACTTCCTGATTTTTCTTCCCGATCTCCTTACCCAGACGCTGAACCTTTTCCCGAACCATGGTCTGATTCACCAGGCACTCCACGTTCAGGCTCATGGATTGAGTCAAGATATCATCAAGGCTGTTTGGGGATAGCCTGTCCCGATCCTCCCGAAGGAAGATGGAAGACCCCAAGACTTTGGCAAAACCGGGGTTCTCCCGAACAGTCTGGTTATTCTTCAGGGAATCGATCAGTACCTGAGCGCCATGAGAAGAGGCCCTCGCAGAAGATTGAGAAGGACCCCTTTCTGTGCTTGGAGCAATTGGAAGAGGTGGAGGCTGCTCTTCCGATCTAGGAGGAGATCGGACAGCTTCTGCGGTCGGCGGACCCGAGGGTTGAGGCAGGTCCCCTTGTACTTCCCCAGGTTCATGACCAGGTGTTCGAAGCATTTCCGAACGCTTCATCTCCTTTATTTTCCGGGAGATCTCTTTGTCCTTCTTCCGCTTCCTAGAACCCTCACCACCCGCCATACCTGCACAAAGAAAAGGTCAGTGAGATCGCTAAGGTCCTGAGATCTGAGATATAGAAAATACCAATGCCGAGGTTAGAGAGCGAAAGTTTGCGGTCTTGGCCAGTGAACAGTTGAATAGTCCAATGGTGCAGCTCGGCAGTCACCGCATCCAAACAAGAATACTTTTGAGTGGCAGCCTGACTCTTCAGATCCATCACTATTAAGCTATCCTCCTGGTTTAGGGTAATGCGCTTGGAAGCAAGGGCCCCGTGCCACCACTACGGGGAAGGAAGTCCTCAGCGGCTCGGATCTTTGCTCCTCAGAATGAAGAAACGGTTCTTCCAATTCTTAAGGGACGAGGGCAGATCTGAAAAGAGCCCGCAATGAGGCTTCGCCTGAAAGAACCAGTGTTCGTCATCCTTTCGGCGAGTTAGCCTATGCAGTTCGGCGAACACCTTAGTCGTAGGTCTGATTCCCTTAGCTCGGCACAGGCCTTGGAAGGCTACTAAGATCCTCCACGAGTTAGGGTGAACTTGAGCAATGCACACTCGGTGAAGTTTTAGGACCTCCTTGTAGAAGTCATCTAGAGGGAACCGAAGACCGGCCTTTAACTGTTCCTCGTATACCATAACTCTGTCATTCTCCTCAAAAAAGTAATCGGCTCGGTGATAGCCGTGACATCGGATAAGTTCATACGAATCAGGACGAATACTGTACTCCTGGCCAAACAATTGCAGATCGGATTCTCGAAGAACCGACGGTAGCTCGTCTATAGGGAGAGTCTCCCTCCCTGAAGAAGGTGCACGCCTTGATGGTGCGATCCGCCCCTGAGCTGGAACGGAGACCCTAGGGGGTTCAGGTTGCGTGCTTGGCCCGACCACCTCTTCTTCATCGGACAACCACGAGAACTGAATGGAAGGAGGGCTCGCCGCTCTCTGACCTTCGGCGCCACTCATTTTCAAAAGAAACAAAGAACTTAAACTAAAAAGAAGATCAAAGCCCTTACCGGAGTCTGATCGGCGTCGGAAGAAACTTGAGAAAATGAGAGAACTTCAGAGTTGTGAGCAAGAGACTGAAAATGGAATGAAAGAACAACTGGCTAACCCTTCACCCCTATTTATACTAGTCCGAGCATTTAATGCTTACGAGGTTCTAGGCAGTGCATCGGTTAACGGGATTCGCCAGCTGTTCTGACACGTCTCTTGAACATTCCGAGATCGGTTAATTGGAGATCGGCATAATAAGTTGAATATTTTGAATAAAGGATCAGTTAAGAGTCGTTTTGTTAGGAACCAGATCGGACAAATATATCAGAGATCGGAAAATAATCAATAAGATAATAATTGGAGAAATAAGATTTTTATTTCCAAAAGATCGGATTACATCATTAGGGCGATCTCTAGGGATCGGATTACAATAAAGGTCTAACTACATCATTTGGGCGATCTCTAGGGATCGGATTACAAAAGATCGGATTACATCATTTGGGCGATCTCTAAGGATCGGAATATACTAGAGATCTGATTATATCAAAAGGCTGATCTAAGGATCAGTTTATAACTGATCCCAAGGATATTGCCGACCGGATGCTTCATCCGCTGTCGGAACACCCAATGTGGGAGCAAACCACTGTCGGAACACCCAATGTGATGAGAAGCCGAATGAACTCAGTTGAGCGACTCGAGATCGGTACAACCGAGGTTCGCAATACAGATCGGTCAAATCCAGTTCTCTCACCATCGTCAGTTAAGGTCATTCGATCACCGGGATCGTAAATTTTCAGGCGGTGAGTAAAGAAGTCCATCGGAAAAAGATCAAAGCCACAGTTGTAGCCGGAACTTCCGCCGGAGCAGCTAGAACAGGAAAAGTAAGAAGGAAGAGAGGAAAATCAGATGATGGAAATGTCTCTGTCGACAGGGGTATATATAGGGGAAAATGAGCATTTATTCTCGAGCGTAAAACGGCTTAACGCTTCAGGAATCGAGGGGCAATTAATGCTTTGACCAGACCGGACCTGAGGAAGGGAAAGATCGGAATAATAGATCGGAAGATAGGAGACCAGCATGAAAGATCGGAAAAGAGCATGTGAAAGAGATCAGAAAGAGGAGGGATCGGAAGGCAAAAAGAATAAGACAAATCCCAATAATCGTCGTCAGAATCAGAGCCGAGGTAGTTAAAACGTGGCAGACGAGATCTCCACCGCATGCCTAAGAATCGCCCACAATGCTGACAGGTGCCAGGGTATGTCATGACAGTCCTGTACACCCCAATCTCCACCGTTGATCTCACGTGTAAGGACAAACCCGGAACCCTTGGATCAAGAGAGAAGACGACAATACCAACGCCTTTCGCTCTTAGCCCTCAGATCGTTCCGGACAAGAAGATTTGAGACCGTTGGATCGAAAGAAGAAAAGGACAAATATTCTGAAGAGAGATCTCAGCCATTCATTTTGATTCTCTTTAGTTCCTGAACATCCGATCATGTCCTTCGAAATCTTGACCCTCCATCTCCCTCCAAATAAATCCTGACCCTTCATGGGGAGCACCCGATTCCTATAAATACCAGCATGAAAAACTGTTCAAAGGACGGGCAAAAAGAGAGGCTGTTATTATAGCGGAGGAACTCCGAAACTTCATTCAGTTCGTTACTCTGCTACTTAGAAGTGTTGATTAAAAAAGACTTTCGAAACTAGTTTTTTGAAGTGTTTTCTTGAAAAGGATTCTGAATACTGGAACTCTACATTTTCAGTTTGTTCATTATCTGGTCATACTCTCATTTTCAGCCCTTTATCATCTCTGTTTTTATTCCCATTGTCCAAGCTCAACTTCATCCCACTCGGTTTTTTATCTTAATCTGACGGCATTTTAGCTAAGCACCCTCCAGTTCACGGTGAACATCAGCTCTCAGGCTAATCAGTCCACTGTATTATCTCTATTTGCCACCCCGTCATTATTCCTATAGATTTGGCTCCTCACAGATAAGAGCTCATATTACTGTTTTATTAAGTGTTTATGTTTACTTTTCGCAGTTTCTCTGTCCTTCTTACGTATGCGATTTTCTCCAAGTTCATTTTGTGCATAAAGGACCCCAAAGAATGTTACTCTCGAGTTATCTCTTTAGTGATTAGTCCATCATTTTATTAATCTTCGTCATTTCTGAATGCAAGTTCTCTAGCTCCTAGTAGCGTATAAATGGTCAGGTAAGACGTAGGTAACCGCAACTTAAGGGTCTCTTTTAAAAGAGAGAACCTGAATAACACGTCAGGAAAATAGCCAAACCATTAGGCTGATGTAAACAACAATTTGGCAAGATGCCATAAAGTGGAATAAAAACAAAGTAAACGAAACAGAACAGATCGGTCATTAATAGATATTGGTAAAATGACCACATGGAAGGTCGGTAAATCGAGTCTAAGTATTCCCCATTTAGTCACAAGGTATCAAGAAGCCTTATCCCCAGCATCTTTGAATGCCAAAATCATTAGTTTTAGGCTCTTATAATATGTAGCTGAAATTAAAATTCGGGAGATCGGAAAAGTCCTTTTCAGGCTCCTGTCAATCTGAAAGAGATCGGAGGAGAGTTCTTATCCGGTCTCAACTCAAAATTTTAATAAACATTAAATAGGGATCGGAGGAGAGTTCTTATCCGGTCTCAACTCAAAAATTTTAATAAACGTCTAGAGGAGATCGGAGGAGGGTTCTTATCCGATCTCCCCTCAAAATTTTAATAAACATTAAAAAGGGATCGGAGGAGAGTTCTTATCCGGTCTCAACTCAAAAATTTTAATAAACGTCTAGAGGAGATCGGAGGAGGTTCTTATCCGATCTCCCCTCAAAATTTTAATAAACATTAAAAAGAGATCGGAGGAGAGTTCTTATCCGGTCTCAACTCAAAAATTTTAATAAACGTCTAGAGGAGATCGGAGGAGGGTTCTTATCCGATCTCCCCCCAAAATTTTAATAAATAACTTAAAAGAAATCGAAGGAGAGTTCTTATCCGATTCTCACACCAAATCTTAACCTGTACGTAAAATAATCCCAAAACCAAGATGATTCGCGACACCAACTCACTAAGGTTGTCTCATTTACTTATGTATCTAGGTAATCCGAATTTAGTGAAAGATCAAATATTCCTTTTACTAAAAGGACTAACATTCCCATTCAAGCCCTCCTAACCAATTTATAAAGAATGCCAAAATTAAATCTACTTACCCTTTATTAAGGGACGAGGTGGGGTGCCTAACACCTTCCCCACCCGTTTACGGACCCCGAACCTAGAATCTCTGTCTTGAAGTGGTTTCATTTTTCCTCCAAATGGTTTTCTTTAGTTTCCCTCAAAACTAAGGTGGCGACTCCTCACTCCTTCCCACTTCGGTGAGTGATCGTCCAGGCGACCACAAAATCCCTTGCGACAGCTTGGCGACTCCGCTGGGGAACTTCTGATAGAAGACTGACTTAACCCCGGTCTAATGGTCCAAAAGTAGATTTAATTTTGTCAGATCAAATTATAGTTAGGTGGGCTCATTCGGCGATGTTTTATACGTTAATTATTATTGTTACTAACTATTTTGTTTGTTTTGCCTGTTCTATTTCCTCACAGTGCTCTTCATTTCAAAAAAAAAAAAAAAAAAAGAGGAAGAAAAAGGAAAAATGGAAAAATAAATCCCCCTGAATTGGGAAGAGGTAAAGGTGTCCCTTCACACACTGAGAACTCACACAATGTCCTCACACACTTTGGTCCTAACCCGGGCTTTCTTACCCTTTTAGGAAAGTAGGAGGGGGTCATGTAGCGGTACCCGTGGGTTTTACCCCGTTAGTATCCGTGAAGGCTTCTGCTCAAATTGAAACTCATTCTATTCACCGTGATACCCGTGGAATTTTCTCGACAATATCATGGGGGTAGAATGGGGCTCTACTGTTTACAGTAGGGGCAATTTGGGAACCTGTGGCTTTTAGAAAAATTAGATCCTGAGCTAAACTGTCACAATAGCTGAAAGCCGTAGTAAACTACCTTATAAGATAGAACTATCCAGATAGGTAGCGCTCATTCGGTATTAGGAGTCTCCCTACTATAGGACAAAAAGGGGCATATTTACTCTTATCCTGTTCTGCTTTAATTTCCTTTTGTTCATTTTTTTGAGGGTAATCTTGAATCCTACTAAAACACCTACACATTTTCCTACTTTGATAAATGTGTATGTGTCACCCTGTCAACAGTATGATTCAAAATTACCCTAATTTATCTTGCTAACGAATTTTCCCGCAGGCGTTACCAAACCAAGAGTCTGTAAAAGGATAGGCATCATTTTTATCATGGCATCCTCGAGTCAGTCGGTAGAAAAGGTTCAGAATGCTAAACTTTGGTCCAAATCAGCTCATAGTCCGGTACCCTCGCAAAATGATGTTTCCGAGGCACATGCTAGCTTACTACCTTCACTAGATCTGAATAAAATAGAGGTCAGAATGAACGACCTCGAGGGTCTGTCTAATGGATGGAGATCGCTTCCCGATCAGGTCAAGGCACGATTTAAAGAGAAGTACAGGAGGATTGTAACCTTAATGCGAGTCAAGGTCCAAATCCCGGCATTAAAAGCCATGTTGTCGGTTTGGAATTCTAAGTACGGGGTATTCTCTTTCAATGACATTGATACGGTTCCCACTATGGAAGAATATCAGGCATTGCTAGGGATTCCTTACTCATTGCAGAACCGGATCTACCTACACCTCGAGCATAGGCAGACCTGGAAACGACTGGCACATATGTTGGGTACTCCCCCAGAAGAAGTGAAGTCAAAAGAAACCGCCAAAGGAGACACGCATGGTTGGTATTGGACATATCTCCAAAATGGTTAGATCAATGCCTCCGAGAGAAACAGTGGGATCAAGCTTCGGTAGCACTCGCCTTGGGAATCTATGGTCTGATTTTGTTCCCGGGACCATTGGGAATCATAACTTGCAACGCGGTGGAAGTGTTCTGGACAGTAGAAAGGCAGGAGATCAATCCAATACCGGCGATCCTTGCGGAGACTTTATTAACCCTTACCTACTGTAGACAACAGGGCAAAGGGTCCCTTAAGTGTTGTTCTCAACTGTTATACCTCTGGATTATCAGTCACGTGTGTCCCGTGGAGACAAAGGGATTGACTTGGTACCTTGACCAGCCTCCCATCGAGAGAATGACCCGGTTAGTAATCAGTCTGAAGAATGAACAACAGTGGTGGGAACGGATTTTGAGTTTCAATGGCCATAATTACTGTTGGAGGAAGCTGTGGACGTCAGGCCAATCCGTTCTGATCGGTACAGGGGGTAATCAGTCGGTGTCCCTAATTGGAATAACCGGATACACAAGTTACACTCCGGCATTGGTAATGAGGCAGTTTGGCTCAACACAGTCCGTGATCAACATTGAAGAATACCACCAAGGTCACTTCTACCATGAGCTCAAGGAAGAGGAAGGGCTGAAAATGGCTCGCAAGTCTTGGGAAAACATCACTCTGATGGAGAGATCACCTAAAGGCCCAAGTGCCTCGGGTGATTATCTTAAATGGAGAGCTGACAGGGACCGAGAACACTCTACTGTAGAATTCGAGGACAGTAATCCTCGCCAAAGCGGCCTATTAGAAAGAAGCTGATGATTGCCTGGATGACTCGCTACAGAAGGCAAATACCGAGAACTCACAACTGCAAGAACGAATGAAACAGTTGGAGGACCAACAGCAAAAGCTTAAAAGAAGAGTGAGAAGACTCAAGGAAGAGGCAAGAGCCGAAAGGATGGGGTTCGAAAAGCAAGAGGTACAGTGGGAAAAGGAAAAAGACTCTCTTCAAGCTGAGGTCAAAGAGATGAAAGGGCAGAATAGTAAGCTTCAGGAAAGGATGAAATACCAAGAGGTACTCGTTGAAGAGTATAAGCAAGAAAACAAAAAGAAGAAGCTCGAAACAAAAGAACAGGCACTACTCATCAACGATATCTTGAAAGAGTGTGCTAAGGAAAGGAAAGAGAAAGAAAAACAAGCTGCCCTCTATCAAGAACTGAAAGAGAATGTTGACCAGCTGGAGAGAATAATAGCACAGGGAAAACAAGAACTATTACCTGAATCCGAGTATGCTCTGAAAGCATTCGATCCTGCCAAGCAAGAAGAAAGGTTATATGAGTATCTCAGAAAATGTCATCTCATTATAAAGAACCTCTCAAAGCCTAGGCCGATGTAAAGAATATGGTGTACAAATTATTCAGTTAATGAAATGATTTTTGGACCATTGTTTAGTAAATTTGTGAATGAATAATATGACTCCCGTAGGAACTCCCTCGCTAGGGTTATGTGAAAAATTGAATGCGCTATATGGACAGGTATCATAAATGCGCATTCAATCCCGTCATTCACGGTCAGACCATCGAACGATGCCATGATAAAGTTGATGCGATTATCCTTTTACAGATGACAACCTGGCTCTCCAATGCCACTGTATCCTTCGTCCAGACCAGGACTTTTAGTTTCTTTGCAAAATTCGAAGTTTATTTAAAATTTTCTTTTTTTCTTTACCCCTCACAGGAAATCAATATTGCTTCAAACAAGGCAAGTCTGACCAAGCACACGGTTCAACCCAAACGAGTGTACTTAACAAGATCTCGAACAAGGAAGATAATGGAAGATCAGGAACAAGTGCAGAACCTCCAAGGGCAGGTTTCCGAGCTGAAAGATCAGCTTTCTGAACTTATGAGACTAATGAAGGAAATGTCTCAGAACAAGCCGGCTTTAGACCTTAATCAACCATTACCTCCCCCACCTCCTACAACAGTTGATTCTCACTACGCTTCAACCTCTTTCACTTTCCAGCCACCAATCCCGGATCTGACAGTCACTGTTCCACTAAATAATGAACCTCCTTTTTCTTATTATCCAACCGTCCCAAACACCGACGCATACCCTTCGAATATAATCCCTCCAATTCACTTCACCCCTCATCTTCCAACTGGGGGAGTATTCCATGCAGTGGGAGGGGAAAATAAGACTAAAGAAAGCGAGAAACTGTCCGCCCTAGAAGAAAGATTGAGAGCTATAGAGGGCCTAAATATATATGGCTTAGTGGACGTGGCATCACTAAGATTAGTACCGGATGTGGTGGTGCCACCCAAATTCAAGGTCCCCAATTTTGACAAGTATACTGGGAATTCGGACCCTCGAATTCATTTGGCCACCTATATTGCCAAGATGTCCTCTATGACAGATGATGACAGACTGTTAATCCACTTCTTTCACGAGAGCCTCTGGAGCGGCCACGAGGTGGTGCGTTGATTGAACGAGTGCATCTGCGCTCTGGAAGGATTTAGCCGAGGCCTTTTTGAGCGATACAAATTTAAGCTGCGATGTGGCCCCACAAGGAGGATCTTGAGAATGCAGTGCGAGAAAGACCGGGAAAGCTTCAAGGAATATGCCCAGAGAAGGAGAGAAAAGGCGGCGGAAGTACATCTCCCGGTGACCGATAATGAGTTATGCTCTCTGTTTATCGAGACTTTGAAGGCTCCCTACTTCAACTTGATGATTGGAAACGCTTCCAACAGCTTCTCTGACATCATCCAGGCGGGTGAGAGAATTGAGGCCAACTTAAGAATGGGACGACTGCAGGAGTCAGCTGAGAACCCTGCAAAGAAGACTGCCAACTTTGGCAAGAAGAAGGAGGGTGATGTGCATTCTGTCACCCGTCAGAATAATTACTCCCTATTTCCCCAAAATAACTACCGGCCATATCCTTCCCCTCATGGCCAAACCGTCGCAAACATCCCACCTCCCTTCCCAAATTATCCACACCCGCGCCCACAATATCCCCCACCTACAAATTACCAACCAAGACCGCCTCCTCCCCCTGCTCAACCAAGGCCACCACAAAATAATCCAAGGCCCCTAAGAAACCCTGATCCACCTCTTCCCCTCCCACTCAGTGAAATATACCGATACCTTGTCGGTATAAACCAAATTGTACCAGTCCCCTTAGACCCAATCCAGCCACCATACCCCAGGTGGTATGATGTCACTGCCCGTTGTGAGTACCATGGAGGGGCACAAGGGCATTCAACTGATAACTGCGGGGCACTCAGAGGGAGAGTGCACGCTTTAATCCGAAATGGGTGGTTGAAGATCGAGGGAAATGGTTCCCTCCCCAATGTTACCTCAAACCCACTGCCTAACCATAATACGGGCAGTGGTGTAAATATGATAGAGTCTGAGGAAGAAGGATCAACACCAGAAGTAGACAAGCTGGTTCCTTACTTTGAGGAGATTTTTGCTGTAGCAATCAGGGAAGGCTACCTTTGCCCTCAGGTAGCGGGATTCGAAGAGAGTACGGGGTGTCCTTACCATGGAGGGGCAGCTAACCATGAGCTGCGAGATTGTGAGGGGTTCAAACGGGAGGTCTAGAACTTGCTATCCCTCAAAGTTCTAAGATATCAGACAAGGTCGAAGACGGAAGAGGAAGTGAACACCACCAGATTCAGCCAAACGGCTTCTACCTCCAAACCCAGAATCACCTTCTCACCCCCGGTAGCCTCACCGCCAGTAACGGTTATCCGAACTCTGCCTCAGCTCCCCGTCACCAATACTCATGCTGTCCCATGGAATTATAATTTCCAAGTTTTCACTCAGTGAGCGTCAAGTAGTACATCCGCTCCTAGTCTTGCCTCACCTCCGGCACCACCAAAACCATGTTTCGCTCCTCACGAGCATTTCAGAATGACTTATGCTGGACCTACCAGCGACATTACTCCCCAAACTAGTCCTCAGCCCGTTATCGCAACAAAGCCCTCTCCACCTGAGCAAGAAGTCGAGTTTATAACTCGAAGTGGGAGGTGTTACGGAAACGAAGAAAGAAAGAGAAAGAAAGGGAAAGTAAAAATGGGAGAGTCATCAAGAAATACAGAAGAGGAGGTTGAGAAAGCAGGGGAAGTAGACCCGGCTGAACATAAGGAAGAGGAAGAACTGCTGCTCCAAATAATGAAACAGAGCGAGTATGATGTAGTGGAGCAGTTGAGAAAAACACCCGCCCGAATTTCTATTATCACTGATCCTGAGCTCGGAAGTCCACCGACAAGCCTTACAAAGAATCCTGGATCAAGCCTTTGTAAACCCCGACATTACTCCGGGGCAGTTTGAGAGGATAGTAGAACAAATCCAGGCATCCAGCTTTGTAGCCTTTTCTGAAGAGGAGGTAGACCCCGCAGGCTTAGGGCACAATAAAGCTCTACATGTAACTGTGAAGTGTAAGGGTTGTATAGTGGCCAAGGTCCTCATCGATAACGGATCAGCCCTCAATGTACTGCCTAGCGCTACCTTAGCCAGGCTGCCGGTCGACCAATCGTATATACGTCAGAGTGCAATGGTGGTAAGAGCCTTTGACGGTACCAAGAGAGAGGTGCTGGGAGACATTGACTTGCCAATCCAAGTCGGTGCATGTACTTTCAACGTCACGTTTCAGGTGATGAACATTGAGCCGGCTTACACTATGCTGTTGGGAAGGCCATGGATCCATTCTGCGAATGCTGTTCCTTCAACTTTGCACCAGAAAATAAAATACATTAAGGATGGCAAAATCATCACTGTAAGGGGTGAAGAGGCCATATTGGTCACCAAGCCGCAATCACTTCCTTATGTGGAAGCGGCCGAGGAGTCGTTGGAGAGTTCTTTCCAGGCCCTTGAATTGCAAGATACCGGAAAGGAGGGGGCTATGGCTATGGTGGCCAAAGTGATGTCGAGGAACGGGTATCAAGAGGGGAAAGGCTTGGGCACCACACTGCAAGGAATCGTGGAACCCATACCGGCTATTCAGAAAATAGGCCGTTGTGGTTTGGGATATGAGGAGGATGCCCTCGTGGATGGGCGATTCTGGATGAGGAAAATACTTCGGGATCAGAGGTTTGACCAGAAGATGGGAAAGATGAAAGTAGTCCCGAGAATCACGGAGATCTTCACTAAGCCGGTCATTCAACATCCGGCAAATACAGAAGAATCACCCGATGATCCATCCATAGATGTCATCCAACTGGACTCCTTGTATGAGGCCCTAGTCTCGCCGATGGCTGAGGGGCAGGAGCTTGACAACTGGACAACAGAGGATATCCCTGTACTCAATTTCGAGTAAAGTACCTCTGGTTATCTACACTTGATCATTTTGTCCATGGTGACAAGTGTAATACTGTAAATGGACCTTTTCTTATGGCATTAATATTAATGAATTGATAGCGCATTTAAAAAAAAAAAACAAACAAAAAAAAAACGAAAAACAAAAAACTTGGGGTGAAAACTCGAAAGGGCGTCCCAAGAACCAAAATGGAGAAATAAGGAAGGGGGTATGAAACCGAGGATGGAGAAGAGACCGTTACGGCATGAGGCTTCAGAGAACTTGAAATAATGGCAGTTAAAAGACTTCAAAACCAACTAAAAGGAATATGTGAGATCTATCCTTGTACCCTTCCTTTTCCTTTGAAAGTCTATTTTTCCTAAAGCCATAATAAAGTTATACTTTATTCCTTCTGCTTTTGTTGTCCTGTTTACTCACTTTTTAATACTATCCTTTCTCTTTATTTAATGCGCTATTGATTAGTTAAAATTTTTGCCATAAGATTTGAATTCGAAATTGATAACCTCACGTACTTTATTATGAGATTTGCAGGGAATGGCCTTTGAAAAAAAAAAGAAAAAAAAAAAACTAGGGGTGAAAACCCGAAAGGGCGCTTCTGGTCGAATGGACGAAAAGAAAGTGAAAACCCACAAGGGCGCTTTCCGTAAAATAGGAAGAAAGTCGGGAACAGAAAAGGGGCATCCGAAGGAATGGGATCATAGGTCAAGTCTTGCAACTCCTCCTCCATTAATCATCGGCCTTCGGTATCTTGTTAAGTACACTTCGTCAGGAAAGTACTTCATGTGTCAGGGTTAGACTTGCTTTGTAAGTTGATTTTAATTTCCTGCATTTAAATTTTCCTGCTATCAACCTCTGGTTCCTTGATCTAAGTTGATTTTAATTTCCTGCAATTTTAAATTTATGTCATCAACCTCTGGTTCCTTGATCTAAGTTGATTTTAATTTCATGCAATTTAAATTTATGTCATCAACCTCTGGTTCCTTGATCTAAGTTGATTTTAATTTCATGCAATTTAAATTTATGTCATCAACCTCTGGTTCCTTGATCTAAGTTGATTTTAATTTCTTGCAATTTGCATTCCTGCTATCAACCTCTGGTTCCTTGATCTAAGTTGATTTTAATTTCATGCAATTTAAATTTATGTTATCAACCTCTGGTTCCTTGATCTAAGTTGATTTTAATTTCTTGCAATTTACATTTCTGCCATCAACCTCTGGTTCCTTGATCTAAGTTGATTTTAATTTCATGCAATTTAAATTTATGTTATCAACCTCTGGTTCCTTGATCTAAGTTGATTTTAATTTCTTGCAATTTAAATTTCCTGTTATCAACCTCTGGTTCCTTGATCTAAGTTGATTTTAATTTCATGCAATTTAAATTTATGTTATCAACCTCTGGTTCCTTGATCTAAGTTGATTTTAATTTCATGCAATTTAAATTTCCTGTTATCAACCTCTGGTTCCTTAATCTAAGTTGATTTTAATTTCATGCAATTTAAATTTTATGTCATCAACCTCTGGTTCCTTGATCTAAGTTGATTTTAATTTCATGCAATTTAAATTTCCTATTATCAACCTCTGGTTCCTTGATCTAAGTTGATTTTAATTTCATACAATTTAAATTTATGTTATCAACCTCTGGTTCCATGATCTAAGTTGATTTTAATTTCATGCAATTTACATTTCTGTCATCAACCTCTGGTTCCTTGATCTAAGTTGATTTTAATTTCATGCAATTTAAATTTATGTCATCAACCTCTGGTTCCTTGATCTAAGTTGATTTTAATTTCATGCAATTTACATTTCTGTCATCAACCTCTGGTTCCTTGATCTAAGTTGATTTTAATTTCATGCAATTTAAATTTATGTCATCAACCTCTGGTTCCTTGATCTAAGTTGATTTTAATTTCATGCAATTTACATTCCTGCCATCAACCTCTGGTTCCTTGATCTAAGTTGATTTTAATTTCATGCAATTTAAATTTATGTTATCAACCTCTGGTTCCTTGATCTAAGTTGATTTTAATTTCTTGCAATTTACATTTCTGTCATCAACCTCTGGTTCCTTGATCTAAGTTGATTTTAATTTCATGCAATTTAAATTTATGTCATCAACCTCTGGTTCCTTGATCTAAGTTGATTTTAATTTCTTGCAATTTACATTCCTGCTATCAACCTCTGGTTCCTTGATCTAAGTTGATTTTAATTTTCCTGTTATCAACTTCTGGTTCCTTGATCCAAGTTGGTTTTAATTTTCTAGTATTCTAACTTCCGTTGCCAATTTCTAGGTCATTAACTTAGGTAAACCTAATCGTCCAAAATATGAGTCTGAATCTTTACATAATTCCTACACGGAAATTTTTTTCTTTAATAGAATTTATGTAAAGAGGGGCAGCTGTCGACACCATATTTTGGCCGATCCCCAAAATCAATAAAACTTTGAAACCGATCCCCGGTACTAAGTCTCCTTTAGACAGCTAATCACATTTCCGATCCCTCTTTGATAGGCAGTCACAATTCCGATCTCTCCTCACAAAGAATTAAATCAAATTGTTAAGTTCTCGCATCAGTCAAAGCTTTACCAGTCTATCGCTCACCGATCTCTCAAACCCATTGTCGAAACTCAGGACCCGTCAAGTATATTCCTGATAACGAAATGAACTGGCACTAGATCTTTTCTTACCAGTTTTATTGCCGATCTCCCTTTCGAAAGTTTAAGAGCTGAGGTTTTGGTTCGGTTTAATGAGGATTCCGATCTTAAGTGTTCGAGTTAAATTTTCAATTTTAATCAAGTCCCATTCAGCATTTCTTCCCCACCGATCTCATGCTTATTGTGCTCTCCGATCTCTTATACTTAGATTAATAATTGCATTTAGTTCTTGTCTCGCTATGCTCATACAATCAAATACTTAGGCAATTCAGAGATTTTCCAATCACATCCATTTATTGAACAAAAGAGACATTCCATTTCATTTCATTTTTTTGTACAAGTTATTCAGCTGGAGGATCACCCCGGCCTGATTTACATTTTGCTCACTCTCTCTCTCACCCTCGGCTTCCTCCTCACTGTCCTCATCGTCGCCCCCAGGAGCCAGGTCGGCCATCCAAGAGAAGTCCTCCTCTGGGTAACGCTTCTGGAGTTCGACCAAGAGGTCCTTGTGAGCATTTACATAGGCTCCGGCTATTCCCGTCACCATCTCTTCATCTTTCTCCTTAAGCTCCTCGTCTTTCTCCTTAAGCTCCTCGATGAGTTGAGCGACACAGCGGCTTTCGTTGGCAGTAGCACTGGACTTATCCGAGAACCCGATTCCTTTCGGCGGGACATGAGACTGCTCGGCGGCTTGTCTTCATAAAACCGCCCGCCCCTCAACTTGAGATATATAATCTGAGCGGATGAGAGTTGGGATCGGAGGAAGCCACTTCACGATTTTTCTTCCCGATCTCCTTACCTGACGCTGAACCTTTTCCCGAACCATGGTCTGATTCACCAGGCACTCCACGTTCAGGCTCATGGATTGAGTCAAGATATCATCAAGGCTGTTCGGGGATAGCCTGTCCCGATCCTCCCGAAGGAAGATGGAAGACCCCAAGACTTTGGCAAAACCGGGGTTCTCCCGAACAGTCCGGTTATTCTTCAGGGAATCGATCAGTACCTGAGCGCCATGAGAAGAGGCCCTCGCAGAAGATTGAGAAGGACCCCTTTCTGTGCTTGGAGCAATTGGAAGAGGTGGAGGCTGCTCTTCCGATCTAGGAGGAGATCGGACAGCTTCTGCGGTCGGCGGACCCGAGGGTTGAGGCAGGTCCCCTTGTACTTCCCCAGGTTCATGACCAGGTGTTCGAAGCATTTCCGAACGCTTCATCTCCTTTATTTTCCAGGAGATCTCTTTATCCTTCTTCCGCTTCCTAGAACCCTCACCACCCGCCATACCTGCACAAAGAAAAGGTCAGTGAAATCGCTAAGGTCCTGAGATCTGAGATATAGAAAATACCAATGCCGAGGTCAGGGAGCGGAAGTTCGCGGTCTTGGCCGGTGAACAGTTGAATAGTCCAATGGTACAGATCGGCAGTCACCGCATCCAAACAAGAATACTTTTGAGTGGCAGCCTGACTCTTCAGATCCATCACTATTAAGCTATCCTCCTGGTTTAGGGTAATGCGCTTCGGAAGCAAGGGCCCCTGGTGCCACCAGCTACGGGGGAAGTCCTCAAAGCAGCTCGGATCTTTGCTCCTCAGAATGAAGAAACGGTTCTTCCAATTCTTAAGGGACGAGGGCAGATCTGAAAAGAGCCCGCAATGAGGCTTCGCCTGAAAGAACCAGTGTTCGTCATCCTTTCGGCGAGTTAGCCTATGCAGTTCGGCGAACACCTTAGCCGTAGGTCTGATTCCCTTAGCTCGGCACAGGCCTCGGAAGGCTACTAAGATCCTCCACGAGTTAGGGTGAACTTGAGCAATGCACACTCGGTGAAGTTTTAGGACCTCCTTGTAGAAGTCATCTAGAGGGAACCGAAGACCGGCCTTTAACTGTTCCTCGTATACCATAACTCTGTCATTCTCCTCAAAAAAGTAATCGGCTCGGTGATAGCCGTGACATCGGATAAGTTCATACGAATCAGGACGAATACTGTACTCCTGGCCAAACGATTGCAGATCGGATTCTCGAAGAACCAAGCGATGGCTCGTCTATAGGGAGAGTCTCCCTCACGAAGAAGGTGCACGCCTTGATGGTGCGATCCGCCCCAAGCCGAGCGGAGACCCTAGGGGGTTCAGGTTGCGTGCTTGGCCCGACCACCTCTTCTTCATCGGACGACCACGAAAACTGAATGTAAGGAGGGCTCGCCCTCTCGACCTTGGCGCGCTCATTTTCAAAAGAAACAAAGAACTTAAACTAAAAAGAAGATCAAAGCCCTTAGAGTCGATCGTCGGAAGAAACTTGAGAAAATGAGAGAACTTCGGAGTTGTGAGCAAGAGACTGAAAATGGAATGAAAGAACAACTGGCTAACCCTTCACCCCTATTTATACTAGTCCGAGCATTTAATGCTCACGAGGTTCTAGGCAGTGCATCTGTTAATGGGATTCGCCAGCTGTTCTGACACGTCTCTCGAACATTCCGAGATCGGTTAATTGGAGATCGGCATAATAAGTTGAATATTTTGAATAAAGGATCAGTTAAGAGTCGTTTTGTTAGGAACCAGATCGGACAAATATATCAGAGATCGGAAAATAATCAATAAGATAATAATTGGAGAAACAAGATTTTTATTTCCAAAAGATCGGATTACATCATTAGGGCGATCTCTAGGGATCGGATTACAATAAAGGTCTAACTACATCATTTGGGCGATCTCTAGGGATCGGATTACAAAAGATCGGATTACATCATTTGGGCGATCTCTAAGGATCGGAATACACTAGAGATCTGATTATATCAAAAGGCTGATCTAAGAATCATTTTATAACTGATCCCAAGGATATTGCCGACCGGATGCTTCATCCGCTGTCGGAACACCCAATGTGGGAGCAAACCGCTATCGGAACACCCAATGTGATGAGAAGCCGAATGAACTCAGTTGAGCGACTCGAGATCGGTACAACCGAGGTCCGCAATACAGATCGGTCAAATCCAGTTCTCTCACCATCGTCAGTTAAGGTCATTCGATCACCGGGATCGTAAATTTTCAGGCGGTGAGTAAAGAAGTCCATCGGAAAAAGATCAAAGCCACAGTTGTAGCCGGAACTTAGTCGGGCACTAGAAACAGGAAAAGTAAGAAGGAAGAGAGGAAAATCGGATGATGGAAATGTCTGCATCGACGGGGTATATATAGGGAAAATGAGCATTTATTCTTTGGCGAAAGCAAGCGGCTTAACGCCAGAATCGAGGGCAATTAATGCTTTGACAGACCGGACTCGAGGAAGGAAAGATCGGAATAATAGATCGAAAAATAGGAGAGCAGCATGAAAGATCGGAAAGAGCATGTGAAAGAGATCGAGAAGAGGAGGATCGGAAGGCAAAAGAATAAGACAAATCCCAATAACCGTCGTCGAATCGGGTAGAGGTAGTTAAAGCGTGGCGACGAGATCTCCACCGCACGCCTAAGAATCGCCCACAATCTTGACAGTGCGGGGTATGTCATGACAGTCCTGTACACCCCAATCTCCACCGTTGATCTCACGTGTAAGGACAAACCCGGAACCCTTGGATCAAGAGAGAAGACGATAATACCAGCGCCTTTCGCTCTTAGCCCTCAGATCGTTCCGGACAAGAAGATTTGAGATCGTTGGATCGAAAGAAGAAAAGGACAAATATTCTGAAGAGAGATCTCAGCCATTCATTTTGATTCTCTTTAGTTCCTAAACATCCGATCATGTCCTTCGAAATCTTGACCCTCCATCTCCCTCTAAATAAATCCTGACCCTTCATGGGGAGCACCCGATTCCTATAAATACCAGCATGAAAAACTGTTCAAAGGACGGGCAAAAAGAGAGGCTGTTATTATAGCGGAGGAACTCTGAAACTTCATTCAGTTCGTTACTCTGCTACTTAGAAGTGTTGATTAAAAAAGACTTTCGTAACTAGTTTTCTGAAGTGTTTTCTTGAAAAGGATTCTGAATACTGGAACTCTACATTTTCAGTTTGTTCATTATCTGGTCATACTCTCATTTTCAGCCCTTTATCATCTCTATTTTTATTCCCATTGTCCAAGCTCAACTTCATCCCACTCGGTTTTTTATCTTAATCTGACGGCATTTTAGCTAAGCACCCTCCAGTTCACGGTGAACATCAGCTCTCAGGCTAATCAGTCCACTGTATTATCTCTATTTGCCACCCCGTCATTATTCCTATACATTTGGCTCCTCACAGGTAAGAGCTCATATTACTGTTTTATTAAGTGTTTACGTTTACTTTTCGCAGTTTCTCTGTCCTTCTTACGTATGCGATTTTCTCCAAGTTCATTTTGTGCATAAAGGACCCCAAAGAATGTTACTCTCAAGTTATCTCTTTAGTGATTAGTCGATCATTTTATTAATCTTCGTCATTTCTGAATGCAAGTTCTCTAGCTCCTAGTAGCGTATAAATGGTCAGGTAAGACGTAGGTAACCGCAAATTAAGGGTCTCTTTTAAAAGAGAGAACCTGAATAACACGTCAGGAAAATAGCCAAACCATTAGGCTGATGTAAACAACAATTTGGCAAGATGCCATAAAGTGGAATAAAAACAAAGTAAACGAAACAGAACAGATCGGTCATTAATAGGTATTGGTAAAATGACCACATGGAAGGTCGGTAAATCGAGTCTAAGTATTCCCCATTTAGTCACAAGGTATCAAGAAGCCTTATCCCCAGCATCTTTGAATGCAAGAATCATTAGTTTTAGGCTCTTATAATATGTAGCTGAAATTAAAATTCGGGAGATCGGAAAAGTCCTTTTCAGGCTCCTGTCAATCTGAAAGAGATCGGAGGAGAGTTCTTATCCGGTCTCAACTCAAAATTTTAATAAATATTAAATAGGGATCGGAGGAGAGTTCTTATCCGGTCTCAACTCAAAAATTTTAATAAACTTCTAGAGGAGATCGGAGGAGGGTTCTTATCCGATCTCCCCTCAAAATTTTAATAAACATTAAAAAGGGATCGGAGGAGAGTTCTTATCCGGTCTCAACTCAAAAATTTTAATAAACGTCTAGAGGAGATCGGAGGAGGTTCTTATCCGATCTCCCCTCAAAATTTTAATAAACATTAAAAAGAGATCGGAGGAGAGTTATTATCCGGTCTCAACTCAAAAATTTTAATAAACGTCTAGAGGAGATCGGAGGAGGGTTCTTATCCGATCTCCCCCCAAAATTTTAATAAATAACTTAAAAGAGATCGGAGGAGAGTTCTTATCCGATTCTCACACCAAATCTTAACCTGTTCGTAAAATAATCCCAAAACCAAGATGATTCGCGACACCAACTCACTAAGGTTGTCTCATTTACTTATGTATCTGGGTAATCCGAATTTAGTGAAAGATCAAATATTCCTTTTACTAAAAGGACTAACATTCCCATTCAAGCCCTCCTAACCAATTTATAAAGAACGCCAAAATTAAATCTACTTACCCTTATTAAGGGACGAGGTGGGGTGCCTAACACCTTCCCCACCCGTTTACGGACCCCGAACCTAGAATCTCTGTCTTGAAGTGGTTTCATTTTTCCTCCAAATGGTTTTCTTTAGTTTCCCTCAAAACTAAGGTGGCGACTCCTCACTCCTTCCCACTTCAGTGAGTGATCGTCCAGGCGACCACAAAATCCCTTGCGACAGTCAATGTATTGTCATAAATCATATTAGTACATATAACCTTTAGACCTGAGATAACACAGTTATCTTGTATATAGGTGGTTTGAGTTTGATACTGCTTTCATACTTGTACTGTGTATGGGTATATGGGCATGTGTTAGCTCCTACTAGTTATATATGGAGGTAGGTGTTGATCAAGATGGAATTTGTTACCCTAAGTAAATAGGGATAAAATCCTATGTTCATTTAATTGTTCTTGACATTTCAAGTTCCAGGCTAGGACAGATAGATTTAACCAGAAAAGAGTTTCTGATGAGAAAATCTTTTAATCAAGAACTGGAATTAAAAGAGAACATAATATTTATAGCAAATGGGGCTTGACATAAACCATGACTCCAGCTCGGATTGGGATTTTGTAACAGAGAGATTCTAGTGCATGGTAACATATGATTATAGGTTTATTTAAGATAAACCTTATTACTAATTGGGTGGTTAACCATGGTCTATGAGGTGCATAAAATGATTTAGAGAAATTATTTATGGTAAGAAAGAGTTTTGATGATATTAAGAGTTGATATCATGTCTCATTGCCAATTAGTGATGAGCCTAGTAAGTCACACACATACACAAGTAATCACCAAATTAAATATGATTTAATTAATTAATTAAAGAGTTTAATTGATTAATTATATAGGTTTGGTTTGCAATTAGATTGCAAAGTCCCTAGCATGGCTTGAAACCAAATCTAGGTTTTTGATGTATAATATAAGTTAAATTTTATATTTAAAGTGTTTAAATATGAATTTAATTAATGATAAATTAATTAATAAAGATTAATTAATTAATTTATATTTGATATAAATTGATTAGAAGAAGAGAAATAATTATTTTGGGTTGAGAACTCAAAATTAAGACAGGGGTATTTTGGTCATTTCACAGGGTGAAATGTGGCACCATGAGAGGGTGACATGTGGCACCATGAGATGGTGACACATGGCACTACACATAAACTTGCCATATGTCTTTTAATCATATAAGATGATTAAAGTCAACATTAAATATAGATTTGACACTTGGCACAATGTGATTGGGTCAATTAAACCTAGAGCCAATCAGAAGGTAACATGTGGCAAGGGTTTTAAGTGGTGACCTAGCTATATAAGTGTAAGGATGAAAGAAAAAAAATATTAGCTGCTCATTCTTTCTTTAGTGCCGGCACCCTTGGCTGCCTCTCCCTCTCTTCTTCTTCATCTCTCAACAATTCAAAGAGATTAGCCAACAATCTCTTGAATTAAAAATACTAGAAATTATTTCTAGTATCCTGTTTATATCTGTAATCTCTCAAAAGGCAAAACCTGATTTTCTAATTGACAGAAAAAGCTTTAGAAGCTGTTCAAGGGGCTACCATAGGTGATCTTGGTGTGGACAAGTTAGAGGGATAACATCTGGTGTTCTAGGCGCATCCTAAGGTGCCAAACATACTGCAATGCATAAAAAAGGTTAGTGCACTTGTTCTTGATCTAATCTAGGGTTCTAAAGAATTAATTTGTTAATTCTAAAATCTTAAATGGCAAATGTAGATCCAAAAATATGTTAAAAGAGTTTTAATATGCTGTTTATCATTGAAATCAAATAGATAAAAATGAATATTGCATGATGCATGTGACCCTAGATGAAAAATTTTTGGAATTTCAATGATCTAAACTTGTGTTTTTCATGCTTCCGCTCCTTCAGTCCATAAGAGACATTTATTGGAATAAAATTTCAAATGAGAAATCATACTTCATAAATCACAATTCACAAAGCATTAGCGTTGCCAATATCAACACACAGTTTAGGCCATGACACCAAATTTCACGATTAGTGTCGTGTTGTACACCACGATAAAGCAATCTCAACCTCACTAATCGTTATTAATGAGGGAAGGGCTAGCTAGCTAATGAGTACTCATGTAGTCTTACCCCACTAACTATTATTAATGGGAGACATAATCAATATCCATTATCAACCCCAAGTAGTAGTTACTACTGGGGAGCTCCGAAGGGACTGTCATGCTAATTGTGATTTCAAAATAGTTTTCAAAAGTTTTCCACTCAACAATCACATTTATAAACTAATAAACACATTCAAATTATCATAATATCCATATAGAGGTGGCAACACCCAAATTTCTCAAATATAAGAGAAAAACCATATTTCTGTCAAAGTAAACTTGTTCAAAGCAACCTCATTCAATATAAACACATTCCAAATAATTTACAAGTTTAAAAATGAAGAAAAGGTTAGTGTGCACAAACCTTCAAGGCACTCCTTTCTCTTTACTCACTACTCCTTGTCTGTCCCAACTTCGTTTTCTATTGAAAATACACAAGTAGAATATTTTAATACTCATCGCAACTATTTCCGAAACTCATTTCATAAATGTCTAATACCTCCCTAAGTTAGATTGAGAATTTTCAAAGAGTTTTGAATTTTAGACATTTTGGTGGCCTAATTTTTGAATGAATTTTCTATCTAGTTCTCATCATAATTTGGTGAGGCATTTTCAATGAAAATTGTTCATCTAGGTCTTAACTTTAGTTTCCTTTTTTAATCACCTAATTCAGAGTTGTGTAGCTGAAGTTATGACCAAAATAGTGGTTACTGTTCATGTTACTGTTCACAGGGCTACTGCTATTCTGGCAGATTCATTAGTCTAACTTCACTCAGCAATTTGATCAAGTTAAGTCCATAATTTGGTCAAATGTTCTTCGTATGAAATGTTCTACTATGTCTTAGGTTTCCATCGGTTCAATAATTGCCTGAATTGGAGTTTTCTAGAGAGAGTTATACCCTTGTAAAGTTTACTGTTCATATGGTCAATTTTGAGTGTCCAGATTCTGGCAGATTTTGTGACCCAAATTTGTTTAGTAATTTGATCAAGTTAAGTTCATAATTTAGCCTTATATTCTTCATATGAAATGTTCTACTATGTCTTAGGTTTCCATCGGTTCAAGATGAAGGAGCGGAAGCATGAAAAACACAAGTTTAGATCATTGAAATTCAAAATTTTTCATCTAGGGTCACATGCATCATGCAAGATTTATTTTTATCTATTTGATTTCAATGATAAACAGCATATTAAAAATCTTTTAATAGATTTTGGATCTACATTTGCCATTTAAGATTTTAAAATTAATAGATTAATTCATTAGAACCCTAGATTAGATCAAGAACAAGTGCACTAACCTTTTGATGCACTGCAGTGTGTTTGTCACCTTTGGGATGTGTCTTTAGGACACCAGATGTTGTCCCTCTAGCTTGTCCATACCAAGATCACCTATGGCAGCTCTTGAACAGCTGCTAAAGCTTTTTCTATGAATTAGAAAATCAAGTTTTGCCTTTTTGAGATATTACAGATGTAAACAGGACACTAGAAACAATTTCTAGCAGCCAAGGGTAGCGGCACAAAGAGATGAATGGCAGCTTATTTTGTTTTCTTTTCATAACAACACTTATATAGCTAGGTCACCACTTAAAACCCTTGCCACGTGTCACCTTCTGATTGGCTCTAGGTTTAATTGACCCAATCACATTGTGCCAAGTATCAAACCTATATTTAATCTTGACTTTGATCATCTTACATGATTAAAAGACATATGGAAAGCTTATGTGTAGTGCCATGTGTCACCATCTCATGGTGCCACATGTCACCCTGTGAAATGACCAAAATACCCCTGTGTCTTAATTTTGAGTTCTCAACCCAAAATAATTATTTCTCTTCTTCTAATCAATTTACATCAAATATAAATTAATTAATTAATCTCTATTAATTAATTTCTCATCAATTAAATTCATATTTAAACACTTTAAATATAAATTTAACTTATACTATACATCCAATAACCTAGATTTGGTTTCAAGTCATGCTAGGGACTTTGCAATCTAATTGCAAACCAAACCTATTTAATTAATCAATTAAACTCTTTAATTAATTAATTAAATCATATTTAATTTGGTGATTACTTGTGTATGTGTGTGACTTACTAGGCTCATCACTAATTGGTAATGAGACATGATATCAACTCTTAATATCATCAGAACTCTTTCTTACCATAAATGATTTCTCTAAATCATTTTATGCACCTCATAGACCATGGTTATCATGTATAAGTGCCTATCATGTTTGTTATATGGCATGAGACTCAACATTCCATCTTATTTACATCTCATATAAATAACTTGGGAACAAACATGATTACAATCTTTCTAGATAAGTCATGTCTTTATTGTGAAGTATCTTCGATTGTAAACCAATTTATGATACTTTGTGCTAGAAATACTGTCACTCATATTCTTAACAACTTAAGAATAGAATTTCTAACAAAATATCAATGGACCTTTTTTATTACACATAAATATATTATGTAAACGGAAAAGTGAAAATGCCTTTTATTAATAAAACATGTACAAGATACATACTAAATGATATGCTCTAGGGCATACTACTAACAATCTCCCACTAACACTAGAGCCATTGATTATAATACCTTAGACCCATCTTCTCAAGATACCAATCTAATTGAGCTTGTGACAAAGGCTTAGTGAATAAATCAGCTGGATTTTCAGCTGATGCTATTTTCTGCATGGCTATATCGCCTTGCCCAGCTATTTCTCTGATAATGTGATAGCGCCTTTCTATGTGTTTGGATTTCTAGTGAGACCGGGGTTCCTTATATCCAAACAGCTTCTTTTGCAGCATCTGATGCAGCAATATACTCAGCCCCTGTAATGGAACCAGCAATCGTACCCTGTTTGGTACTCTTCCAGCTAACTGCACTTCCTTTACAAATGAACACAAACCTAGAGGTAGATTTTCTATCATCGATATCTGATTGGAAATCAGAATCAGTATAAACATCCAATTGCAAGTCTCCACCTGCATATATCAAGAATAAATCCTTAGTTCTTCTTAAGTACTTAAGGATATTCTTGACAGCTATCCAGTGTTCCAAACCTGGATTGGATTGATACCTGCTAGTCAAACTAACAACATATGCGATATCCGACCGAGTACACAACATTGCATGCATCAAACTTCCAATAGCCAAAGCATATGGAATCCTGGCCATTTTATCTCTTTCTTCAGGTGTCTTTGGAGACATCTCTTTAGAAAGGTGGATACCATGTCTCACTGGTAACAATCATCTCTTGGAATCAAACATGTTAAACCTCTTTAACACCTTTTCCAATTATAGACTTTGGGATAAACTAATTATTCTTTTCGCTCTATCTCTATAGATGCAAATCCCAAGAATATAGGTTACCTCCCCTAAGTCTTTCATGGAGAATGTATTTGACAACCATATCTTCATAGTTATCAACATACCTGTGTCATTACCTATCAACAGAATATTATCCACATATAAGACAAGGAAAATGATAACACTATCACTAACCTATATACACATGGCTCATCCTCATTTTTGATAAAACCAAATGACTTAATGGCTTCATCAAAGCGGATGTTCCAACTCCTCGAAGCTTATTTTAACCCATAAATGGATCGCTTTAGCTTGCGCACTTTGAAACCATCTTGGGATTCAAAACCCCTAGGTTGTCCTATGAAAATGTTTTCTTCAATGTATCCATTGAAAAAATTGTTTTGACATCCATCTGCCAAATCTCAAAATCATAGTATGCAACTATTGCTAATAGAATCCTAATTGATTTAAGCATGGCAACAGGCGAGAGAGTCTCCTCATAGTCGATTCCTTGCCTTTGGCGAAACCCTTTTGCTACTAGCCTTGCCTTACAAGTCTCTACCTTTCCATTAGAACCAATTTTCTTCTTGAAAATCCATTTGTTCCCTATAGGTACAATACGTTCAGGTGGGTCAACAAGATCCCAAACTTAATTCTTATACATGGAATCAATCTGGGATTTCATAGCATCAATCCATTTTAAAGAGTCTATATCTGATATAGCTTCTTCATAGGTAAGTGGATCATCTCCATGATCTACTTCTTCATGAGTAGACAACTCTTGTTCTTCTTCATGAAGGAAACCATATCTCACTGATGGATGAGATACCCTGGTTGTTTTATGAGGAACAGCTGTAGATGTATCATCAATAGGTGTAGGTTGACTAGATGGATCTATATCCATCTGATTTGTTGGTTGGTCAGAATTCTCCAATTCCAACTCTATTTGCCTTCCTTTGCCTCCTTCTTGAACAAACTGTTGTTTAAGAAATGTGGCATCTCTACTTATCACAACCTTTTGTGATGTAGGCAAATAAAAATAATATCCAAAACTATCTTTTGGATATCCAACAAATCAACCCTTTTCTGATCTGGTTTCCAATTTATCAATGTTCAGCTTTTTGACATAAGCTGAACAACCCCAAATTTTAACATGCTTAAGACTTGATTTTCTCTCATGCCATATCTCATAAGGTGTGGAAGATACTGATTTTGATGGAATCCTATTCAGAATATACAAAGCTGATTCTAATGCAAATCCCAAAAGGAGATTGGCATATCAGTATAGCTCATCATACTACATACTATATCCAATAGGGTACGATTTCTCCTTTCAGATACACCATTCAGCTATGGTGTTCCTGGAGGAGTCAGCTGGAAAATAATGTCGTGCTCTTTCAAGTATTCATCAAATTCAGTACTCAAGTATTCACCTCCACGATCTGATCGAAGAGCTTTAATACTTTTTCCTGTTTGATTTTCTACCTCAGATTTAAATTCTTTAAACTTTTCAAAGGATTCATGTTTGTATTTCATCAAATACAAATACCCAAACCTTGATTTATCATCAGTAAAGGTAATAAAGTAATGAAAACCACCTCTAGCCATTTCTTTAAATGGACCACATACATCACTATGTATTAGCTCTAAAATATTTTCAGCTCTTAGTCCTTGTCCAACAAAAGGTGATCTAGTCATTTTGCCCTGAAGGCAAGATTCACAAGTTGGAGTAGGCTCAGAGCCCAATGAGGATAAAATCCCCATTTTCTCCAATTTTGTAATCCTATCTTCTGCAACATGACCTAATCTTAAGTGCCAAATATATTTTGAACTTGAGTTTATTTTCATCATGGCATTTCATTCTTTTAGATTGCTATACTCTGGGCAGTGGAAAGACTTTCTTGCTGGCAGTGGAAAGACTTTCTTGCTGGTAGTGGAAACACTTTCTTGCTGGCAGTGGAAACACTTTCCTTTGCCTTTGTCAGCTTTGATCTTTGTTTTTCTGTTTGGCTATCTTCTTGGAAGATCTTGGAACTTGAGGTTTCTTTTTCTAATTGCCCTTTTTCTTATTGGACTTTCCAGTAGAAAAAGATGCAATCAACGCTTCCTTTTTTCCTTTACTGCCCAGAATATTCTTTTGGGCAATAACCAGCATGTTGAGTAAACCAGCCAAGGTGCATTCCTATTTAGTCATATGGAAATTTGTCACAAAATTCCCAAAAGACTCAGGAAGGGACTGAAGGATCAAATTTGTCTGCAGTTGGAAATCCATGTTAAAGTCAAGATGTTCCAGCTACTCAATCAGCCGAATCATCTTATGGACATGATCCCCAACATTCTGTCCCTCAGACATCCTTATGCGGAATAGCTGTCTAGATATCTCATACCTAGCATTCCTGTTGTGCTCACCATACAACTCTTATAGGTGAAGGAGGATCTCACTCGCACTCTGCATGTTCTCATGCTGCTTCTGTAAGTCATTACTCATGGAAGCAAGCATGTAACACTTAGCTCTCATATCATGCTCCTTCCACTTGTCCAAAGTTTCATGTTCCTCTTGAGTGGCCTCTAGAGGTAAGGGACCAGGAACATTTAAGTCTAAAATATATCCTATATGTTCAAGGTTCAGGACAAGTTTCAAATTTCTTAGCCAATCAGACAGATTAGGTCCTGTCAACCTATTGCGATCAAGTATGCTTGCAAGGATATTGGATGGTGGTGGTTGTTCTGTGCTCATTATTATCAAAAAATTAACTGCAGAAAATAACCAGATTAATTAGTAAATGTATCAAGTAATTAACCAAAATGATTATGGTCTTTTAATCAAATTGGTCCTCCCATAAACTTAGTGAATCCTACACTTCCAAAGTAGAAAACAGAAATCTTAGTTGGATGGATTTCTAGTGGGTGATTGAATTCTTATAATTCTATTGATTATCCTCAGGTACATCCATTATTGGAATTACAATAAACTATAAGTGAGCAACTCCTTGACCATCACATCTCATGTGAGGGTTAATCCTTTACCTAGCCCCTAATGCTCAAAATCTCAGGTACATTCATTATTGACTTATCTTGCATTAGTTAAGTTGATCCCATTGAGCCAGTAATTATGCAAATAATTTTAATGTCCTCAGGTACATCCAATATTGGCCACCAAACCATTTACATATTCACAACATCTCATACTTAACAATTATTCTTAAGAATATCTCTGAAATTAATTACATCATATGCAACTATTTAAAATTTCTTAAAATAATTGCCCCAATGGAGGGCCCATGTTATAATTACTTTAATTATAGCATATCCAACTTAATCATTTATTTGGAATATTTTGTGGTCATCCTAATTGCTATTATGGTCTCACTTTGCACATTATCCATTTAGCATGCATATATCATATAGTTGCATACATTCCCATACATCTCATGCATTCATGGATAAACAATAAATATGGTATGATCATGAATTTTCTAAGGGATTCAATTCTGAGCCACCAAGAATTGAATCAGGGCATTCCTATGTGCATTTCATTCATTCATATTACAAGAGTTACTGAAGGAGTACATAATCAACACTTGATATTGAATTCCTCCCACTGGTCCCACCAATGCTCTTGACCTCCTTGTTCTTCTTGCAATCCAATTATATAGTAATCCTTAGGATACTAAGGTGAATTTACAAGAACTAAATAAATGAAATTACAACCCAAAATTATTACAACCTTAATAATACATGCCCAAAAATAAATTAAAATAATTAATTAAATTGCAAACCAAAGAAACATAAAAGAAATAAATCCAATCACATTGGTCTTTTATAGTCCATGATCATCCATCATGCATATCACTATTTAACAATTAAATAAAACATACATACTTAAATTAAATTGAATATCTCATATTCAACTTAAAAATCCAGATTTGAATATGATTCAAACAAATTTAAAAATTCAGATTTGAATCATATTCAAACAAATTTAAAAATTTAGATTTGAATCACATTCAAACAAATTCAAAAATTCAGATTTGAATCACATTCAAACAACTTTAAAAATTCAGATTTGAATCACATTCAAACAACCTTTAAAATTCAGATTTGAATCATATTCAAACAACTTTAAAAATTCAGATTTGAATCATATTCAAACAACTTTAAAAATTCAGTTCATATTCAAACAACTTTAAAAATTCAGATTTGAATCACATTTAAATAATTTTTAAAATTCAGATTTGAATCAAAATTTTATTGTGTGATTAAAACTCTAATTAAACAATAATTAGACATAGGATAAGCTTTTAGATCATGCAACAATTGTAAATTAAAAAGCCAAACCTTGCGCACACCATTGGAGACCACAAAGTGTGCGCACCGATGGTGTTGGTCACCAAACCGCCACCTTTCTTTGTAACCAGCAATGGATCCATCATCTCATGATCATACCACACAATTAAATCATATAATCAATAATCTAAATAGCAAATATAGAGGCTCTGATACCAATTGAAGGAGCGGAAGCATGAAAAACACAAGTTTAGATCATTGAAATTCAAAATTTTTCATCTAGGGTCACATGCATCATGCAAGATTTATTTTTATCTATTTGATTTCAATGATAAACAGCTTATTAAAACTCTTTTAATATATTTTGGATCTACATTTGCCATTTTAGATTTTAAAATTAATAGATTAATTCATTAGAACCCTATATTAGATCAAGAATAAGTGCACTAACCTTTTGATGCACTACAGTGTATTTGACACCTTTGAGATGAGTCTTTAGGACACCAGATGTTGTCCCTCTAGCTTGTCCACACCAAGATCACCTATGGCAGCCATTGAACAGCTTTTAAAGCTTTTTCTATGAATTAGAAAATCCAATTTTGCCTTTTTGAGACATTACAGATGTAAACAACACACTAGAAACAATTTCTAGTATTTTAATTCAAGAGATTGTTTGCTAATCTCTTGGAATTGATGAGAGATGAAGAAGAAGAGAAGGGAGAGCAGCCAACGGTGGCGGCACAAAGAGATGAATGGCAGCTTATTTTGTTTTCTTTTCATAACAACATTTATATAGCTAGGTCACCACTTAAAACCCTTACCACATGTCACCTTCTGATTGGCTCTAGGTTTAATTGACCCAATCACATTGTACCAAGTGTCAAACCTATATTTAATCTTGACTTTGATCATCTTACATGATTAAAAGACATATGGCAAGCTTATGTGTAGTGCCATGTGTCACCATCTCATGGTGCCACATATCACCTTGTGAAATAATCAAAATACCCCTGTATCGAGTTCTTAATCCAAAATAATTATTTCTCTTCTTCTAATCAATTTATATCAAATATAAATTAATTAATTAATCTCTATTAATTAATTTCTCATCAATTAAATTTATATTTAAACACTTTAAATATAAATTTAACTTATACTATACATCAAATAACCTAGATTTGGTTTCAAGTCATGCTAGGGACTTTGCAATCTAATTGCAAACCAAACCTATTTAATTAATCAATTAAACTCTTTAATTAATTAATTAAATCATATTTAATTTGGTGATTACTTGTGTATGTGTGTGACTTACTAGGCTCATCACTAATTGGTAATGAGACATGAGAGTCAGAACTCTTTCTTACCATAAATGATTTCTCTAAATCATTTTATGCACCTCATAGACCATGGTTAACACCTAGCATAGCATGCCATGGCCACCCAATTAGTAATAAGGTTTACCTTAAATGAACTTATAATCATATGTTACCATGCACTAGAATCTCTCTGTTATAAAATCCCAATTTAAGCTGGAGTCATGGTTTATGTCAAACCCCATTTGCTATGAATATTATGTTCTCTTTTAATTCCAGTTCTTGATTAAAAAGATTTTCTCATCAGAAACTCTTTTCTGATTAAATCTATCGGTCCTGGCCAGGAACTTGAAACATCAAGAACAATTAAATGAACATAGGATTTTATCCCTATTTACTTAGAGGAACAGATTCCATCTTGATCAACACCTACCTTCATATATAACTAGTAGGAGCCAACACATGCCCATATACCCATACACAGTACAATTATGAAAGCAGTATCAAACTCAAACCACCTATATACAAGATAACTATGCTATCTCATGTCTAAAGATTATATGCACTAATATGATTTATGACAATACATTGACAAGAGTAAACTCCATGTGCTCATCATAAATGTCACTGGTTCGGCTTACTTATCATGTATAAGTGCCTATCATGTTTGTTATATAGCATGAGACTCACCATTTCATCTTATTTACATCTCATATAAATAACTTGGGAACAAACATGATTACAATCTTTCTGGATAAGTCATGTCCTTATTGTGAAGTATCCTCGATTGTGAACCAATTTATGATACCTTGTGCTAGAAATACTGTCACTCATATTCTTAACAACTTAAGAATAGAATTTCTAACAAAATATCAATGGACCTTTTCTATTACACATAAATATATTATGTAAACGGAAAAGTGAAAATGCCTTTTATTAATAAAACATGTATAAGATACATACTAAATGATATGCTCTAGGGCATACTACTAACACAAGAATCACCCAAATTGAAGTTTTCTAGAGAGAGTTATGGCTGTTAAAAGTTTACTGCTTATGTTACTATTCATGTGCTAGCAGATTTATCAACTCAACTTTGCTTAGCAATTTGGTTGGGTTAAGTTTGTAATTAGGGTTCAAGTTCTTCATATGAAATGTTCTAATATTTTTAAATTTCTATCGGTTCAAGAATCGCCTAAATCAGAGTTTTCTAGAGAGAGTTATGGCCATGCAAAATTTACTGTTCACGTGCATAATTCTGTAGGTTCCAGAATTTCTTCTCCAGGTTCAAGCCAAGTTTTAGGCAATTTCTGGACAGTTTCTGGGTTAGGTCTCTTCATAAAAATTCTAGCCCTATGTCTTAAGTTTCATTTCCAATTGGAGTTGTGTAGGTCAATTTATGGGCTGTCAAACACACTGAACTCAGTGTGAAAAATTCTGCACTAGGTTTAAATTTTCATTTCTTCAATTACTCCCACTAACCAACCTCAATTCACATTTAATTCACCCCAAATGACTATAATTTAGCATTGACACATCCATAGCACTCATAGCACAAAAACCCCCAATTTTCCAACACCCAAGTTTACAATTTTCCCTAATCCATATCATTCCATTACTTTCATTCATAAACCCAATGTCAATTCAAACTAAAGGAACTCAAATGACCATAATTTAACACTACACACACCAATTTCACTCTCTAGCACCAAAGGTCCAATTTTCCCATGAACCCTAATCTTTCATATTTCAATTTATGCAAATCTCATGCAATTTCTTTACCCCAATCATGCACACTACTTCAACTAAGCTTGATTTCATCATCAATTTTATTAAAATATATCAAACCCTAATTTTCCCCAAATTAGCCAAAACCCTAGTTTAGGTTCCATGCATGTTTTCTTTCAATTTCTCATGAAATTTCATTATAAATTAACTTCATTCAAAGCTTATACAACTAATCTAACATTAAAAGAAACTTACCTCAAGTGACCACTTCTAATCTTCAATTTCTTCCAACTCTTTTGTTCTCTTAGCTTTTAATCTCTCAATCAAAGATAAATTATATGTTTTCTACCAATTAGATAGAAAACCCATGGACAAAAAGTGAGGAAAATCAAGGGTTGAGAGAGGTTGTAAGTGGAATAATGAAGAAAGAAGAAAGAAAAGAGAGGGAGAGGAGGTATGTGGAGGGCAACTAAATGAGGGAGGGAGGAAGATGGCTTCCTTTTATACTTGTTCCAATTTTTAATTTATTTAATTAATTTTAATTGAGTTGTCCAAAGCCCATTGGTCCTAAAATTTTAATTGGGTCAAAATGGACTTAAAATTCTAGATTTTTGTTTCTTTTATTTTCCTTTCACTTTATACTTGAATTCTTTTCCTAAAAAAAAAATTATTCCATAATTCAATTCATTAATTTCACTTAAATTAATTAACATTTTGGTCAAAAGTCAACTCTTGAGGTGAATTGACCAAAATACCCCTTATCGAGTCATAATCCCTCTTTTTCAATATACCCGGTGAGTCCTTATATTTTTGGGTCACTTGAATTTTTATTGTGTCTATCTCAATAAGTTTTCATTTTATTTTTGGTCATCAAGGTGTCTTTGAATAGTACAAGTCACAGATAAAAAATGATACTATTAAGAACTCAGAAGTTCGGGGCGTTACAAGATCATCCAATCCCAGAGGGGCAAATCCTTATCGTGGAGCCTCTCGCTCGATCAGAAACTCCTCCCCAACCTCTGATCACTTCAGCTTCAGAGGGCAGATCCTCAGGGTAGGGACCTTCGTCTGGACGACCTCTTTCACAAGTCGTTAGAATATTGATCCAGGCATTGGAGAAGAACAAATTGGTGCGGGGCAATCTCGATTTGGCAAAAGTAGTGAGCGCCACGATCTATTTCCCTGAGGATTTGTGACACCCCTTACCCGTCTACAGTGTAGCTGAGTAAGATATGTTACTTAGTGTGCCGAAACACAAGATCTTAACTCATTGATATTTATCATTTCAAAATTTATTTATTTATGGGTCACTAAGTGAAACTTATGAAATTGATATCAGTTACATCATTTATTGAAATTTTAAATTTATTTGAGGTTCCAAAGATTTTTCAAAAAATTCAGCAGAGTGCTAGCTAAAAATGGAGAAAACAGTTCTTCGAAACCTGTGGAAAACACTTCCAAATATTTTTCCAATCATACTCCAAATAATCACTATCATCTCAACATTTCTCAAAATTTTCATTCATTCAATCCGTATCATATATAATTCAATTTAAACTCAAGTTTATGAAGGCAATACTTAATTTCATTAATTTACAATATAAAATTATACAAGTGTTTATAATTTACATGATAACATAAAGACCTAAATACAAAATACAATTTACAAAAATACAAAAGAGAATCCTAGTGCCCTACCAAGGTACACTGCAGATGAGAGGTGACATAAAATACTGGCAGATTTGACTCTCACCTAGTCTGGGGTCTACTTGGCTCACGCTCTGTATCTCCTGTACCTACGCGTGGCAAAAACAATGCGCTAAGCAATACTACTTAGTAGTGCCAATAATAAAATAAAAATAATTAAAGTGAAATAAACATGCAAAGTGTATGTTGACATTTTTTGCAGACCGAGTTTCTAGCAATTATTTACAGTAATCTGATACTTTTTATGTTAATCATTTGATTAAAATTTGGCAAGATTTATTTTGATTGCCCAAGTAACCTATACTAGTCAACTGGACAGGATAAATGGGTAAACTGGCACTGGGTGCTAAGTACTTCGGGCTGTCACACCATCGATCACAATGTGTCTCCCGGTGTGCAATAGAACAGCTAATAAGCTATAATAATTATTAGGCATGAAACCAAGTATAGTAATCTCAATCAAAATAGCCAAAGGCTATTATATCACAGAATGGCACGAAAGGCCATAACACACAAAATAGCATGAAGCCATATATAGTACTGCTAATAGAACTGTCATACCTTACCTCTCTATAAGGTATAACATGTTCCCATAGTATGCTTAATGAATTACCAAACTTCGCCTACCGATAATCCATTAAATACACCATAAAGGGATTTTAAAACAATTTCATCTCTTTTTGAAGGTGGCGAGCATTTTTAACAGGTATTACAAACGTTTGAGTGAAGTTTTAAAGTTAGGTAAAAATTTTGACCATTTTTATTTTTGATAAAATTTTGTAAAAATTTTGACAGATTGCCGGCTGTAATTGAGAAAAACCAAAATTTTTGACCTGTATAAAAGCACTTCCTATAATTCACTTCATCAAAATCAAACACCATCACAACTCAAATCAACACAATTTTTCTCAACTCCACAATTCAAGTCAATTCTCAACTCAATTATTTTCAAAACTAATACTAAAGAATTTCATTCACATTCCATTAAAGAAAAATTGATTTACATTCATCGGTCTAAATTTACATTAGAAAATCCAAAATAATATTATTACAAGTTTTGTACAACTGCTCAAAACTAATTTACAACATGTACATACAGTCATATACATCAAAATAAATATGTATCAAGGGTATAATTTAATACTCGGCAGAATCCCAAAGTGTAGCACAGTAGTCCTTAGCAGCTCACTCGGCTGCTTTATTAGTCTCTCTACCTGCGATAGCAACAAAAAGCCATCGCCGAGTACAATGACTCAGTAGTGCGCAACATAACAAAAATACTAATTTATTCATATGTTAAATCACAATTATTCTGAATGCCATGCTAAAATCTTTAAATAGATACAAAATACAATTTACAATTTTAGGCAAAGAATTTCTCACTTCTGAAGTCACTAAACAATTTTTATAAATTCACACAGTCATGTCATACCATCAATATATTATTCATCTCAACAGCCAAAGGCTTATGAGGAATACTAAGCCTAGCTAACTCAAACTATGGGTACCCATTCAAATTTCTTCCTCTACTGGTACACACCACAACACTTCAGCCAGAGAGGGAATACAAAACTAATTCCTCCCACTAGTCAAGCTAGTGAGGCATTTAAACATTTGGTCATGACATTATGGTTTCAAACTATTTTAGCAATTTTCTAAATATTAATTTGCAAATCAAACACATACAATTTATTTTTCCAATAGTTTAGGTCAATAGCATATTGTTTCTTTCAATCAAAATTTTCAATACAAATAAGTCACAATTTAATTGTCACAATCCATTTCACACAATTTGCAAAAGAAATTTAAAGACAGTTTTTATATTGTGCACAAACCTCGTACGAGTTGCCTCTTGGCCTTGACTCGATGTTTCCTTTCCTTTCTCAGTAACCTTTTCAACTGAAATACACAATTTGCAGTGTTTCAATATCATAACTTATAATAAATCCATTAAATAAATTCATGTCTACTAAATTCTAGCCCTAATATGCTTAAATAAACGTTCTTTGAAATTTGCATTTCGGGGTTACTATTCATGATACTATTCAAGTCAAAATGTTGACTTTCTCATGTTTAATAGGTATGTGAATTCCAATTACACCCATATACCACATTTTGAGTGTCTAATTTGTTGGTCTTGGTTGCCATTTCAATTTCTAACTCTCCTAAGAGAAATTGCCATTTTTCAGTTTTGGATCCCCTGTATTGCACTATTCTATTGGTCTGGTTACTGTGGGAATTTGGCTAAGTGTCCTTCATCACAGTTGTTCCTTATTGTCTTATCTTTAATTTCCTTTTTGAATCACCCCATTTGGAGTTTTGTAGCTCAAGTTATGGTCATTTTTCTAAGACTGGCCGAAATTGGTTTTTAACCCAGAATTTTGGGTAACTTTTAGGTCTGGCAGTTTTAAGATACCAAATTTGATTCTCAATTTCACTTGGTTATGGGCAGAATTTGGGCTATTGTTATTCATGAAAGTTGTAGTGCTATGTCATAGTTTTCCAATGCCACAAAAATTAGGTCATTTGGACCTGTCTAGACCAAGTTATGGCCAAATGAACAAACACTGTTCATTTGGTCATTTCTGTACAGTGGCAGTGCACATTTCTCGGATTTGACCTAATTGTTCACTATCTTAATGTTATCTTCTGGGCATGGTTTCTAAACAACAATTGTGTCTTTATGTGTCTAATTTCATTCTCAATTAGCCTCACACCAATTGGGTTGGTAGAATTTCAGTTTTAGTCCCTAAAAGGGACCTAGGTCAAACTGCCAGATTAGGACCCTTTACTAATCCGAATTGCATTTCATTTTCACTCATTCAAACACATCACAATTGGTCCCAATTGACCATTTCTAACCTCAATTAGGGTCAATTGCATTAATTGACCATTTCCTCCAATTTTTTTTCCCAAATTCCATGAACTCAAGAACCCTAAATTTGGCAACTTATGCAATTGACACAATTAAAGTGCATAATCTTCTTCTTTACACTTAATTAAGCTCACATACCATTTTAATTTCCTCAAAATCATGCAAAACCTAGTTTCCTCATGTAGGCCGAAATTTCACTTCCCAAATTCACTCATTTTCTCTTTCAATTTCTTAGTTATTTGATTATGGTTAAGCTAATTTCCAAGAATAAATTAACAAAAAAGACTAATATTCACTAACCTTTCTTAGAGATAATCTCCAAGCTTGCTAACTTCCACTTCCTTTCTTCTTTTTGCTCCCAAGTGATTCCTCAAGAGGTAAGAAGTATTTTTAATGAAGACTAATTGGTGTTTTAGTGTAAAGATTTGGGGGAAATCTAGTGAGAAAATTGAAAATAATGTGTAGAGAGAGAGGAAGGGTCATTCGGCCATGGGACTCCAAATGAAGAAGATGATCCCTTTTTTTTTTTATTTTGTCTTGATATTCTTTTGTCTTATAAGACTAATTTTATTCCCATAATTTAAAATTTTAAAATTTATAATTTATTGCATCATGCATGACATCATAATTCCTATATATATATATTCTTTTCTTTTCTTTTCTTTTTGTTTTTTCATAACTTCTTTAATTTAATTTTGTATTCCAAAATTTTCATTTCTCCGATTTTATTGGACAGTTAGGTCATGAGTCACCTCTAAGGGTGAATTGACCAATTTGCCCCTCGCCGGTCTGATCTGGTTCGCATATAATTTGGTATTTCTTCCGGAGTCCTGACTTAATTATTTGACCTACTTATCAACTCTTTTATGTGATTTTCTCTTTTCCACTAACTTTGCCATAGTCCTTAGGATCGCGGTGTCAAATTTTCCCATTCAAAATTAGGATTACAGTTGACCTTGCAGTCACTTCCCGGTAAGGTCACCCATTGCTGTGACTTCCGGCTCATTTAACCTTTTATGCATTATTTTTCTTATTTATACTTTACTATCTGGTACTCACTATTTATTTTCATTCAGGGCTTTTCTAGGTGTCTTAAACATGGTTCTAATCTTCTTAATTATCTTGATCGATACCGGTCACCGAAACAGTGTAATATACCAGGCTATGCAAATAGGAGTGTTATAATTCTCCCCCCCTTAAAATAAATTTCGTCTCAAAATTTTACCTGGTATCAGTCTTTGAATAGCTATGGGTGCTATTTCCTCATGTCCTCTTCTCGTTCCCAAGTAGCTTCCTGAGCTGAGTGATGGTTCCACAACACTTTCACCAGTGGTATCTGCTTATTCCTCAGCTGCTTCACCTCATATGCCAAAATCTCTATGGGTTCTTCCTCATATGAAAGGTCTGGATTCACCTCAATTGCTTCTAACATGGACACATGGAAGACATTATGTATCTTCTCTAACTCTGGAGGTAGTGTTAGTCGGTATGCCAAGGGACCCACTCTGTCCACAACCTCATATAGTCTAATGAAACGTGGACTCAGTTTCTCCTTTTTGCCAAATCTCATAATTTTCTTCTAAGGGGATTGAGGAATACTTTCTCACCCACTACATATTCAATATCTCTCCTCTTCAGATCAATGTAGGACTTCTGACAGTCTGATGCAGCCTTGAGTTGATCTCTGATCAGTATGATTTTCTCCTCTGTTTGCTGAATAATCTCTGGCCCAATCATTTTTCTTTCACCTATTTCATCCCAGCACAGGGGAGTTCTGCACTTTCTGCCATACAAAGCTTCATATGGAGGCATCCCAATGCTTGATTGGTAGCTATTGTTGTAAGCAAACTCAATCAAAGGCAAGTGTACATCCCAGCTGCCCTCAAACTCAATCACACAAGCTCGTAGCATATCCTCCAATATCTGTATTACCCTCTCAGACTAGCCATCTGTCTGTGGGTGGAATGTTGTGCTAAAGATCAATCTAGTTCCTAGGGCTCTCTGAAGACTACCCCAGAATCTAGAAGTGAACCTAGGATCTCTGTCAGATACAATCGATACTGGCACTCCATGTAGTCTCACAATCTCATCTATATACAATTTGGCCAATCTTTCTAGACTATAGTCCATCTGGACTGGCAGAAAATGAGTAAACTTCGTCAATCTGTCGACTATGACCCATACTGCATCATGGGTCTTCTGTGTCCTCGGAAGTCCCATCACAAAATGCATAGTTATCCGTTCCCATTTCCACTCATGTACTGGTAGTGGATGTAGTAAACCAACTAGGACTTAATGTTCTGCCTTCACTTGCTGACAAGTTAGGCATTTAGAGACAAAATCAGTTACATACCTTTTCATACCCATCCACCAGAAATGCTCTTTTAATCCTCTATACATCTTAGTACCACTAGGGTCATAGCAAAAGGAGACTCAAACATCATTAGGAATGCACATTCTGCCCTGGTGTAGCAGTAGGCCATCATCTCTCACTGAGAATTCAGGTTTCTTACCTTGCTGGGCTTCTCCCAGTAGTTTCTGATATTTTTCATCATTCCGAGCAGCCATTCTGATCTGATCAATTAACACTGGCTGTACATGCCATGCAACTACTGTTTGTTCCTCATCGTTTACCTCCAAGATGGCATGTAGTACTTTTAACTCATGTACCATGGACAAGGGGGAAATTCTTAGACTTGCCATAGTCTTGCGACTTAAGGCGTCATCAACCACATTTGCTTTCTCTAGCTGGTAGTCTATTAAACAATCATAGTCCTTTATCAGCTCTAACCATCTCCTCTATCTCAAATTCAATTCTTTCTGGGTGCCCAAGTATTTCAAGCTCTTGTGATCTGTGTAGATATTGTAACACTCCTATTTGTATGGCCTGGTACATTTTACTGTTTCGGTGACCAGTGTCAGTTTGGACAATTAAGAGGATTAGAACCATGTCTAAGACACCTAGATAAGCCCTGAACGCAAATAATTAGTAATTGCCAAATAATTAACTATAAGTAAGAAAAATAGAACATAAAAAATTAAATGAGCCAGGAGTCACAGCGATGAGTGACCTTCCAAGAAAGTGACTGCGAGGTCAGCCTTAACTCAAATTTCGAATCGAAATTTGTGACGCCGTGGTCCTTAGGACTATGGCGAGCCTATTGGAAAAGAGAAAATCACAGAAAATAATTGTTAAGCAGGTCAAATAATTAGGTTAGGGATTCAGAAGAAATATCAAATAACTTGCAAACCGGATTGAATCAGCGAGGGGCAATTTGGTCAATTCACCCCTAGAGCTAACTCCTGATCTAATTGTCCAATAAAATCAGAGAAAAGAAAATTTTGGGATCGAGAATTAAATTAGAGAAACTATTGAAAAATAAAAGAAAAAAAGCTTTTTTGCATCATGTGGATGACATCATTGGTGATATTAAAATTAAAATTTATTTGCCCCCAATAATTGACTAAGTCAAATACATAAATTAACAAAAAATACATAAAAAATTAAACAAACCAATCACTCTTCTTTTCCATCCTAAGTTTGGCCGCCCATCTTCCCTTAGCCATCTCCATTGTTAAACCACCATGAGAGCTTGTTTCAAGTTTGGATTTCTTTACTAAACCCTAACTTTCCCCAAAATTTGTAACACCCCGAACCTCCGAGTTATGAATAGTACTATTTTTGGTCTGTGACTAGTACTATTCAAAGACACCTTGAGGATCGAAAATAAATAGAAAATTAATTGAGATAGACACAATAAAAATTCAAGTGACCCAAAAATATAAGGACTCACTGGGTATATTGTAAAAGAGGGATCATGACCCAATAAGGGGCATTTTGGTCAATTCACTTTAAGAGTTGATTTTTGACCAAAATGTCAATTTAAGTAAATGAAAATAATAAATTGAATTATGAATAAATTTTTGAGGAAAAATTCAAGTAAAAATGTGTATGAGGAAATTTAAGAAGTGAAAACTTAAATTTTCATTTTCATTAAGACAAAATTTAAAATTATGACTTATGAGCTTTTGATAATTAAATTTAATTGTTAATTAAAAGAAATAAAATAGATATAAAAGAAGACAAAACCCTCCCTTCCTCTCCCATTCATGCCGCCCCACCTCCCCTCTCCCTCTTTCATTATTTCTTTCTTCTTCTTTCTTCCTCCTCCATAGACACCCATCCTCCAAGCTCAACCCCTTACTTATCTTTCATGAGTTTTCCATCCAACTTATAGTAAACATCAAAGAGATCTTTGATTGAGAGATTAAAAGCAAGAGGAAACAAAAGATTAGAAGAAATTTGAAGATTTGGGGAGTTGGAAGGAAGTCATCAAAAGGTAAGTTCTTCAATGCTCATTTAGTTATACAAACCTTAAATTAAGTTAGATTATGATGAAATTTCATAAAAAAAATGAAAGAAAATATGTATGGAATCTAAACTAGGGTTTTGGCCAAATTGGAGAAAAGTTAGGGTTTGATGTCTTTGAATGAAATTGATGAGGAGATTAAGTTTAGTTGAAGTAGTGTACATGATTAGGGTAAAGAAATTGCATGAAATGTGTATAAATTTAATTATGGGAGATTAGGGTTCATGGGAAAATTGGAGCTTGGATGCTAGAGAGTAAAATTGGTGTGTGTAGTATTAAATTATGATCATTTGAGGTTTATTTAGTTTGAATTGACATTGGGTTGATGAATGGAAGTAATGAAATGGTAGGATTAGGAAAAATTACAAACTTTGGTGTTTGAAAATTGTGGGGCTTGTGCTAGGAAGTGCCATTGATGTGTCAATACTAAATTATAGTAATTTTGGGTGAATTAAATGTGAATTGAGGTTGGTTAGTGGGAATAATTGAAGAAATGAAAATTTGAACCTAGGGCAGAATTTGCACATGAGTTCAGTGTGTTTGACAGCCCATAAATTGAGCTACACAACTCTAATTGGTGTGAAACCAATTGAAAATGAAACTTAAGACATAGGGCTAGAATTTTCATGAAGAGACCCAACCCAGAAACTGCCCAGAAATTGCCTAAAACTTGGCTTGAACTTGGAGACAAAATTCTGGAACCGGTAGAATTAGTCACATGAATAGTAAACTTTGCATGGCCATAACTCTCTCTAGAAAACTCCGATTTAGGTGATTCTTGAACCGATAGAAACTTAAAACATAGTAGAACATTTCATATGAAGAACTTAAGGCCAAATTATGGACTTAACAAAATTAAATTGCTAATCAAATTTAAATCACCAAATCTGCAGAAAATCTAGAAATCTATAAATTGACCATATGAATAGTAAAATTTGTATGGCCATAACTCTCTCTAGAAAACTTCAATTTAGGTTATTCTTGAATCGATGGAAACCTAAGACATAGTAGAACATTTCGTATGAAGAACATTAGACCAAATTATGGACTTAACTTGATCAAATTGCTGAACGAAGTTGGATCATTAAATCTGCCAGAACTAAAATTGTAGGGTGAACAGTAATGTAAACAGTAACCGTGTTTTGGTCATAACTTGAGCTACATAGCTCCGAATTAGGCGATTCAAAAAGGAAAATAAATTTAAGACCCAGTTGAACAATTTTCGTGAAGAACACCTCACCAAATTATGATCAAAACTAGGTAAACATTGGGTTCAAAGATTGGGGCACCAAGCTGTCCAAAACCAAAACTCTCTAAAATTTGTAAAGCTAATTTGGGATGTATTAGACATTCATGTAATGAGTTCTTGGCAACAATTGAGATGCATATTGAGACATTCTATTTGTGTATTTTCAGTAGAGAAAGAGGTTGGGACGGACAAGGAATAGTGAGTAAAGAGAAAGGAGAGCATTGAAGGTTTGTGCACAACTAACTTATTCTTCGTTTTTAAACTTGTAAATTGTTTGGTATGTGTTTATTTGAATGAGTTTGCTTTGAACAAGTTTACTTTGACTAAAATATAGTTTTTCTCTTGCATTTAAGAAATTTGGGTGTTGCTACCTTTATATGGATATTATGATGAATTTAAATGTGTTTATTGGTTTATAAATGTGATTGTTGAGTGGGAAAATTTTGGAAACTGTTTTGAAACTACAGTTGGCATGATAGTCCCTTTTGGAACTCTCCCAGTAGTAACAGCTACTTGGGGTTGATAATGGATATTGATTATGTCTCTTATTAATAACATTTAGTGTAGTCATTAGTTAGCTAGCCCTTCCCTCATTAATAACGGTTAGTGAGGTTGAGATTGCTTTATCGTGGTGTACAACATGGCACTCATCGTGAAATTTTGTGTCATGGCCTAAACTGTGTGTTGATGTTGGCAACACTAATGCTTGTGAATTGTGATTTATGGAGTATGATTTCTCATTTAAAATGTTATTCCAGTAAATGGCTCTTATGAACTTTGAACTATTGTGATGTTTTCATGCTTAAGAAGGATGTGATTTATTATGCCTTGATAAGTTTTACTTTATTTTAAGTTTTAAAGTTATTAGTTGTGCACCACTGAGTGATATACTCAGCGATAGCTTATTTATGCTGTCATAGGAAAGGGAAAGGAGAAGGCTGCTGAGTGAGAGACTTGGAAGTAGCATTTTGGTTTTGATTGTGGGTATACATCGTAGGTATGCCTCTGTAATTTCCTTTTGATGTATTTTGTACCTATATGTATGGATGTACATACATTGAGCAGTTTGTATTTAAAAGCATTGCATTACTATCACATTTTGAGTTTGTAACTATTTTGTATTTTACTTTGAGACTTATGAAAATGTAACTTTTGCAATATTTAGTCTATCATTATTTCCAATGAATGTTTACATGGAATTTTAACTATTCTCATGCAGATTTCCGCAAAAGAATTGATAAGATAAAAAGCTATGATTTGTTTTAAAATCCTTTGTAGCATAACTAATAGGTTATCGGTAGGTGGAGTTCGGTAATTCATTAGGTATGCTGCGGGAACATGTCATGCCTTACTAAGGATAAGGTGTGACATGTTTTAGTGGTATCAGAGCTTTGGTTTTTATACAAGTTTTGAAATTGCATGTTCGAAAAATTTTGATAAGTACAACTACTCAACTGTCATTAATTGATACATATAGTGCATTACGTCATAAATATGGACTAATGGAGGGAAATTTCCTTGTGTTGGTTGTCCAGGTAGTAGAATTCTTTGTGATTCAGTATGGAAGAGGGGGATCACACAGTAGAGCAATCAGTAGCAGCTGAGGTACAGGGGGAGGCCCCAACTCCTCAGAATGCTAGTGGGTCAGCTGCACCTGTCCCACCTATGCAGTTTCTTGCTCATTTCGCTCAGCAGATGGCTGTACTATTTTAGCAAATGGCTGGCAATATTCCAGTCCAAGCTCCTGTGCAAGCACCTCTAGTGCAACCACCACTTCCAGCGAGACAGCATGAAAAGTTAATGAAGTATGGGGCGATAGAGTTCAAGGGTACAGTGGGCCCATTGCAAGCAGACTAATGGCTTGAGAGAATAGAGAGAGTATTCAAGAAATTACACTGCATAGATGATCTGAAGTTTGAATACTCCATTTCTTTGTTGCAAGGGGACGCTTATGAATGGTGGAAGACCATTCCCCACAGCATGGTAAAGCCTCCAGTTCTAACTTGGGAAGATTTTCTGAAGGAGTTTAGACAGAAGTATGTTCCGGACACGTATGTGGATATGAAGCTACAAGAGTTCCTGAGTCTGAAGTAGGGTGATAGGACTGTGGCAGAGTATGAGAGGGAGTTCTCTCGCCTGAGTCACTATGCTGGGAGTTTACTCACCACTAGCAGAGACAAATGCAAGCGCTTTGAAGCCAGATTGAGGCCTATCTTATGAATGCAAGTGGTTGGGTTCCGACATGAGAACTTCTCAGAATTGATATCCCAAGCCTTAGAATTAGAGAGGATTGAGTTAGAAGGGGCTGTTAAAAAGGGAACATAAGAGAAAGAGAAAAGTTGGAAGACTTCAGGTTAGAGTTCAAGTAGCAATCCGAGTAAGAGAAAGAGATTTGGGGGACCAAGTAACAGAGGATCTAGTAGGGGAAGATTCTCAGGGCAAAGGCCACCTAGATCCGGACAGCAGACATTTAGGGGTTCCTTTCCTACTCATACCTGTGAAACCTGTGGCAAGAATCATGGAAGAGTATATTATAAGGCCATAGGAGCCTGTTACAACTGTGGTGGAAGTGGGCATTTTGCTAGAGATTGCACCAGTGCTCACAGGTCTGGGCCGCCTATCACCACTGAGGGATCTGTTCAAGGTTCTGCTTCCAAAGGACAACAGACAGCTAGTAGAGGCCGAAGTAGGGGTAAAGGTAACACTTTTGGCAGCCAGGGCACAGCGAGCCAACCAGAGCAGAGTGGTGCATCAGCCAGGGTGTACACCATGCACCAGAGGGAGGAAGCTGAGACATCAAATGTTATGGTTGGTACTTTCTCCATCTTTGATAGAGATGTATATGTGCTGTTTGACCCTGGTTCTACACATTCTTATGCTAGTGCCAGTATTGCATGCTCTGTTGCTATTTCTTATGTGAAATTGGATTATGATGTGCTACTGACTAGTCCTTTAGGACAAGAGGTTAAGGTGAAAAAATTGAATGAAGATTGTCCTTTGGTGATCCGAGGACATACATTCCTGTCAGACTTAATTGAAATGCCCTTCCGAGATTATGATATCATCTTGAGCATGGATTGGTTAGCCAGCCATCACGCCATGATCGACTGTAGACTGAAGACAGTCACTTTTGGTCTTCCCGAGTATGCAAACATAGTGATACACAGGGAGAGGCAGTTATTGCCATCCAACATCATTTTAGCTGCACTTGCTAGAAAGCTGATTAGAAAGGGATGTGAAGCCTATCTAGCTCATGTGACAAACACCCAGGTGGGGAGTCCAGATCTTAAAGATATTCCTACAGTATGGGATTTTTCGGATGTCTTTCCAGAAGAATTATTGGGATTGCCTCCGAAAACAAAGGTGCAGTTTGAAATTGAGACTATGACTAGTGTGGAGCCAATCTCCATCACTCCTTATAGGATGGCACCTGCTAAGTTGAAAGAGTTGAAGGTGCAATTACAGGAATTGTTAGATAAGGGTTTCATCCTCCCTAGTGTGTCACCTTGGGGAGCACCAGTATTATTTGTGAAGAAAAAGGATGGTAATCTCCGCCTATGCATAGACTACAGACAGTTGAATAAGGTGACCATAAAGAATAGATATCCTCTACCACGGATCGATGATTTGTTTGATTAGTTGAAGGATGCAACTGTATTCTCCAAAATTGATTTGAGATCGGGCTACTACCAGTTGAGGGTGCAGGAGCAAAGTATTCCAAAAATTGCCTTTAGGACTCGGTATGGCCACTATGAGTTCTTGCTAATGACATTCGAGTTGACTAATGCTCCAGCTACTTTTATAGGCCTGATGAACACTATCTTCAGGCCATATTTGGACTAGTTTATTGTGGTGTTCATTGATGATATTTTGGTGTAGTCAAAGAATGCAGAGGAACACGACAAGCACTTGAGGATAGTATTGCAGACTTTGAGGGAGAAGCAGTTGTATGCCAAACTATCGAAGTGTGAGTTTTGGCTAAAGGAGATTACATTTTTGGGGTATATTGTATCTGCAGAGGGTATCCAGGTGGATCCTAGCAAAGTAGAAGCCATTCTTAATTGGAAGCCACCTAGAAATGTCACAGAAGTTCGAAGTTTCCTTGGTTTAGCTGAGTATTACTGAAGGTTTGTGAAGGGATTCTCCATGCTAGCATCTCCACTAACCAAGCTACTTAGGAAGGATGTAAAATTTCAGCAGACTGATCGGTGCCAGGAAAGTTTTGATGAGTTAAAGAGGCGTTTAACTAAAGCTCCAGTCTTAACCTTGCCCACTTTGGGTAAGGAGTATACCATATATAGTGATGCTTCTCATAACGGATTGGGCTGTGTGTTGATGCAAGATAGGAATGTCATTGCCTATGCTTCATGCTAGCTTAAACCGCATGAGAGGAATTATCCTACGCATGACTTAGAGCTGGCAGCCATTGTCTTTGTCTTGAAGATCTGGAGACATTACTTGTATGGGGAGAGATGTTATATATACACAGATCATAAAAGTTTGAAGTACTTGGGCACACAAAAGGAGTTAAATTTGAGGCAAAGGAGATGGTTAGAGCTGATAAAAGATTATGATTGTTTGATAGACTATCAGCATGGAAAAGCTAATGTGGTAGCTAATGCTTTAAGTTGCAAGACTATGGCTGGTTTGAGTGTTTCTCCATTATCCATGGTGCATGAGTTAAGGGCATTGCATGCTGATTTGGAGATTAATAAAGATGGGCAGATGGTAGCTACTTGGCAAGTGAAGCCAATGCTGGCAGAACAAATTAAAGCAGTTGCATAGAAGGATGATAAGTATGTGAAGTTAATGGAAGAGGCTCGGGATGGTAAGAAACTAGAATTATCAGTAAATGATGAGGGCTTGTTGTTATATAAAGGCAAAATGTGCATTCCTGAGAATGTTGAACTGAGGCAGATCATTTTAAAGGAAGCACATGATTCACCTTTTACAATGCACCCTGGTGGAACCAAAATGTACAGAAGTGTGAAAGAGCACTATTGGTGAAGATGAATGAAGAAAGACATTACAGAATATGTTGCCAAATGCCTAACTTGTTAGTAAGTAAAGGCAGAACACCAAGTGCCTGTAGGGTTGCTATAGCCATTGCCAATTCCCGAGTGGAAATGGGAAAGAATCACTATGGATTTCGTGACAGGACTTCCATGTACACAAAAGAATCATGATGCAGTTTGGGTTATTATTGATAGATTGACCAAGTGTGCACACTTTTTGCCAGTGAGGATGGATTAGAGCCTAGAAAGATTGGCCAAACTGTATATTGATGATGTGGTGAGGTTACATGGAGTGCCAGTGCCTATTGTGTCGGACAGAGACCCAAGATTCACTTCTAGATTCTAGAGTAGTCTCCAAAAAGCCCTAGGAACTAGATTGAACTTCAGTATAGCATTCCATCCACAGACAGATGGCCAATCTGAAAGGATCATTCAGATTTTGGAGGATATGCTTCGAGCTTATGTGATTGAGTTTGAAGGGAGTTGGGACACACACTTGCCTTTAATTGAATTTGCCTATAACAACAATTATCAGTCAAGCATCGGGATGCCTCCATATGAAGCACTTTATGGCAGAAAGTGTAGAACTCCCTTGTGTTGGGATGAAGTGGGCGAGAGGAAGTTGATTGGCTCAGAATTAGTGTAGCAAATGGAAGAAAATGTTAAGCTCATTAAAGACAGACTCAAAGTTGCAACGGATAGATAGAAGTCCTACATTGACCTAAAGAGAAGAGATATTTGGTACAGTGTGGGTGACAAGGTGTTCCTGAAAGTTTCCCCATGGAAGAGGATCATGAGGTTTGGTAGAAAGGGAAAACTAAGTCCTCGCTTCATTGGGCCGTATGAGGTTCTGGAAAGAGTGGGTCCATTGGCATATAAACTTGCATTGCCGCTGGAGTTGGAAAAGATTCACAATGTCTTCCATGTCTCCATATTGAGGAGGTACAGATTAGACCCCTCTCATATTTTGGCAATAGAGGAGATTGAAGTGAATCCAGACCTGACATATGATGAAGAGCCCATAAAGATCTTGGCATATGAGGTAAAACAACTGAGGAACAAACAGATACCTCAAGTCAAAGTGCTGTGGAACCATCATTCAGGCCAGAAGGCTACATGGGAGCGTGAGGAGGACATGAGGAGACAGCACCCACAGCTATTCAAAGACTGAGACCAGGTAAATTTTGAGGACGAAATTTATTTTTAAGGAGGGGAGAATTGTAACACCCCGAACCTTCGAGTTATGAATAATACCATTTTTTGTCCGTGACTAGTACTATTCAAAGACACCTTGAGGACCAAAAATAAATAGAAAATTAATTGAGAAAGACACAATAAAAATTCAAGTGACCCAAAAATATAAGGACTCACCAGGTAAATTGTAAAAGAGGGATTATGACCTGATAAGGGGTATTTTGGTCAATTCACTTTAAGAGTTGATTTTTGATCAAAATGTCAATTTAAGTAAATGAAAATAATAAATTGAATTATGAATAAATTTTTGAGGAAAAATTCAAGTAAAAATGTGTAAGGGGAAATTTAAGAAGTAAAAACTTAAATTTTCATTTTCATTAAGATAAAATTTAAAATTATGACTTATGGGCTTTTGATAATTAAATTCAATTATTAATTAAAAGAAATAAAATAGGTATAAAAGAAGACAAAAACCTCCCTTCCTCTCCTATTCATGCCACCCCACCTCCCCTCTCCCTCTTTCATTATTTCTTTCTTCTTCTTTCTTCCTCCTCCATAGACACCCATCCTCCAAGCTCAATCCCTTACTTATCTTTCATGTGTTTTCCATCTAACTTATAGTAAACATCAAAGAGATCTTTGATTGAGAGATTAAAAGCAAGGGGGAAACAAGAGATTAGAAGAAAATTGAAGATTTGGGGAGTTGGAAGGAAGTCATCAAGAGGTAAGTTCTTTAATACTCATTTAGTTATACAAACCTTAAATTAAGTTAGATTATGATGAAATTTCATAAGAAAATGAAAGAAAACATGTATGAAATCTAAACTAGGGTTTTGGCCAAATTGGAGAAAAGTTAGGGTTTGATGTCTTTGAATGAAATTGATGAGGAGATTAAGCTTAGTTGAAGTAGTACATATGATTGGGGCAAAGAAATTGCATGAAATGTGTATAAATTTAATTATGGGAGTTTAGGGTTCATGGGAAAATTGGAGCTTGGGTGTTAGAGAGTGAAATTGGTGTGTGTAGTGTTAAATTATGATAATTTGAGGTTTATTTAGTTTGAATTGACATTGAGTTGATGAATGGAAGTAATGAAATGTTAGGATTAGGGAAAATTACAAACTTTGGTGTTTGAAAATTATGGGGTTTGTGCTAGGAAGTGCCATTGATGTGTCAATGCTAAATTATAGTAATTTTGGGTGAATTAAATGTGAATTGAGGTTGGTTAGTGGGAATAATTGAAGAAATGAAAATTTGACCCTAGGGCAGAATTTGTACACTGAGTTCAGTGTGTTTGATAGCCCATAAATTGAGCTACACAACTCCAATTGATGTGAAACTAATTGGAAATGAAACTTAAGACATAGGGCTAGAATTTTCATGAAGAGACCCAACCCAAAAACTGCCCAGAAATTGCCTAAAACTTGGCTTGTAGACAAAATTCTGAACCTGCAGAATAGGCACGTGAACAGTAAATTTTGCATGGCCATAACTCTCTCTAGAAAACTCCGATTCAAGTGATTCTTGAACCGATAAAAACTTAAAACATAGGAGAACATTTCATATGGTAAACTTAAGGCCAAATTATGGACTTAACCCAATCAAATTGCTAATCAAAGTTGAATCACCAAATCTGTAGAAAATCTAGAAATCTGCAGATTGACTATATGAATAGTAAAATTTGCATGGCCATAACTCTCTCTAAAAAACTTCAATTTAGGTGATTCTTAAACTGATGGAAACCTAAGACATAGTAGAATATTTTGTATGAAGAACATTAGACCAAATTATGGACTTAACTTGATCAAATTGCTGAATGAAGTTGGTCGTTAAATCTGCCAGAACTAAAACTGCAAGGTGAATAGTAATGTAAACAGTAACCGTGTTTTGGTCATAACTTGAGCTACACAGCTCCGAATTAGACAATTCAAAAAGGAAAATAAAGTTAAGACCCAGTTGAACAATTTTCATGAAGAACACCTCACCAAATTATGATTGAAACTAGGTAAAAATTGGGTTCAAAAATTGGGGCACCAAGCTGTCCAAAACCAAAACTCTCTAAAATTTGCAAAGCTAATTTGGGATGCATTAGACATTAATGTAATGAGTTCTTGGCAGCAATTGAGATTTGTATTGAGACATTCTATTTGTGTATTTTCAGCAGAGAAAGAGGTTGGGACGGACAAGGAATAGTGAGTAAAGAGAAAGGAGAGCGTTGAAGGTTTGTGCACAACTAACTTTTTCTTCGTTTTTAAACTCGTAAATTGTTTGGAATGTGTTTATTTGAATGAGTTTGCTTTGAACAAGTTTACTTTGACTGAAATATAGTTTTTCTCTTGCATTTAAGAAATTTGGGTGTTACCACCTTTATATGGATATTATGATGAATTTAAATGTGTTTATTGGTTTATAAATGTGATTGTTGAGTGAAAAAATTTTGGAAACTATTTTGAAACCACAGTTAGCATGACAGTCCCTTTCGAAACTCTCCCGGTAGTAACGGCTACTTGGGGTTGATAATGGATATTGATTATGTCTCCCATTAATAAGGGTTAGTGGGGTAAACTACATGAGTACTCATTAGCTAGCTAGCCCTTCCCTCATTAATAACAGTTAGTGAGGTTGAGATTGATTTGTCGTGGTGTACAACACGGCACTTATCGTGAAATTTTGTGTCATGGCCTAAACTGTGTGTTGATGTTGGCAACATTAATACTTGTGAATTTTGATTTATGGAGTGTGATTTCTCATTTGAAATGTTATTCCAGTAAATGGCTCTTATGAACTTAGAACTATTGTGATGTTTTCATGCTTAAGAAGGATGTGATTTATTATGCCTTCATAAGTTTTACTTTATTTTAAGTTTTAAAGTTATTAGTTGTGCACCACTGAGTGATATACTCAGGGATAGCTTATTTATGTTATCACAGGAAAGGGAAAAGAGAAGGCTGTTGAGTGAGAGACTTGGAAGTAGCATTTTGGTTTTGATTGTGGGTATACATCGTAGGTATACCCCTATAATTTTCTTTTGATGTATTTTGTACCTATATGTATGGATGTACGGACATTGAGCAGTTTGTATTTAAAAGCATTGCATTACTATCACATTTTGAGTTTGTAACTATTTTGTATTTTACTTTGAGACTTATGAAAATGTAATTTTACAATATTTAGTCTATCATTATTTTCAATGAATGTTTACATGAAATTTTAACTATTCTCATGCAGTTTTCCGCAAAAGAATTGATAAGATAAAAAGCTATGATTTGTTTTAAAATCCTTTGTAGTATAACACTAACGGGTTATCGATAGGTGGAGTTCGGTAATTCATTAGGTTTGCTACGGGAACATGTCATGCCTTACCAGGGATAAGGTGTGACAAAATTAACCCACTAAAGCTTGTTATCTTCACTTGAGGAGGCATTAGAAGAAGGAAAGAAAACAAGAAAAGGAAGAAAGTGAAGAATTGGAAGTCAAGTGGAGATAAGCAATTTAAATTGAAAATTTTAGTTTATTATGTGTGTGTTTAGCTCAATTAACCTAGAATTCAACTTAAAAATCAAAAGAAAACAACTATGGGGGAGTAAGATGGAATTCGGCCAGCTTATGTGAGGGTTTGAATTTGATGTGAACCTTCAAGTAATTGGTAACTTGAAAACTCACATTCAAGAATTAAATGAACAATATGAAAAGCACCAAATCAAGATGTATGAATTTGAATCTTTGAACCAGCACAATCAGATTGTTGTGTAATTCAAAGAAAATATCAGAAATGGGATTCTTGACCTAATTCATATGGAGAATGAATAAACCAAGAATATTATGCACATTAAACCTTGCAAGATAGAATCTCAGCAAGTTAATGAGCTTCACAAGAACAAAGGCAACAGCCAATTTACTCACTAGAGGAGCAGAAACAATCTCTCATTAATATTCAAGTGTGTCCTCCACTCTCTCGTTACACTTGTATTTATAGCCTCTTGGCTTCAAAACTAAAGACAAAAATATCCCTACTTTAGTAACAGCTGTAAGGAGCTTTAAGTCCAAACAAAAATTAATCTATCAAAAGACTAAAAACTCCTTACAAAAAGTAAATTTAATGCAGCAGCAAATAAGGGCATTTAAGTCCAAAAGAGAAGTGGTTATAACAGATGGAATATTCCTTGAAAAAGGTGCCAGCAGATATGTACATGGGTTGGATCTGGTGCATGCATGTCCACAGGTTATTCCATGTAATCTAATGCTCCACGTGACACCTGGTCACTTCTAAGCATAATTTTCACCAAATTTAATCATTTACATTTTTCTTCATGCCATTCCAGCTTATAATCCTTGCTCCTTATGATTTCACAAATTAAATTCTGAAGTGATTTAGCTCTAGCTCTAGTAATTGGACCTTGGATGAAATCCTTTGTTGTGGATGTAGCTTGATTCTCATCAGAATTGATTGAAATTGGTGCAATGGAAGGGTTGTTTAAGTTGAATTATGTATGTAGACTATGGATATATACTTTGATTGCATTAGATTTTAACTTTATGTAATTAGGGTTCTTGAGCATTTTGACAATTTGGGGAAAAATATAGGAAATTGGTCAATTGGTGCAATTGACCTAAATTGAGTTGAGAAATGATCAATTAGGACCATTTGTGGTGTGTGTGAATTGGTAAAACCAAATTGTAATTCGGATTGGTTAGTGTGCATATTCTGGTAGCTTGACCTAGGTCAAGGGACCAAAACTAAAATTTACCAACCTAATTAGTATGAGGCTAATTAGGGATGAAAACAGACACATAATGGCACATTTTTCTTTGAGGAATCATGCCCAGAAAATGACCATAACATAGTGGACAATTAGGTCAAACCTGGGTGTAGTGCACTGCCACTGTACCAAAATGACCAACTGAACAATGTTTGTTCATTTGGCCATAACTTGGGCTATACAGCTCCAAATGACCTAGGTTTTGTGGCATTGGAAAGGTGTGACATAGCACTACAACTTTCTTGAAGAACACTAACCCAAATTTTTCCCATAACTAAGTCATTTTGCCACCCAAATTTAATGGCCCAAAACTGCCAGAACCAAAGTAGGTGCCCAGAAATCTAGGTTAGACCAATCCGGCCAGCCATGTTCAAATGGCCACAACTTGGGCTACAAAACTCCAAATGGGGTGATTCAAAAAGGCAATTAAAATTAAGACAATAAGGAACAACTTCTATGAAGAACACTTAGTCGAATTTCCACAGTAACTTGACCAATGGAACAGTACAATATAGGTTACCAAATCTGGAAAATTTGAAATTGTGCCTAGGAAACCTAAAAATTTAAGGAGCAACTAAAACCAACAAATTTGGTAACCAAAATGTGGTATGTGGGTGAAATTGAAATCCCTATACCTATTAAGCATAAGAAATTCAACAATTTGACTTGAATAGTATTGTGAATAGTAACTCCAAAATATAAATTTTAAAGAATGTCAATTTAAGCATATTAGAGCTAGAAATAAATAAATTTGAATTTGTTTTTGGATTTATTATAACTTGTGAAACTGAAATACTGTGAAATTTTGTGTTTCAATTGAAAGAAATACCAGGAAAGAACTCGAGACGTCGAGTTAAGGCCTAGAGGCGACTCGCACGAGGTTTGTGCACAACATGAATTTTTCTTTAATGCAATGTGTATGAATTTAATTATTACTAATTTTAGAAATAACTGAATTGACATTTTGAGTTGTGAAATATTGATTTGAATTATGGAGTTGGGAGAAATTGTGTTGAGTTGAATTTGGTGGTTGATTTTGGTTAAAGTGTTATATTGGAAGTGTTTTCAACAGGTAAAATTTTTCGGTATTTTCAAATACAGCGGGCAGGCACTCTGTCGAAATTTTCCTAAAATTTACAGAAAAATGGAAATGGACAAAAATTTTACATGACTTTTTAACCTTAATTAAATGTTTTAAATTCCTACCAAAAATGCTCACCTCTTCCAAAAGTAAGAAATGGTTTTAAAATCCCTTGTAGTACATTTAATGGGTTATTGGTAGGCAAAGTACAGTAATTCATTAGGTATACTACATGATCATGTTATGCCTTATAGAGGGGTAAGGTGTGATATGTTTTAGTGGTATCAGAGCAAATTTTTAAAGTATGTTTTGACTTGTGAATTTGTCTATTTCTTTGATAAGTACAACTGCTCAATGTCATTATTTGTTACATACAGTGCATTACATTATAATTATGAACTAACATAGGGAAATCTTCTTGTGTTATTTATCCAGGAGATATCCTACCCCCGATTTGAAAAGGAAGAAGTGGACCACTCAGTTGAGCAATTTGTAGAGGCTGAGGCACAAAAGGAAGCCCCAGCTCTTCAAAATGTCAGTGGTTCAGTAGCACCCGCCCCACAAATGCCACAGTTTTCGGCACAGTTTGCCCAGCAAATGGCTACAATGTTTCAACAGATGGCTGGGGGTATGTCTGTTTAAGCTCCATTTCAGACTCCTGTGGTGCAGCCTTAGGCTCCAGTCAGACAGTATGATAAGCTATTGAAATATGGGGATACAGAATTCAAGGGTACAGTAGACCCTCTAGAGGCAGAGCAATGGCTGGAAAGAATGGACAGAGTATTCAAGAAATTGCACTGTCTGGATGAACTGAAATTTGAGTATTCAGTGTCGCTGAAAGAGCGGAAGCATGAAAATTAGTAGTTTAAAACATTGAATTCAAAAAGTTTCTTCTAGGGTCTCATGCATCATGCAAGATTCATTATTTACCTAATTGATTTCAATGTTAAACAGCATACTAAAACACTTTTAATATATTTTTGAATCTACATTTGCCATTTAAGATTTTAGAATTAACAGATTAATTCATTAGAACCCTAGATTAATTCAAGAACATGTGCACTAACCTTTTGATACACTATTGATGTGTTTGGTACCTTTGGGAAGTACCTAGAACACCAGATGTTGTCCCTCTAGCTTGTCCACAGCAAGTTCACCAATGGAAGCCCTTTGAAAGGTTTTTCCTTTTAGAGAGATTGCAGATGTATATAGGACACTAGAAACGATTTCTAGCAATTTTAATTCAAGAGAATGTTGGCAATTGTAATGATCGGGCTCTAACCACTAGAGGAACTGTCCGCTTTGGCCATAAGCCTCACGATTTTGTCTCATAGGTGGAATGGAGAACTTCCCAGGAGGTCACCCATCCTAAGATTTCTCTCAAGCGAGCACGCTTAACCCTAGAGTTCTTTCAACTCTCCAGACCATTCCACCAAAAGGCGCCTCTAGTGATTAGTTCTCCCATTTTATTTATCATTACTTTTTGAATCCAAGACCATCTCCGTGCTTTGCTGATGTGGGATTTGCCTAAGGGACCTTTCTCCCCCCCTTTCGGGACTCAGCGTTCTCGCTAAGGTTTGTCCCACCATCACCCAAGAGGACACGCGAGCGGCTCTGATACCAATTGTAATGATCGGGCTCCAACCACTAGAGGAATTGTCCGCTTTGGCCATAAGCCTCACGGTTTTGTCCCATAGGTGGAATGGAGAACTTCCCAGGAGGTCACCCATCCTAAGATTTCTCTCAAGCAAGCATGCTTAACCTTGGAGTTCTTCCAACTCTCCCAGCCATTCCACCAAAAGACGCCTCTAGTGATTAGTTCCCCCATTTTATATATCATTATTTGAACCCAAGACCATCTCCGTGCTTTGCCGATGTGAGATTTGCCTAAGGGACCTTTCTCCCCCCCTTTCTAAAACATGTCACACCTTATCCCTTGTAAGGCACGACATGTTCCCGTAGCATACCTAATGAATTACCGAACTCCACCTACCGATAACCCATTAGTTATGCTACAAAGGATTTTAAAATAAACCATAGCTTTTTATCTTATCAATTCTTTTGCGGAAAAACTACATGAGAATAGTTAAAATTCCATGTAAACATTTATTGGAAATAATGATAGACTAAATATTGCAAAAGTTACATTTTCATAAGTCTCAAAGTAAAATACAAAATAGCTAAAAACTCAAAATGTGATAGCAATGCAATGCTTTTAAATACAAACTGCTCAATATCCATACATCCATAGATATAGGTACAAAATACATCCAAAGGAATCAGAAGGATATACCTAAAGTAAATACCCACAAACAATACCAAAATGCTGCTTTCAAGTCTCTCACTCGGCAGCCTTCTCCTTTTCCTTACCTGCGAAAGCATAAAGAAGCTATCGCTGAGTATATCACTCAGTGGTGCACAACTAATAACTTTAAAACTTAAGGTAAAACACAATTTGTCAAAGCATAATAAATCACATTTTTCTTAAGCATGAAAACTTCACAATAGTTCTAAGTCCATAAAGGCCATTTATTGGAATAACATTTCAAATGAGAAATCACACTTCATAAATTGCAATTCACAAAGCATTAGTGTTGCCAACATCAACACACAGTTTAGGCCATGACACAAAATTTCACGATCAGTGCCGTGTTGTACACCACGACAAAGCAATCTCAACCTCACTAACCGTTATTAATGAGAGAAGGGCTAGCTAGCTAATGAGTACTCAGGTAGTCTTACCCCACTAACTGTTATTAATGGGAGACATAATCAATATCAATTATCAACCCCAAGTAGTCGTTACTACTGGGGAGTTTCGAAAGGGACTGTCGTGCTAATTGTGATTTCAAAACAGTTTCCAAAAATTTCCCACTCAACAATCACATTTATAAACCAATAAACATATTTAAATTCATCATAATATCCATATAAAGGTGGCAACACCCAAATATCTTAAATGCAAGAGAAAAACTATATTTCAGTCAAAGCAAACTCATTCAATTTAACACATTCCAAGCAATTTACAAGTTTAAAAATGAATAAAATGTTAGTTGTGCACAAACCTTCAATAATTCTCCTTCCTTGTTACCTACTTCTCCTTGTCCGCTCCAACTTCTTTTTCTAATGAAAATACACAAATAGAATACCTCAATACCAATCTCAATTGCTGCCAAGAACTCATTACATGCATGTCTAATGCATCCCAAGTTAGCTTTGAAAATTTTAGAATATTTTGGTTTTGGGACAGTTTGGTGCCCCAATTTTTGAACCTAGTTTCGATCATAATTTGGTGAGGTGTTCTTCATGAAAATTGTTCATTTAGGTCTTAACTTTATTTTCCTTTTTGAATCGCCTAATTCAGAGCTGTGTAGCTCAAGTTATGACCAAAATACGGTTACTGTTCACATTACTATTCATGCTATAGATTCAGTTCTAGCAGATTTACGAATCCAAATTTGTTTAGCAATTTGATCAAGTTAAGTCCATAATTTGGTCTAATGTTCTTCATATGAAATGTTCTACTATGTCTTAGGTTTCCATCGGTTCAAGAATTGCCTAAATCGGAGTTTTCTAGAGAGAGTTATGGCCATGCAAAATTTACTGTTCATATGGTAAATCTACAATTCTGCAGATTTGGTAATTCAACTTTGCTCAGCAATTTGATTGGGTTAAGTCCATAATTTGGCCTCAAGTTCTTCATATGAAATGTTCTACTATGTCTTAGGTTTCCATTGGTTCAAGAATCGCCTAAATCAGAGTTTTCTAGAGAGAGTTATGGCCATGCACAATTAACTGTTCATATGGTCAAATTCTGCAAGTTCCAGAATTTTGTCTCTAAGTTCAAGGCTCATTTCAGATAGCTTAAGATCATTTTCGGGGCAGGGTATCTTCACAAAAATTCTAGCCCTATGTCTTAAGTTTCATTTTGAATTGGTTTCACACCAATTGGAGTTGTGTAGCTCAATTTATGGGCTATCAAACACACTGAACTCAGTGTGTAAATTCTGCCTTAGGTTCAAATTTTTCATTTCTTCAATTATTCCCACTAACCAACCTCAATTCACATTTAATTCACCCAAAATGACTATAATTTAGCATTGACACATCAATGGCACTTCCTAGCACAAACCCCATAATTTTCAAATACCAAAGTTTGTAATTTTCCCTAATCCTACCATTTCATTACCTCCATTCATCAACCCAATGTCAATTCAAACTAAATAAACCTCAAATGACCATAATTTAACACTACACACACCAATTTCACTCTCTAGCACCAAAACTCCAATTTTCCCATGAACCCTAATCTCCCATAATTAAATTTATACACATTTAATGCAATTTCTTTGCCCCAATCATGTATACTACTTCAACTAAGCTTAATCTCATCATAAATTTCATTCAAAGACATCAAACCCTAACTTTTCTCCAATTTAGCCAAAACCCTAGTTTAGATTCCATATATGTTTTCTTTCATTTTCTTATGAAACTACATGCTTTCTCATGTAAATTCATCACACCCAAACTTGATTCAAAGCATATTTGGTTAATCAAGGATGAAAGAGAGAGCTTACCTCACTTGATGATTTTTTCCACTTCCAATCTCTTTCAAATCTTACTCTTCTTGTTTTTAATCTCTCAATCAAAGATCTCTTTGATGTTTTCTTTTAGTGGGCTATGGAATTTATGAAGGGAATTGAAGTGAATCAAGATTTGGAAGGGAAAACAATGGTCGAAGAAGATTGGAGAAGAAGAGAAAAGAAAAGAGAGGGAGAGGGAAGATGGGTGGTGGCATGGAAGAAGGGAAAGAGGGAGACTTGTCTTCTTTTATACTTATTTATTCCTTTTTAATTAAATAATTAAGTTTAATTGTCAAAAGCCCACAAGTCATTAATTTTAATTAGGTCAAAAATGAAATTTAAATTCTAGATTTTTGCCTCTTTTATTTTCTTTCCACTTTTACTCTAATTTTTCCCTCAATATTTCTTCATAATTCAATATTTTATTTTCATTTAATTAAATTAACATTTTGGTCAAAAATGAACTCTTAAAGTAAATTGACCAAAATGCCTCTTATCGGATCATAATCCCTCTTTTACAATATACACAGTGGGTCCTTATATTTTTGGGTCACTTGAATTTTTATTGTGTCTATCTCAATTAATTTTCTATTTATTTTTTGTCCTCAAGGTGTCTTTGAATAGTACTAGTCACGGACCAAAAATGGTACTATTCATAACTCGGTGGTTCAGGGTGTTACAATTCTCCCCTCCTTAAAAATAAATTTCGTCCTCGAAATTTATCTAGTTTCATTCTCTGAATAGCTGTGGGTGCTGTCTCCTCATATCCTCCTCACGCTCCCATGTGGCTCCTGGCCTGAATGATGGTTTCACAGCACTTTGACTAGAGGTATCTGTTTGTTCCTCAGCTATTTTACCTCATATGCTAAGATCTTTATGGGCTCTTCATCATATGTCAAGTCTGGATTCACTTCAATCTCCTCTACTGGCAAAATGTGAGAGGGATTTGATCTGTACCTCCTCAACATGGAGACATGGAAGACATTGTGAATCTTTTCCAACTCCGGAGGTAATGCAAGTCTAAATGCCAATGGACCCACTCTTTCCAGAACCTCATACGGCCCAATGAAGCGAGGACTTAGTTTCCCCTTTCTACCAAACCTCATGATCCTCTTCCATGGGGAAACTTTCAGGGACACCTTATCACCCACACTGTACCGAATATCTCTTCTCTTTAGGTCAATGTAGGACTTTTGTCTATCCGTTGCAACTTTGAGTCTGTCTCTAATGAGCTTAACCTTTTCTTCCGTCTGCTGCACTAATTCTGGGCCAATCAACTTCCTCTCGCCCACTTCATCCCAACACAAGAGAGTTCTACACTTTCTGCCATAAAGTGCTTCGTATGGAGGCATCCCGATGCTTGATTGATACCTGTTGTTATAGGCAAATTCAATTAAAGGCAAGTGTGTGTTCCAACTCCCTTCAAACTCAATCACACAAGCCCGAAGCATATCCTCCAAAATCTGAATGATCCTTTCAGATTGACCGTCTGTCTATAAATGGAATGTTGTACTGAAGTTCAATCTAGTTCCTAGGGCTTTTTGGAAACTACCCCAGAATCTAGAAGTGAACCTTGAGTCTCTGTCCGACACAATAGACACTGGCACTCCATGTAACCTCACCACATCATCAATGTACAGTTTGGCCAATCTTTCCAAGCTGTAATCCATCCTCACTGGCAAAAAGTGTGTAGACTTGGTCAATCTATCAACAATAACCTAAACTGCATCATGATTCTTTTGTGTATGTGGAAGTCCTATCACGAAATCCATAGTGATTCTTTCCCATTTCCACTCGGGAATTGGCAATGGTTGTAGCAACCCTACAGGCACTTGGTGTTCTGCCTTTACTTACTGACAAGTTAGGCATTTGGCAACATTTTCTACAATGTCTTTCTTCATTCCTCTCCACCAATAGTGCTCTTTCACACTTCTGCACATTTTAGTTCCACCAGGGTGCATTACAAAAGGTGAATCATGTGCTTCCTTTAAAATGGTCTGCCTCAGTTCAACATTCTCAGGAATGCACATTCTGCCCTTATATAACAACAAGCCCTCATCATTTACTGATAATTCTGGTTTCTTGCCATCTCGAGCCTCTTCCATCAACTTCACATACTTATCATCCTTCTGTGCAACTGCTTTAATTTGTTCTGCCAGTATTGGCTTCACTTGCCAAGTAGCTACCATCTGCCGATCTTCATTAATCTCCAAATTAGCATGCAAGGCCCTTAACTCATGCACCATGGACAATGGAGAAACCCTCAAACCAGCCATAGTCTTGCGACTTAAAGCATCAGCTACAAAATTTGCCTTTCCAGGCTGATAGTCTATCAAGCAATTATAATCTTTTATCAGCTCTAACCATCTCCTCTGCCTTAAATTTAACTCCTTTTGTGTGCCCAAGTACTTCAAACTTTTATGATTTGTGTATATATAACATCTCTCTCCATACAAGTAATGTCTCCAGATCTTCAAGGCAAAGACAATGGCTGCCAGCTCCAATTCATGCATAGGATAATTCCTCTCATGCGGTTTAAGCTGGCGTGAAGCATAGGCAATGACATTCCTATCTTGCATCAATACACAGCCCAATCCATTATGAGAAGCATCACTGTATATGGTATACTCCTTACCCAAAGTGGGCAAGGTTAAGACTGGAGCTTCAGTTAAACGCCTCTTTAACTCATCAAAACTTTCCTGGCATCGATCAGTCCACTAAAATTTTACATCCTTCCTAAGTTGCTTGGTCAATGGAGATGCTAGCATGGAGAATCCCTTCATAAACCTTTGGTAATACTTGGCTAAACCAAGAAAACTCCGAACTTCTGTGATATTTCTAGGTGGCTTCCAATTAAGAATGGCTTCTACTTTGCTAGGATCCACCTGGATACCTTCTACAGATATAATATGCCTCAAAAATAAAATCTCCTTTAGCCAAACTCACATTTCAACAGTTTGGAATACAACTGCTTCTCCCTTACAGTCTGCAATACTATCCTCAAGTGCTTATCGTGTTCCTCTGCATTCTTTGAGTACACCAAAATATCATCAATGAACACCACAACAAACTGGTCCAAATATGGCCTGAAGATAGTGTTCATCAGGCCCATAAAAGTAGCTGGAGCATTAGTCAACCCAAATGGCATTACCAAGAACTCATAGTGGCCATACCGAGTCCTAAAGGCAGTTTTAGGAATACATTGTTCCTGCACCCTCAACTGGTAATAGCCCGATCTCAAGTCAATTTTCGAGAATACAGTTGCATCCTTCAACTGATTAAACAAATCATCGATCCTTGGTAGAGGATATCTATTCTTTATGGTCACCTTATTCAACTGTCTGTAGTCTATGCATAGGCAGAGAGTACCATCCTTTTTCTTCACAAATAATACTGGTGCTCCCCAAGGTGACACGCTAGGGCAGATGAAACCCTTATCTAACAATTCCTGCAATTGCACCTTCAACTCTTTCAACTCATCAAGTGCCATCCTATAAGGAGTGATGGAGATTGGCTCCACACTAGGCATAGTCTCAATTTCAAACTGCACCTCTCTTTCCAGAGGCAATCCCGGCAATTCTTCCGGAAAGACATTCGGAAAATCCCATACCATAGGAATATCTTTAAGATCTGGACTCCCCACCTGGGTGTCCATCACATGAGCTAGATAAGCTTCACATCCCTTTCTAATCATCTTTCTAGCAAGTGCAGCTGAAATGATGTTAGATGGCAATAACTGCCTCTCCTCATGTATCACTACGTCTACATACTCTGGAAGACCAAAAGTGACTGTATTCAGTCTACAGTCAATCATAGCGTGATGCCTGGCTAGCCAATCCATGCCCAAGATGATATCATAATCTTAGAAGGGTATGTCAATTAAGTCTGATAGGAATGTATGTCCTTGGATCACCAAAGGACAATCCTTATACAATTTGTTCACCCTAACCTCTTGTCCTAAAGGACTAGTCACTAGCACATCATAATCCAATTTCACACAAGGAATAACAATAGTGCATGCAATACTGGCACTAGCATAAGAATGTATAGAACCAGGGTCAAACAACACATATACATTTCTATCAAAAATGGAGAAAATACCAGCCAAAACATCTGATGTCTGAGCTTCATCCCTCTGGCACATGGTGTACACCCTGACTGGTGCACCACTCTGCTCTGGTTGGCTCACTATGCCCTGGCTGCCAGAAGTGTTACCTCTACCCCTGCCTCTGCCTCTACTAGTTGTATGTTGTCCTCTGGAAGCAGAACCTTGAACAGATCCCTCAGTGGTAGTAGGCGGCCCAGATCTGCGAGCACTAGTGCAATCTCTAGCAAAATGCCCACTTCCACCACAGTTGTAACAGGCTCCTATGGCCTTAAAACATACTCCTCCATGAGTCCTGCCACAAGTCTCACAAGCACGGGCAAGAAAGGAACCCCTAGATGTTTGCTGTCCGGATCTAGGTGGCCTCTGCCCTGAGAATCTTCCCTTACTAGATCCTCTATTACTTGATCCCCCAAAGCTCTTCCTCTTACTCGAATTGTTACTTAGACTCTGACCTGTAGGCTTACTACTCTTCTCTTTTTCAGTGGTTACCTTCTCAGATGCCCCTTCCAGTTCTATCCTTTCCAATTCAAGGGCCTGTGATATCAACACAGAGAAGTTGTCATGTCGAAACCCAACCACTTGCAATCTCAAACTAGGCCTCAAACCAGCCTCAAACCATTTGCATTTGTCTCTACTGGTAGTGAGTAGGCTTCCAGCATAGTGGCTGAGGTGGGAAAAGTCTCTCTCATACTCGGCTACAGTCCTGTTCCCTTACTTCAAACTGAGAAACTCTTGTAGCTTCATATCTACATATGTGTCAGGAACATACTTCTGTCTAAATTCTCTGAGAAAGTCATCCCATGTCAACACAGGGGGCTCAACCAAACTGTGAGGAATGGTCTTCCACCACTCATATGCATCTCCATGCAGTAAAGAGACAGAGTATTCGAACTTCAAATCATCAGTGCAGTGCAGTTTCTTAAATACTATCTCCATCCGTTCTAACCACTCCTCAGCTTCCAATGGGTCCACTATACCCTTGAACTCTGTTGCCCCATACTTCATTAACTTGTCATATTGTCTGGCTAGGGATGGTGGTTGCACTGGAGGTGCTTGAACAGGAGCTTGGATTAGAATATTGCTAGTCATTTGCTGAAATAGTGCAGCCATCTGCTGAGCGAACTAGGCAAAAAACTGCATAGGCGGGATGGGCACAGCCGATCCACTGGCATTCTAAGGAGTTGGGGCTTCCCCCTGTACCTCAGTTGCTACTGATTGTTCTACGGTGTGATCCCCCTCTTCCATACTAAATCACAAGGTATTATACTCCCTGGACAACCAACACAAGGAGATTTCCCTCCATTAGTCCATATTTATGATGTAATGCACAATATGTATCAATTAATGACAGTTGAGCAGTTGTACTTATCAAAAATTATCAAATATGCAATTTCAAAACTTGTATAAAAACCAAAGCTCTGATACCACTAAAACATGTTACACCTTATCCCTTGTAAGGCACGACATGTTCCCGTAGCATACCTAATGAATTACCAAACTCCACCTACCGATAACCCATTAGTTATGCTACAAAGGATTTTAAAATAAACCATAGCTTTTTATCTTATCAATTCTTTTGCGAAAAACTGCATGAGAATAGTTAAAATTCCATGTAAACATTCATTGGAAATAATGATAGACTAAATATTGCAAAAGTTACATTTTCATAAGTCTCAAAGTAAAATACAAAATAATTACAAACTCAAAATGTGATAGCAATGCAATGCTTTTAAATACAAACTGCTCAATGTTCGTACATCCATACATATAGGTACAAAATACATCCAAAGGAATCACAAGGGTATACCTAACGTAAATACCCACAAACAATACCAAAATGCTGCTTTTAAGTCTTTCACTCGGCAGCCTTCTCCTTTTCCTTACCTGTGATAGCATAAAGAAGCTATCGCTGAGTATATCACTCAGTGGTGCACAACTAATAACTTTAAAACTAAAGGTAAACATAATTTGTCAAAGCATAATAAATCACATTTTTCTTAAGCATGAAAACTTCACAATAGTTCTTAGTCCATAAAGGCCATTTATTGGAATAACATTTCAAATGAGAAATCACACTTCATAAATCGCAATTTACAAAGCATTAGTGTTGCCAACATCAACACACAGTTTAGGCCATGACACAAAATTTCACAATCAGTGCCGTGTTATACACCACGACAAAGCAATCTCAACCTCACTAACTGTTATTAATGTGGGAAGGGCTAGCTAGCTAATGAGTACTCATGTAGTCTTACCCCACTAACCGTTATTAATGGGAGACATAATCAATATCAATTATCAACCCCAAGTAGCCGTTACTACTGGGAAGTTCCGAAATGGACTGTCATGCTAACTGTGGTTTCAAAATAGTTTCCAAAAATTTCCCACTCAATAATCACATTTATAAACCAATAAACACATTTAAATTCATCATAATATCCATATAAAGGTGGCAACATCCAAATTTCTTAAATGCAAGAGAAAAACTATATTTCAGTCAAAGTAAACTTGTTCAAAGAAAACTCATTCAATTTAACACATTCCAAGCAATTTACAAGTTTGAAAATGAAGAAAATGTTAGTTGTGCACAAACCTTCAATAATTCTCGTTCCTTATTACCCACTTCTCCTTGTCTGTTCCAACTACTTTTTCTACTGAAAATACACAAATAGAATACCTCAATACCAATATCAATTGCTGCCAAGAACTCATTATATGCATATCTAATGCATCCCAAGTTAGCTTTGAAAATTTTAGAATATTTTGGTTTTGGGACAACTTGGTGCCCCAATCTTTGAACCCAATTTGTACCTAGTTTCGATCATAATTTGGTGAGGTGTTCCTCATGAAAATTGTTCATTTAGGTCTTAACTCTATTTTCCTTTTTGAATCACCTAATTCGGAGCTGTGTAGCTCAAGTTATGACCAAAATACAGTTACTGTTCACGTCACTATTCATGTTGCAAATTCAGTTCTGGCAGATTTATCAATTAAAATTCGTTCAGCAATTTGATCAAGTTAAGTCCATAATTTGGTCTAATGTTCTTCATATGAAATGTTCTACTATGTCTTAGGTTTCCATCGGTTCAAGAATCACCTAAATCAGAGTTTTCTAGAGAGAGTTATGGCCATGCAAATTTTACTATTCATATGGTAAATCTGCAATTCTGTAAATTCGGTGATTCAACTTTGCTCAGTAATTTGATTAGGTTAAGTCCATAATTTGGCCTCAAGTTCTTCATATGAAATGTTCTACTATGTCTTAGGTTTCCATCGGTTCAAGAATCGCCTAAATCAGAGTTTTCTAGAGAGAGTTATGGCTATGCAAAATTTACTGTTCATATGGTCAAATTCTGCAAGTTCCAGAATTTTGTCTCTAAGTTCAAGGCTCATTTTGGATAGCTTAAGGTCATTTTTGGGGCAGGGTATCTTCACAAAAATTCTAGCCCTATATCTTAAGTTTCATTTCCAATTAGTTTCACACCAATTGGAGTTGTGTAGCTCAATTTATGGGCTGTCAAACACACTGAACTCAGTGTGTAAATTCTGCCCTAGGTTCAAATTTTTCATTTCTTTAATTATTCCAACTAACCAACCTCAATTCACATTTAATTCACCCAAAATGACTATAATTTAGTATTGACACATCAATGGCACTTCCTAGCACAAACCCCACAATTTTCAAACACCAAAGTTTGTAATTTTCCCTAATCCTACCATTTCATTACCTCCATTCATCAACCCAATGTTAATTCAAACTAAATAAACCTCAAATGACCATAATTTAACACTACACACACCAATTTCACTCTTTAGCACCAAAACTCCAATTTTCCCATGAACCCTAATCTCCTATAATTAAATTTATACACATTTCATGTAATTTCTTTGCCCCAATCATGTATACTACTTCAACTAAGCTTAATCTCATCATAAATTTCATTCAAAGACATCAAACCCTAACTTTTCTCCAATTTAGCCAAAACCCTAGTTTACATTCCATACATGTTTTCTTTCATTTTCTTATGAAATTTCATGCTTTCTCATGTAAATTCATCACACCCAAACTTGATTCAAATCATATTTGGTTATTCATGCATGAAAGAGAGAGCTTACCTCACTTGATGATTTTTCCCACTTCCAATCTCTTCCAAATCTTGCTCTTCTTGTTTTTAATCTCTCAATCAAAGATCTCTTTGATGTTTTCTTTTAGTGGGCTATGGAATCTTGCTCTTCTTGTTTTTAATCTCTCAATCAAAGATCTCTTTGATGTTTTCTTTTAGTGGGCTATGGAATTTATGAAGGGAATTGAAGTGAATCAAGATTTGGAAGGGAAAACAATGGTGGAAGAAGATTGGAGAAGAAGAGAAAAGAAAAGAGAGGGAGAGGGAGATGGGTGGTGGCATGGAAGAAGGAAAAGAAGGAGACTTGTCTTCTTTTATACTTATTTATTCCTTTTTAATTAAATAATTAAGTTTAATTGTCAAAAGCCCATAAGTCATTAATTTTAATTAGGTCAAAAATGGAATTTAAATTTTAGATTTTTGCCTCTTTTATTTTCTTTCCACTTTTACTCTAATTTTTCCCTCAATATTTCTTCATAATTCAATATTTTATTTTCATTTAATTAAATTGACATGTTGGTCAAAAATCAACTCTTAAAGTGAATTGACCAAAATGCCACTTATCGGGTCATAATCCCTCTTTTATAATATACCCGATGAGTCCTTATATTTTTTGGTCACTTGAATTTTTATTGTGTCTATCTCAATTAATTTTCAATTTATTTTTTGTCCTCAAGGTGTCTTTGAATAGTACTAGTCACGGACCAAAAATGGTACTATTCATAACTCGTTGGTTCGGGGTGTTACAGCAATTCTATTTGAAATGATGAGAGAGGAAGAGGGATGAGAGGTGGCGGCACACTTTTGATAAAAATCAGAAATCTTCTTTTGTTCTTTCATCCTTTCCCTTTTATAGCTAGGTCACCACTTAAAACCCTTGCCACATGTCATTTTCTGATTGCATCATATTTTAATTTGACCCAATCACATTATGCCAAGTGTCAAGCTAGATTTAATCTTGACTTTGATCATCTTACATAATTGGAAGACAAATGGCAAGCTTATATGTAGTGCCATGTGTCACCATCTCATGGTGCCACGTGTCACCCTGTGAAATGACCAAATTACCCTTGTGTCTTAATTTTGAGTTCTCAACCCAAAATAATTATTTCTCATCTTCTAATCAATTTATATCAAATATAAATTAATTAATTAATCTCTATTAATTAATTTCTCATAATTAAATTCATATTTAAACACTTTAAATATAAATTTAACTTATACTATACATCCAATAACCTAGATTTAGTTTCAAGCCATGCTAGGGACTTTGCAATCTAATTGCAAACCAAACCTATTTAATTAATCAATTAAACTCTTTAATTAATTAATTAAATCATATTTAACTTGGTAATTACTTGTGTATGTGTGTGACTCACTAGGCTCATCACTAATTGGCAATGAGATATGATATCAACTCTTTATATCATCAGAATTCTTTCTTACCATAAATGATTTCTCTAAATCATTTTAGGCACCTCATAGACTATGGCTAACACCTAGCATAGCATGCCATAGCCACACAATTAGTAATAAGGTTTACCTTAAATGAACCTATAATCATATGTTACCATGCACTAGAATCTCTCTGTTACAAAATCCCAATTCAAGTTGGAGTCATGGTTTATGTCAAACCCCATTTGCTATGAATATTATGTTCTCTTTTAATTCCAGTTCTTGATTAAAAAGATTTTCTCATCAGAAACTCTTTTCTGATTAAATCTATCTATCCTTGCTAGGAACTTGAAACATCAAGAACAATTACATGAACATAGGATTTTACCCCTATTTACTTAGGGTAATAGATTCCATCTTCATCAACACCTATCTCCATATATAACTGGTAGGAGCCAATACATGCCCATATACCCATACACAGTATAAGTATGAAAGTAGTATCAAACTCAAACCACCTATATACAAGATAACTGTGCTATCTAAGGTTTAAAGATTATATACACTGATATGATTTATGACAATGCATTGACAAGAGTAAACTCTATGTGCTTGTCATAAATGTCACTGATTCGGCCTACTTATCATGCATAAGTGCCTATCATGTTTGTTATATGGCATGAGACTCACCATTCCATCTTATTTACATCTCATATAAATTAACTTGGGAACAAACATGATTACAATCTTTCTAGATAAGTCATGTCCTTATTGTGAAGTACCCTCGATTGTGAACCAATTTATGATACTTTGTGCTAGAAATACTATCACTCATATTCTTAACAACTTAAGAATAGGATTTCTAATAAAATATCAATGGACCTTTTCTATTACACATAAATATATTATGTAAACAGAAAAGTAAAAATGCCTTTTATTAATAAAATATGTACAAGATACATACTAAATGATATGCTCTAAGGCATACTACTAATAAAGGTATACTACTAATAATCTCCCACTAGCACTAGAGCCATTCGTTACAATATCTTAGACCTATCTTCTCAAGATGTTGATCTAACTGAGCTTGTGGCATAGGTTTAGTGAATGGATCAGCTAGATTTTGAGCTGATGCTATTTTCTGCATGGCTACATCGCCTCGCCCAACTATCTCTCTGATAATGTGATAGCGCCTTTCTATGTGTTTAGATTTCTGGTGAGATCGGGGATCCTTATATCCAAATAGTCTCTTTTGTAGCATCTGATGCAGCAATATACTCAGCCTCTGTAGTGAAATCTGCAGTCGTACTCTGTTTGGAACTCTTCCAACTGACTGCACCTCCATTACAATTGAACACATACCCAAAGGTAGACTTTCTATCATCAATATCTGATTGGAAATCAGAATCAGTATAACCATCTAATTGCAAGTCACCACCACCATATATCAAGAATAAATCCTTTGTTCTTCTCAAGTACTTAAGGATATTCTTGACAGCTATCCAATGTTCCAAACCTGGAATGGATTATACCTGCTAGTCAAACTAACAGCATATGTTATATCCGGTCTAGTACACAACATTGCATACATCAAACTTCCAATAGCCGAAGCATATGGAATCCTAGCCATTTTATCTCTTTCTTCAGGTGTCTTTGGAGACATCTCTTTAGAAAGGTGGATAACATGTCTCACTGGTAACAATCCTCTCTTGGAATCAAGCATGTTAAACCTCTTTAACACCTTTTCTAAGTATAGACTTTGGGGCAAATCAATTATTCGTTTCGCTCTATCTCTATAGATGAGAATCCCAAGAATATAGGTTGCCTCTCCTAAGTCTTTCATGGAGAATGTATTTGATAACCATACCTTTACAGTTTTCAACATACTGTGTCATTACCCATCAACATAATGTCATCCACATATAAGACAAGGAATGTGATAGCACTATCACTAACCTTCTTATATACACATAGCTCATTCTCATTTTTTATAAAATCAAATGACTTAATGGCTTCATCAAAACGGATGTTCCAACTCCTCGAAGCTTGTTTCAACCCATAAATGGATCGCTTTAGCTTGCATACTTTGGAACCATCTTGGGATTCAACACCCCTACGCTGTTCCATGAAAATGTTTTCTTCAATGTATCCATTAAGAAAAGCTGTTTTGACATCCATCTACCAAATCTCATCATCATAGTACGCAGCTATTGCTAATAGATGTTAGTAGTATGCCCTAGAGCATATCATTTAGTATGTATCTTGTACATGTTTTATTAATAAAAGGCATTTTCACTTTTCTGTTTACATAATATATTTATGTGTAATAGAAAAGGTCCATTGATATTTTGTTAGAAATTCTATTCTTAAGTTGTTAAAAATATGAGTGACAGTATTTCTAGCACAAAGTATCATAAATAGGTTCACAATCGATGATACTTCACAATAAGGACATGACTTATCCAAAAAGATTATAATCATGTTTGTTCCCAAGTTATTTATATGAGATGTAAATAAGATGGAATGGTGAGTCTCATGCCATATAACAAACATGATAGGCACTTATACATGATAAGCAGGTCGAACCAGTGACACTTGTGACAAGCACATAGAGTTTACTCTTGTCAATGCATTGTCATAAATCATATCAGTGCATATAATCTTTAGACCTAAGATAGCACAGTTATCTTGTATATAGGTGGTTTGAGTTTAATACTGCTTTCATACTTGTACTGTGCATGGGTATATAGGCATGTGTTGGCTCCTACTAGTTATATATGGAGGTAGGTGTTGATCAAGATGGAATCTTTTCTTCTAAGTAAGTAGGGATAAAATCCTATGTTCATTTAATTGTTCTTGATGTTTCAAGTTCCAAGCCAGGATAGATAGATTTAATCAGAAAAGAGTTTCTGATGAGATAAATCTTTTTAATCAATAACTGGAATTAATAGAGAATATAATATTCATAACAAATGGGGTTTGACATAAACCATGACTCCAGCTCGAATTGGGATTTTGTAACAGAGAGATTCTAGTGCATGGTAACATATGATTATAGGTTCATTTAAGGTAAACCTTATTACTAATTGGGTGGCCATGGCATGCTATGCTAGGTGTTAACCATGGTCTATGAGGTGCATAAAATGATTTAGAGAAATCATTTATGGTAAGAAAGAGTTCTGATGATATTAAGAGTTGAAATCATGTCTCATTGCTAATTAGTGATAAGCCTAGTAAGTCACACACATACACAAGTAATCACCAAATTAAATATGATTTAATTAATTAATTAAAAAGTTTAATTGATTAATTAAATATGTTTGGTTTGCAATTAGATTTCAAAGTCCCTAGCATGACTTGAAACCAAATCTAAGTTATTGGATATATAGTATAAGTTAAATTTATATTTAAAGTGTTTAGATATGAATTTAATTATGAGAAATTAATTAATTAATTTATATTTAATATAAATTGATTAGAAGAAGAGAAATAATTATTTTGGGTTGAGAACTCAAAATTAAGACACAGGGATATTTTGGTCATTTCACAAGGTGACATGTGGCACCATGAGATGGTGACACATGGCACTACACATAAGCTTGCCATATGTCTTTTAATCATATAAGATGATCAAAGTCAAGATTAAATATAGGTTTGACACTTAGCACAATGTGATTGGGTTAATTAAACCTAGAGCCAATCAGAAGGTGACATTTGGCAAGGTTTTTAAGTGGCGACCTAACTATATAAGTGTAAGGATGAAAGAACAAAAACATAAGCTGTTGTTCTCTCTTTGGTGCCGCCACCCTTGGCTGCCTCTCCTTCTCTTCTTCTTCATCTCTCAACAATTCAAAGAGATTAGCCAACAATCTCTTGAATTAAAAATACTAGAAATCGTTTCTAGTGTCCTGTTTTATATTTATAATCTCTTAAAAGGCAAAACCTGATTTTCTAATTGATTGGAAAAGCTTTAGAAGCTATTCAAGGGCTGCCATAGGTGATCTTGGTGTGGACAAGCTAGAGGGACAACATCTGGTGTCCTAAGCACATCCCAAAGGTGTCAAACACACTGTAGTGCATCAAAAGGTTAGTGCACTTATTCTTGATCTAATCTAGGGTTGTAATGAATTAATCTGTTAATTCTAAAATCTTAAATAGCAAATGTAGATCCAAAAATATATTAAAAGAGTTTTAATATGATATTTGTCATTGAAATCAAATAGATAAAAATGAATCTTGCATGATGCATGTGACCTTAGATGCAAAATTTTGAATTCAATGATCTAAGCTTGTGTTTTTCATGCTTCTGCTCCTTCAATTGGTATCAGAGCCACTATATTTGCCATTTAGATTGTTGATTATATGATTTAATTTTGTGTTTTGATCATGAGATGATAGACCCATTGTTGGTTGCAAATGAAAAGTGGTGGCATGGAACACCAATGGTGCGCAAACTTTGTGGTCTCCAATGGTGTGCGCAAGGTTTGGTTTTTGAATCTATAATTGTTGTATGATCTAAGGTTTCATCCTATGACTAATTAAAATGTTTAATTAGGTGTTTTAATGACACAATTAAATTGTGATTCAAATCTGAATTTTAAAAGTTGTTTGAATATGATTCAAATCTAAATTTTTAAAGTTGTTTGAATATGATTCAAATCTGAATTTTTTAAAATTGTTTGAATGTGGTTCAAATCTGAATTTTTAAAGTTGTTTGAATGTGATTCAAATCTGAATTTTAAATTTGTTTGAATCATATTCAAATCTAGATTTTTAAGCTGAATATGAGATATTCAATTTAATTTAAGTATGCATGTTTTATTTAATTATTAAATAGTGATATGCATGATGGATTATCATGGACTATAAAAGACCAATGTGATTGGATTTATTTCTTTTATGTTTCTTTGGGTTGTAAATTAATTAATTTATTTTAATATATTTTGGGCATGTATTATAAATGATGTAATATTTTTGGGTTGTAATTTCATTTATTTAGTTCTTGTAAATTCGCCATGGTATGCCAAGGATTACTATGTAATTGGATTGCAAGAAGATCAAGGAGGTCAAGAGCATTGATGGGACCAGTGGGAGGAATTCAAGATCAAGTGTTGATTATGTACTCCTTCAGCAACTCTTATAACACCCTCCTTATAGCAACTCCGTACATTCTACTGTTCCGGTGACCAGTGTCGGTCCGAACAGTTAGAACGTCCGAAAAAATATTTAAACTAAAGTGAGGAACCATAATTAACTCAAATATTAATAAGAAAAATTTAAGAAAAATTTTTGAAATAAAATACAACCAAATTAAATGAGCCGGTGCTATAGTGATGGGTAACCTAGTGAGAAGTTGCGGTTCTCCAACTAGGAGCCCTAGACCCGAGGAAAAAATTATAAAATAATTATTGGGACTCTAGAGAAGGGTTATTGAGGTTCTTATGGCATTAGAATGCCAAGGAAATGCTTAGAAAAATTTTTCAATCGATGCAGACAATTTTGGCCCATTAAGCCAAACGGAGGGCATTTTGGTCATTTCAACTTCAGAGATGATTTTTGGCCAACTTATCTAGTTAAATAAATAATTTATATAACATAAAATATGATTAAATGTTGTTAAAAGTTTAATTGAAATTAATTAGATAAGAAATAGAGAGAAAATGAAAGAAAATGGCATTATGACATCATAGTGATGTCATTAAAGTTTTCCCAACTAACCCAATGTGGACACATGGCATAAACTTATTTAAAAGAGACAAATGGGCTGGAAAAATGAAACAAAAATCAGATGTCTCTTCTCTTCATCTTCCTTGCCGTGAACCTCCTCCATAGCCAAACCATTTTCAAGCTTTCAAAGCTTGATTTTCACTCACTTCTACCCAACAAAACCCTAACCTAGCAACACAAAAAAGTGTTCTTGCATTTTGGAGATTCTTTTGGGAACAAAAAGAAAAGGAAAACAAGAATTCTAGCAAGTGGGAAATCTCACTTCATAGAGGTTAGTGACCTAAACCTTGAATTTCACTTTAAATTCATGTTTAAGAACTATAAATGTGTGCAAATGACAAAGAAAATTGATGAAATACCATTGGTATGCTAACCCTAAATTTAGATAGCCTTGGTTAGGGAATGATTGTGATGAGTTTTATGGAGTTAACATGCTTGTATGGCTGCCTACAATATGTATCTACTAAGTGGATTGATGAAATGAAATGAAAATGCATGGGTTGTAATGTTTGAGTTAGGGTTTGGGGTGGAAAAATGGGACTTTGACCATGTGATGATGAAAATAGGTTTTAATGGTCAATTAGTGACCATTTGGTTCTGTTTAAATAAAAAATGAAGTGTGTTGAGTAGTGGAATTTGGGTTTGGTGTGGCTGCCCTTGGTGACCTGAAGAATTGGACATGAGTCCAACAGGTTTGGGCAGCAATAACTTGAATTGTAGAGGTTCAATTGGTGCAAGGCCAATTGGACATGAAACTAGACACATAATGGCACAACTTTGGTGAAGGAACCATGCCCAGAAAACCAAACCAAGTTGACCAAAAGTTTGCCCTAATCCGGGTGACCTGCATTCTGCCTGGGCAAAATGACCAAATGAACAGTGTTTGGTCATTTGGCCATAACTCAGTGTATAAAGGTCCAATTGACCTGAAATTTTACCAGCAATAAGCTGAGATATAGATCAACAACTTTCATGAAGAAACCTAACCCAAATTATGACCAGAACATATTCAAAGAGTGAGTTGCAGTCACTGTTCCTAACACTATAGATTTGGTCAGTCCAGAAATTCTGGAAAAACTTTCAATCCCGCCAGTTGTGGTTTTTGGGCCATAACTTGAGCTACAAAACTCCAAATAGAGTGATTTGAAAAAGAAAATTCAACTGGACAAAATAAGGAACAACTTTCATGTTGATCATTTTGCCAAATTCCCACTGCAAAAATGACTAATGGAACAATAAAGACAAAGCATGAAAACTGAAAATTCTGCCTAATTAACATTAAGCTTAGAAATGGTATTAGCAACCAATACCAACAAATTTTGAATGCAAAATGTGGTATGTTGGGAGTATTAGAACCAATGTACTTATTGTCTATGCAAAAGTCAACTTTTTAGTTGACTAATGAAATGAATAGTTACACTAAAACTTGAATTTCAAGAATTGTGAAATTTAAAAGTGTAATATGCCCTAGTGTACCTGACAAGATTGGTTTGGATAGCTTGGCATGCCAATAGGGTTCTGTTAGCAGTACTGCATATGGCTTCATGCCATTCTGTGTTTCATGGCTTCCCATGCCATTCTGTGACATAATAGCCTTTGGCTATGATATTGAGTTGTTACACTCGGGTTTAATCCTCGATAATTATTACAGCTTATTAGCTGTTCTGTTACACACCGTGAGACACAGTGTGACCGATGATGTGATGGTCCGAGGTACTTAGTACCCAGTGCCAGTTTACCCGTTTATCCAGTCCAGTCAACTAGTATGGGTTACTCAGGCAATGATAATGAATCTTACAAATTTTAATAGAATAATACTGCTATAAATATAAGAAATTAAGTATACCAAAAAATGTAAACATACATTCTGCATACTTATTTTATTTTATTTTATTTTATTTTATATTGTCACCACTAAGCAGAATTGCTTAGCGCGTTGCTTTTCCCATGCGCAGGTACTGGAGACCTAGCTGGGGAACCCAGCAGACATCAGACAGGGTGAGCCTGTAACACCCTTATGTTCGGTAGTGCGTTCTACTGTTTCAGTGACCAGTGTTGTCCAGACAGCTAGGATGCCTAGAACTACACTTCGTTATGAGTGAGGAGACATAAAATAATGAAATACAAGAAAAGAGAATACAAGAAAAACAAAGGAAAAATAATAGCAAAGAAATGTAACCAAGTTAAGCGAGCCGAAAACCCTAGCAATGGGTGACCGCACTGGGAAGTCACGGCTTGGACCGTTGACTAGCCCTGGACCGCGGGGAACCCTGGAAATATTGTTAGGACTTAAATAGACACCTATTGAAATACAAATACCATTAGAAATATTAAATGAAAATTAAATAATTAGTACAAGGAAAAGTGAGAAATCAAAAAACGGACAAAACCCGGTGTTACCGAAAAATCGGGAATGCAACCCGAATAAGGGCATTGTGGTCATTTGACACCCTGAGTTGTCTTTTGACCTAAATGTCCATTAAAAATAAATAATATTACACTTGGAAAATATAATGAAAAATTAATTTAGTGGTACCTAATGTAAATAGCAAAAATGGAGTGTAAATAGAGTAATTATCACTTAAAACTTATTAAATTATTATCCTAGCATGAGTGGAGCACTATGGGATTGAATAACCATTAATTGGATAGGTGTATCTCCACTAACATCTTCATCTTCTTCAATTCACTCACCATGCCGAAATCAAAAGCTTGAGAACCCTCCCATGGCCGCCCAAATGCATGGCTCATTATACCCATTTTCAAGCTAAATTTTGTTTACTTGTCTTCATTAATTTTGACCCCCACCTCACAAGAAAGAAGTAGATACCAAAATCAAGGGATTTTAGTGAAGATTTAACAAGTCCCAACAATAGGTAAGTGTTTAAATTGATTTAGTTCTTATGTAAAGTTTGTGGGAAGCTTGAGTTGAATGAATTGATGAAGAAATTTTGAGATTTTGGTGAATTGTTATATTGCACTAGTTTAGGCAGCCATGGCAATTTAAGAACTTGAATTATTTTCACATGCATTTGATGGGTATTAGTGTTGATTAAAGTAAATCAAAGTTTAGTAGGTTAATTATTGATGTATGTTAAATTGAACACTTGAATTGGAAATTTTTGTTGAATTTGGAATTGTATGCGTGATTGTCTAAATGGACAGCCATGGGATTGTACACTAAATGAAATATTATTACATGTATTGTGGAGAATTGACTTTGAATAATGTGATTCAAAGTTTTGGTAAGTTAACTTCATGTATATAGAATGGTGACCAAGTGAAAAATTTGAGTTTGAAGGCAATTATGGAGGTATACCATTGCAGCAGTTTGTTAACTCTTGAAGAATGCTGGAATTCATGCTTGGTTTATGGAATAATAATGTTGAATTGTGATAGTGGTTATGGCAGTTTGAGTGTATGTATGATGGTGTGAGGTTGGACATGTAAAAGTGTTATGGTTAGGTGATTGAATTGTTGTAAATTGGGTTTGAAAAATTCTGTACTAAATGGTGCACATTGAATGTAATTGTAAGCTGCCAAAATGACCTATAATATGTTGTGAATTATGTTTAGGTTATGGTATAACTAGAATTGGCTTGAATATTGAGTTTGGTAAGTGTTAAAAGTGATCCTTGATGTGTATGAAAGAAATGCAATAAGGCAGTTTGTATTTTAGGCCTAGAACTTTAAGTGTGTGGCTCCAATTGGTATGAGACCAATTGGAGGTGAAACTAGGCACAAAATGTGCCAACTTTCATGAAGGAAGCTTGCCAAAATTCTGCTTGCAAGGTGGCATAAGGGGGACTATTGGCGAGTGACTGGTGCATGCTAGCGGTGTGGATCTACAAAACATCAGATCAAGAATTGTCCGAAGAGGACTACTACAGCTGCTCTAACACAAGCTGACAGACCTGCTCCTGCACCACAAAGGGGTAGGAAGCCCGATAAAAACTGGTCCATCACTGAGGCCTGCATCCAAGTCAGCTGAGAGGCCAGATACTAGAGTACCTGCCAGGGCCTATGCCATCAGAGCTCAGGAGGAGCAAGATGCCCCGGATGTCATCAGGGGTACGTTTTCCCTCTACAATACTTTTGTGCATGCATTGGTGGATCTAGGATCCACTCATTCCTACATTTGCATCAAACTACCCATAGAGAGGGGAGTTCCAGTAGAGGAGAGTGATCAAGACATTCTGATCACAAATCCACTAGGCCACAGTGTGGTAGTGAATAAGGTGTATAAAGGTTGCCCATTGAGGATTCAGGGGTATGAATTCTCGGTAGACCTAATTAAATTGCCCTTCCACGAGTTTGATGTGATTTTGGAAATAGATTGGTTGTCACGTCATCAAGCAATAGTTGATTGTAAATTGAAGAGGATTTCTCTGAAAACTTCTAAGGGTAATGAGATTACTGTTGTGGGTGAAAAGACAGATTTCCTGTCCAATGCTATCTCAGCCACAGTTGCAAGAAGATTGATGAGAAAAGGCTATGAAGCTTACCTAGCACACGTGGTTGATACTAGGCAAGCTAAGCCAAACCTGTGTAATATACCCACAGTAAGAGACTTCCCAGATGTATTTCCTGAAGAGTTGCCTGGTTTACCACCAGAAAGGGAAGTCGAGTTTGCTATTAAGGTAATGCCGGGTACAACACCCATTTCTATTGCTCCTTATTGGATGGCACCCACTGAAATGAAGGAGTTGAAAATTCAGTTACAGGAGTTACTCGATAAGGGGTTTATATGCCCCAGTGTGTTACCATGGCGAGCTCCGGTGCTATTTATGAAGAAGAAGGATGGAACCTTGAGATTGTGTATTGATTATCGGCAGTTGAATAAAGTAACTGTGAAGAATAAATATCCATTGCCCAGAATTGACGATCTGTTTGATCAATTGAAAGGAGCCGGTGTATTTTCAAAAATTAATCTTAGATCAGGGTATCATCAGTTGAGGGTAAAGGATGCAGATGTGTCAAAAACTGCATTCAGAACCTGGTATGGGCATTATGAATTTCTAGTGATGCCATTTGGGTTAACAAATGCACCAGCAGCATTTATGGACCTTACGAATCGTATCTTCCATCCATACTTAGATCGGTTTGTAGTGGTCTTTATTAATGATATTCTGGTGTATTCCAAGACCAGGGAAGAACATGATGAAAATTTGAGGATTGTTCTGCAAACCCTGCGAGAAAAGAAGCTGCATGATAAGCTGTCCAAGCGTGACTTCTGGATGAGTGAAATCTCCTTTCTTGGACACATAGTATCAGCTGAGGGGATTAGAGTGGATCCTAAAAAGATAGAAGCAGTGATGGAATGGAAGCCTCCTAGAAATACAACTGAGGTCAGAAGTTTCTTGGTGAAGGAACGGAAGCGTGAAAAACACAAGTTTATACCATTGAATTCAAAAATTTTCACCTAGGGTCACATGCATCATGCAAGATTTATTTTTATCTATTTGATTTCAATGATAAACAACATATTAAAACTCTTTTAATATGTTTTTGGATCTGTATTTGCCATTTAAGATTTTAAAATTAATCAGATTAATTTTAGAACCCTAGATTAAATCAAGAACGATTACACTAACCTCTTGATGCACTGCAGCGTGTCTACGCCTTTGAGATTCGTCTTCAGGACACCATAAGTTGTCCCTCTAGCTTGTCCACACCAAGAACACCTATGGCAGCCCTTGAACAGCTTCTAAAGCCTTCTCTATTAATTAGAAATTCAAGTTCTGCCTTTTAAGAAATTAGAGATGTAAACAGGACACTAGAAACAATTCCTAGTGTTCTTAATTCAAGAGATTGATGGCTAATCTCTTTGAATTGATAAGAGATGAAGAAGAAGAGATAAAAACCCTCAAAGTGGCGTGACAAAGGAGTGTGGCTGCTGGTTGTATTTTATTTTCTCATAACAACACTTAAATAGCTAGGTTAACACATTAAACCCTTGCCAAATGTCACCCTTTGATTAGCTCTAGGTTTAAGTGACCCAATCACATTGTGCCAAGTGTCAAACCTATATTTAATCTTGATTTTAATCATCTTACATGATTAAAAAACATTTGGCAAGCTTATGTGTTATGCCATGTGTCACCATCTCATGGTGCCACGTGTCACACTGCAAAATGACCAAAATGCCCCTGTGTCTTAATTTTGAGTTCTTAACCCAAAATAATTATTTTCTTCTTCTAATTAATTTATATCAAATATAAATTAATTAATTAATCTCTATTAATTAATTTCTCATTAATTAAATTCATATTTAAACACTTTAAATATAAATTTAACTTATATTATACATCCAATAATCTAGATTTGGTTTCAAGTCATGCTAGGGACTTTGCAATCTAATTGCAAACCAAACCTATTTAATTAATTAATTAAACTCTTTAATTAATTAATTAAATCATATTTAATTTGGTGATAACTTGTGTATGTGTGTGACTTACTAGGCTCATCACTAATTGGCAATGAGACATGATATCAACTCTTAATATCATCAGAACTCTTTCTTACCATAAATGATTTCTCTAAATCATTTTATGAACCTCATAGACCATGGTTAACACCTAGCATAGCATGCCATGGCTACCCAATTAGTAATAAGGTTTACCTTAAATGAACCTACAATCATATGTTACCATGCACTAGAATCTCTCTATTACAAAATCCCAACTCAAGCTGGAGTCATGGTTTATGTCAAACTCCATTTGCTATGAATATTATGTTCTCTTTTAATTCCAGTTCTTGATTAAAAAGATTTTCTCATCAGAAACTCTTTTCTAAATAAATCTATCTTCTTGGCCAGAAACTTGAAACATCAAGAATAATTAAATAAACATAGGATTTTATCTCTATTTACTTAGAGGAACAGATTCCATCTTGATCAACACCTACCTCCATATATAGCTAGTAGGAGCCAACAAATGCCCAAATACCCATACACAGTACAAGTATGAAAGTAGTATCAAACTCAAACTACCTATATACAAGATAACTGTGCTATCTCAAGTCTAGAGATTATATGCACTGATATGATTTATGATAAAGCATTGACAAGAGTAAACTCTATGTGCTTGTCATAAGTATCACTGGTTCGGCCTACTTATCATTTATAAGTGCCTATCATGTTTGTTATATGGCATGAGACTCACCATTCCATCTTATTTATATCTCATATAAATAACTTGGGAACAAACATGAATACAATCTTTACGGATAAGTCATGTCCTTATTATGAAGTATCCTCGATTGTGAACCTATTTATGATACTGTGCTAGAAATATTGTCACTCATATTCTTAACAACTTAAGAATAATATTTCTAACAAAATATCATGGACCTTTTCTATTACACATAAATATATTATATAAATGTAAAAGTGGAAATGCCATTTATTAATAAAATATGTACAAGATACATACTAAATGATATGCTCTAGGGCATACTACTAACAATCTCCCACTAGCACTAGAGCCATTCATTACAATATCTTAGACCTATCTTCTCAAGATGTCGGTCTAATCGAGTCCGTGACATAGGCTTAGTGAATGGATCACCGGATTTTTTCACCGATGTTATTTTTTCTGCATGGCTATATCGCCTTGCCCAACTATATCTCCGATAATGTGGTAGTGCCTTTCTATGTGTTTGGATTTTGGGTGAGACCTTAGTTCCTTAGCTTTGTATGATGCTCCATTGTTGTCACGGTGTAGTGGAATTGTGACTCAATGGAAGGAACTACCGTAAGTTCATCACGAACTTCTTTATCCAAACGACTTCCTTTGCAAAGATCTCGATGCAAAGAATATACTCACTTACGTAGTGGAATCTACATGCGTGCTCGCTTGGAACTCTTCCAACCGATCGCACCTCCATTACAAATGAACACATATCCAGAGGTAGACTTTCTATCATCGATATCCGATTGGAAATCGAATCGTGATAACCATCTAGTTGCAAGTCTCCACTCCATAAATCAAGAATAAATCCTTAGTTCTTCTCAAGTACTTAAGGATATTCTTGATGACTATCGATGTTCCAAACCTGGATTGGATTGATACCTGCTAGTCAAACTAACAGCATATGCGATATCCAGCCTAGTACACAACATTGCATATATTAAACTTCCAATAGCCGAAGCATATGGAATCCTGGCCATCTTATCTCTTTCTTCAGGTGTCTTTGGAGACATCTCTTTAGAAAGATGGATACCATGTCTCACTGGTAACAATCCTCTCTTGGAATCAAGCATGTTAAACCTCTTTAACACATTTTCAAAGTATAGACTTTGGAATAAACCAATTATTCTTTTCGCTCTATCTCTATAGATGCGAATCCCAAGAATATAGGTTGCCTCCCCTAAATGTATTTGACAACCATACCTTTATAGTCGTCAACATACCTGTGTCATTACCCATCAACAGTATGTCATCTATATATAAGACAAGGAAAGTGATAGCACTGTCACTAACCTTCTTATATACACATGGCTCATCCTCATTTTTGATAAAACCAAAGGATTTAATGGCTTCATCAAAACGGATGTTCCAACTCCTCGAAGCTTGTTTCAACCCATAAATAGATCGCTTTAGCTTGCATACCTTAGAACCATCTTGGGATTCAAATCCCTTAGGTTGTTCCATGAAAATGTTTTCTTCAATGTATCCATTGAGAAAAGCTGTTTTGACATCCATCTGCCAAATCTCATAATCATAGTATGCAGCTATTGCTAATAAAATCCTAATTGATTTAAGCATGGTAACAGGCGAGAAAGTCTCCACATAGTCGATTCCTTGCCTTTGGCGAAACCCTTTCGCTACTAGCCTTGCCTTATAGGTCTCTACCTTTCCATCAGAACCAATTTTCTTCTTGAAAACCCATTTGTTCCCTATAGGTACAATACCTTCAGGTGGGTCAACAAGATCCCAAACTTGATTCTTATACATGGAATCAATCTCGGATTTCATAGCTTCAATCCATTTTGAAGAGTCTATATCTGATATAGCTTCTTCATAGGTAAGTGGATCATCCCCATGATCTACTTCTTCATGAGTAGACAACTCTTGTTCTTCTTCATGAAGAAAACCATATCTCACTGGTGGGTGAGATACCCTAGTTGTTCTACGAGGAAGAGCTGTAGATGTTTCATCAACGGGTATTGGTTGACTAGATGGATCTATATCCATCTGATCTGTTGGTTGGTCAGAATTCTCCAATTCTAACTCTATTTGCCTTCCTTTGCCTCCTTCTTGAACAAACTGTTGTTCAAGAAATGTGGCATCTCTACTTATAACAACCTTTTGTGAAGTAGGCAAATAAAATAATATCCAAAACTATCTTTTGGATATCCAACAAATCGACCTTTTTCTGATCTGGTCTCCAATTTATCAGTGTTCAACTTTTTGATATAAGCTGGACAACCCCAAATCTTAACATGCTTAAGACCTGGTTTTCTTCCATGCCATATCTCATAAGGTGTGGAAGAAACTAATTTTAATGGAATCCTATTCAAAATATACAAAGCTGATTCTAATGCAAATCCCCAAAAGAAGATTGACATATCAGTATAGCTCATCATACTACGTACCATATCCAATAGGGTACGATTTCTCCTTTCAGATACACCATTCAGCTGTGGCATTCCTGGAGGAGTCAGCTGAGAAACAATGCCATGCTCTCTCAAGTATTCATCAAATTCAGTACTCAAATATTCACCTTCACGATCTGATCGAAGAGCTTTAATATTCTTTCTTGTTTGATTTTCTACTTCAGATTTAAATTCTTTGAACTTTTCAAAGGATTCATGTTTGTATTTCATCAAATACAAATACCCAAATCTTGATTTATCATCAGTAAAGGTAATAAAATAATGAAAGCCCCCTCTAGCCATTTCTTTAAATGGACCACATACATCACTATGTATTAGCTCCAAAATATTTTCAGCTCTTAGCCCTTGTCCAACAAAGGGTGATCTAGTCATTTTGCCCTGAAGGCAAGATTCACAAGTTGGAGTAGGCTCAGAGCCCAATGAGGATAGAATCCCCATTTTCTCCAATTTTGCAACCCTATCTTCTGCAACATGACATAACCTTAAGTGCCAAATATATTTTAAACTTGAGTTGGTTTTCACCATGGCATTGCATTCTTTTAGATTGCTATACTCTAGCCAGTGGAAACACTTTCTTACTGGCAATGGAAACACTTTCCTGTTGGCAATGGAAACACTTTCCTATTGGCAGTGGAAACACTCTCCTTTGCCTTTGTCAGCTTTGGTCTTCCCTTTCTGTTTAGCTATTTTCTTGGAAGGACCAGGAATCTAAAGTTTTTTTTTTCTTATTGCCCTTTTTCTTGTTGGACTTTCTAGCAGAAGAAGATGCAACCAAAGCTACCTCTTTTCCTTTATTGCCTGGCATATTCTTTTGGGCAATAACCAGTATGTTGAGTAAACCAGCTAAGGTGCATTCCTGTTTAGTCATATGGAAATTTGTCACAAAATTTCCAAAAGACTCAGGAAGGATCAAGGATCAAATCCGTCTGTAGTTGGAAATCCATGTTGAAGTCAAGATGTTCCAACCGCTCAATCATCCGAATCATCTTGTGGACATGATCCCCAACATTACGTCCCTCGGACATCCTCATACGGAATATTTGTCTAGATATCTCATACCTAGCATTCTCTTTGTGCTCACCATACAACTCTTGTAGGTGAAGGAGGATCTCACTCGCACTCTGCATGTTCTCATGTTGCTTCTGTAACTCATTACTCATGGAAGCAAGCACGTAACACTTAGCTCTCATATCATGCTCCTTCCACTTGTCCAAAGTTTCATGTTCCTCTTGTGTGGCCTCTGGAGGTAAGGGACCAGGAACATTTGAATCTAGAACATATCCTATATGTTCAAGGTTCAGGACAAGTTTCAAATTTCTTAGCCAATCAGACAGATTAGGTCCTGTCAACCTATTATGATCAAGTATGCTTGCAAGGATATTGGATGGTGGTGGTTGTTTTGTGCTCATTTTTATCAGAAAATTAACTGCAGAAAATAACCAGATTAATTAGTAAATGTATCATGTAATTAACCAAAATGATTATGGTCTTTTAGTCAAATTGGTCCTCCCACTAACTTAGCGAATCCTACACTTCCAAAGTAGAAAACGGAAATCCTAGTTGGATGGATTTCTAGTGGGTGATTGAATTCTTATAATTCTATTGATCATCCTCAGGTACATCCATTATTGGAATTACAATAAACTATAAGTGAGCAACTCTTTGCCCATCACATTGTCGCAAGGGATTTTGCGGTCGCCTGAACGAACCCTCACCGAAGTGGGAAAGAGTGAGGAGTCGCCACCTTAGTTTTGAGGGAAACTAAAGAAAACCATTTGTGAAAATAAATTGAAATGAAACCACTTCAAGACAGAGATTCTAGGTTCGAGGTCCATAAACGGGTGGGGAAGGTGTTAGGCACCCCACCTCGTCCCTTAATAAGGGTAAGTAGATTTAACTTTGCATTAGTTAGAAGGGCTTGAATGGACATGTTAATCCTTTTGACTAAAGGAACATTTGATTTTTCACTAAATTTGGATCACCCAGATACATAAGTAAATGAGACAACCTTAGTGAGTTACTGTTGTATGTTAATTTTATTTGAAAGGAATATTTTATTAAAATTTAATTTAAGAATCGGATAAGAACTCCTCTCCGAACTCTTTAATATTTGTTAAAATTCTGAGTTGAGACCGGATAAGAACTCTCCTCCGATCTCTTTTAAATCATTAAAATTTTGAGTTGAGACCGGATAAGAACTCTCCTCCGATCTCTATCTAATGTTTATTAAAATTTTGAGTTGAGACCGGATAAGAACTCTCCTCCGATCTCTATTTAATATTTATTAAAATTTTGAGTTGAGACCGGATAAGAACTCTCCTCCGATTTCTATTTAAAATTTTGAGTTGAGACCGGATAAGAACTCTCCTCCGATCTCTATTTAATGTTTATTAAAATTTTGAGTTGAGACCGGATAAGAACTCTCCTCCGATCTCTATTTAAAATTTTGAGTTGAGACCGGATAAGAACTCTCCTCCGATCTCTATTTATTGTTTATTAAAATTTTGAGTTGAGACCGGATAAGAACTCTCTTCCGATCTCTTTTAGATTATCAGGAGCCTGAAAGGGACTTTTCCGATCTCCCGAATTTTAATTTCAGCTACATGTCATAAGAGCCTAAAGCTAAGGATTCTGGCGTTCAAAGATGCCGGGGATAAGGCTTCTTGATACCTCGTGACTAAACGGGGAATACTAGACTTGATTTACCGACCTTCCATGTAGTCATCTTACCAGTACCTATTAATGTCCGATCTATTCTGTTTCGTTTACTTTGTTTTTATTCCACTCTATGACATTTTGCCGAATTGCCGTTTACGTCAGCCCAATAATTTGGCTATTTTCCTGACGTGTTATTCAAGCTCTCTCTCTTAAAAGAGACCCTTAAGTTACAGTTACCTACGTTTTACCCAACCACTTACACGCTACTGGGAGCTAGAAAACTTGCATTCAGAAATGACGAAGATTAATAAAATGATGGGCTGATCACTAAAAAGATAACTCGAGAGTAACATTCATCGGGGTTTTTTTTGCACAAAGTGAACTTGGAGAAAATCGCATACGTAAGAAGAACAAAGAAAGTGCGAAAAGTAAACGTAAACACTTAATAAAACAGCAATATGAGCTCTTACCTGTAAGGAGCCAAATCTATTGAAATAACTACGGGGTGACAAATAGTGATAAGACAGCGGACTGATTAGCCTGAGGGCTGATGTTCGTCGTGAACTGAAGGGTGCTTAGCTAAAATGCAATCAGATTAAGATAAAAACCGAGTAGAATGAAGTTGAGCTTGGACAATGGGAAAGAAAACAGAGATGATAAAGGGCTGAAAGTGAGAGTGTGATCAGATAATGAACAAACTGAAAATGTAGAGTTCCAGTATTCAGAATCTTTTTCAAGAAAACACTTCAGAAAACTAGTTTCAAAAGTCTTTCTAATCAACACTTCTAAGTAGCAGAGTAACAAACTGAATGAAGTTTCAGAGTTCTTCCGCTATAATAACTACCTCTCTTTTGCCCGTCCCTTGAATAGTTTTTCATGCAGGTATTTATAGGAATCGGGTGCTCCCCATGAAGGGTCAGGATTTATTTTGGGGGAGATGGAGGGTCAAGATTTCGAAGGACATGATCGGATGTTCAAGAATTAAAGAGAATCAAAATGAATGGCCGAGATCACTCTTCAGAATATTTGTCTTTTCTTCTTTCAATCTGACGGTCCCAAATCTTCTTGTCCGAGGCGATCCGAGGGCCGGGAGTGAAAGGCGCTGGTCTTGTTGTCTTCTTCTTTGATCCAAGGGCTCCGAGCTTGTCCTTACAAGTAAGATCGACGGTGGAGATTGGGGTCTACAGGACTGTCATGACATACCCTGGCACCTGTCAGCATTGCGGGCGATTCTTAGGCGTGCAGTGGAGATCTCGTCTGCCACGCTTTAACTACCTCGGCTCTGATTCTGACGACGGTTATTTGGGATTTGTCTTATTCTTTTTGCCTTCCGACCCCTCCGACGCTCCTATTCTGATCTCTCATGCTGACCTCCCATCTTCCGATCTCTATTATTCCGATCCCTAGAGATCGCCCAAACGATGTAATCCGATCTTTTGGAAATAAAAGTCAATTGTTATCTTATTATTATTGCACTGATTATTTTCCGATCTCTGATGTGTTTATCCGATCTGGTTCCTAACTGAACAACCCTTAACTGATCCGCAATTCGAAACATTTATCTCAATATGCCGATCTCTAATTAGCCGTTCTCTTTATGGAATTTGAGAGACGTGTCAGAACAGCTGGCGAATCCCGTTAACCGATGCATTGCTTGGGACATCGTGAGCATTAAATGCTCGAACGAGTATAAATAGGGGTAGGGGTTAGCCAGTTTCTTACTTATGCCATTTTTTGTCTCTCGCGAGCAATTCCAAAACTCTCCCGATTTTTCAAGCTCTTCCGACTCCGTTCAAGCTCCGGTAAGGGTTTTAATCCTTCTTTTAGCTTTAAGTTCTTTGTTTTCCTTTGAAAATGAGCGGCGTCGAAGGTCAGAGAGCGACGGGCCCTCCTTCCATTCAGTTTTTGTGGTCGTCTGATGAAGAAGAGGTGGTTGGGCCGAGCACACAACCAGAACCTCCTAGGGTCTCCGTTCCAGCTCGGGGGCGGATCGCACCATCAAGACATGCAACTTCTTCGGGGAGGGAGAATCTTCCTATGGACGAGCTGCCGTCGATCTTGGAAGAATCCGATCTGCATCGTTTAGCAAGGAGTACAACATAAAGCCCGATTCATATGAACTTATCCGGTGTCACGGCGATCACCGAGCCGATCACTCCTTTGAAGAGAATGACATGGTGATGGTATACGAGGAAACGATTAAAGGCGGTCTTGGTTCCCTACGGGCGACTTCTTCAAGGAGGTCCTAAAATTCCACCGAGTGTGCATCGCCCAAATTCACCCTAACTCGTGGCGAATCTTGGTAGCCTTCCGAGGCCTGTGCCGAGCTAAGGGAATCAGACCTACGGCTAAGGTGTTCGCCGAACTGCACAGGCTAACTCGCCGAAAGGACGACGAGCATTGGTTCTTTCAGGCGAAGCCTCATTGCGGGCTCTTCACCGATCTGCCCTCCTCCCTTAAGAATTGGAAGAACCGCTTCTTCATTCTGAGGAGCAAAAATCCGACTGCCGAGGACTTCCCGTGCTGGTGGCACGAGGGCCCTTGATTAGAGCGTATTACCACTGAACAAGGAGGAAAACCTAATAGTGATGGAGTGAAGAATCAAGTGCCACTCAAAAGTACTCTGTTTAGATGCGGTGACCGAGATTGCATCATTGGGCGATGGAGTTGATCACGAGCGAAGCGCGGGCTTGACTCTCGATCTTGGCATCGGTATTTTCTATTTCTCAGATCTTTGGACCTTAGCGTTCTCACTGACCTCTTTTTTGTGTAGGTATGGCGGGTGGTGAAGGTTCCAGGAAGCGGAAGAATGAGAGAGAGATCTCCCGGAAAATAAAGGAGATGAAGCGTTCGGCACTACTTCAAACACCTGGCCATGAACCCGGGGAGATACAAGGGGATTTGCCCCGACCTTCGGGACCGCCGATCACAGAAGCTGTCCGATCTCCTCCTCAAAGGAAGAAGCGGCTCGCCTCCTCGATTGCTCCCGGCCAGAGAGTCGTTCTCGACCTCCTATGAGGCCCCCTTCTCGTGGCGCCCAAGTGCTGATCACTTCTTTGGAGAACAACCGGATTGTTCGGGAGAACCCCGATTTTGCCAAAGTCTTGGGGTCTTCCATCTGCCTTCGGGAGGATCGGGACAGACTGTCTCAGGACAATCTTGACGACATCCTAACCCGCTCCATGAGTCTGAATGTAGAGTGTTTGGTGAACCAGCACATAGTTCGGGAAAAGGCTTACCGCCTGGGTAAGAAGGTCGAGAAAAAGAGTCAAGAAGTCGAAAGGAAGAGTCAAGAAGTGGCATCCCTCCGATCCCAACTCTCATCCGCTCAAGATTACATATCTCAAATTGAGGGGAGGGTGAAGTACTATGAGGATAAGTGGCGAGCAGGACTCATGTTATGGCTGAGAGGTATCAGGCCCTTAGAGTAGTCCAGGCACTCTGTGCCATGAAGGCTGCTCGGTCGCTCATCTTCTTTGAGGAGCTTAAGGCAAAAGATGAAGAGATGGTGACAGGAATAGCCGGTGCCTATGTGAACGCTCACAAGGAGCTCTTGGCCGAGCTCCAAAGCGTTACCCAGGAGGACTTCTCTTGGATGGCGACTGGCTCCCGGCGAGGAGGAAGCGAAGAGGAAGCCGAGGTGAGAGAGAAAATGAGCAAAATGTAGATCAGTGGGGTGATCCCAGTAGAATGACTTAATACAAATTTTTTGAAATGAAATGAAGTGCCTCTTTTGTTCAATGAATGATTGTGATCGGAAAATCTCTAAATTACTTAATACTTGATTGTCTGAGTACATCGAAGTAACTGAAAGAGATTATTAACCTAAATGTGAGAGATCGGAAAACATAATGAGCATGAGATCGATAGGGAATCAACATTAATCGGGACTTGATTAAAATTGGAAATTTGACTTGAACACTTAAGATCGAAATCCTCATTAAACCGGACCAAAACCTTAACTCTTAAACTTTTGAAAGGGAGATCGGCAATAAAACTGGTAAGAAAAGATCTAGTTCACTTCGTTTATACTACAACGGATCAGAGAGATCGGTGAGCGATTTAATAGACTAGTAAGGATTTGACTGATGTGAGGACTTAACATTGATTCAATTCTTTGAGGAGGGATCGGAAATGTGACTGTCTATCAAAGAGAGATCGGAAATGTGACTGTCTATCAAAGAGAGATCGGAAATATGGCAAAGAGAGGTCGGAAATGTAGTTGGCTGGCAAAGGAAAATTTAGTGCTAGGGATCGGTTTCAAAGTTTATTGATTCTGGGGATCGGCCAAAATATGGTGTCAACAGCTGCCCCTCTTTACATAATTTCTATTAAGGGAAAAATTTCCCGTGTAGGAATTATGTAAAGATTTAGACCCGTATTTTGGACGATTAGGTGTCCGAAACTAAAGCATACCTAAGTCAGTGACCTAGGGGTCAGTATCAAAAGTTAAATTAAAATCAACTTTGATCAAGGGACCAGAGCTTGATAACAGGAAATTTAAATTGCAGGAAATTAAAATCAACTTAGATCAAGGAACCAGAGGTTGATAACAGGAAATTTAAATTGCAGGAATTTAAAATCAACTTAGATCAAGGAACCAGAGGTTGATAACAGGAAATTTAAATTGCAGGAAATTAAAATCAACTTAGATCAAGGAACCAGAGGTTGATAACAGGAAATTTAAATTGCAGGAAATTAAAATCAACTTAGATCAAGGAACCAGAGGTTGATAACAGGAAATTTAAATTGCAAGAAATTAAAATCAACTTAGATCAAGGAACCAGAGGTTGATAACAGGAAATTTAAATTGCAGGAAATTAAAATCAACTTAGATCAAGGAACCAGAGGTTGATAACAGGAAATTTAAATTGCTCTTACAAAGCAAGCCTAATCCAGACACGAGCAGTTCTTCACCAATGAAGTGTACTTAACAGAATCCCAAAGGCCAATGACGAATGGAGGACGAGTTGCAAGACTTGACCTATGGCCTCGTTTCTTCAAATGCCCCTTTTTTGTTTTTGAGACTTTCTCCGTAAAAGCACCCTCGCGAGTTTTCACTTCCCCTTCGTCTATATGACTAGAAGCGCCCTTTCAGGTTTTCACCTCTAGTTTTTTTTTTTTTAGGTCATTCCCTGCAAATCTCATAGTAAAGTACGTGAGGTTATCAATTGTCAAATATTAATCTTATGGCAAAAATTTTAACTGATTTAAATAGCGCATTAAATAACGAGATTGCAGAAAGATAAATATAAGGGAAAGATAGAAACATGGGGAATGAAGTGTGATTTTATTACGGTTTAATATGAACAAAGAAGAAGTTTCAAAGAAGAAGGGTACAAGGATAGATTTCACATATTCCCTGTGGCTGATTTTGAAATCCCTTAAATGCCATTATTTCAAGTTCTCTGAAGCCTCATGCCGTGACAGTTCCCTCTTCATCCTGGTTTCATGCCCCCCATTCCTTATTTCTCCCTTTTTGTTCTCGGGATGCCCTTTCGGGTTTTCACCCCTAGATTTTTTTTTTTTTTTTTTTTAGATTACTCACTTTTTCAGGATGCCCCTTCGGGTTTTCATCCTTCACTCGTTTTACAGAAAGCGCCCCTTCGGGGTTTTTGCCTTCTTTTACACATTTTGCTAGGAGCGCCCTTTCGGGTTTTCACTCCTACTCTTCCTCTTTTTTTTTTAGGCATAGTATCTCTTGACGGTGTTAGCATTCACAGGTCTCGGAAACTCTTCACCGTCCATGTGGGTTAAAATCAATGCTCCTCCAGAAAATGCCTTTTTAACCACATAAGGTCCCTCGTAGGTTGGCGACCATTTGCCCCGGAGATCATTTTGATTCGGTAGCACTTTCTTCAGAACTAGGTCCCCGGGTTGGAATTCGCGTAGGCGAACGCTTTTGTCAAATGCTCTAGCCATTCTCATCTGGTATAACTGCCCATGACATGCTGCTGCTAACCTTTTCTCATCCAGCAAGTCTAACTGATCCAACCTTGACTGGATCCATTCCGACTCATCAATCCCTGATTCCTTCAGGATCCTTAGGGAAGGAATTTCAACTTCAATAGGTGATACCACTTCCATCTCGTAAACCAGTGAGTATGGAGTTGCCCCAGTTGAGGTTCTTACAGAAGTTCGATATGCGTGGAGAGCGTAGGGAAGCATGTCATGCCAATCCCTATACGTGACCGTCATTTTCCGGATTATTCTCTTGAGATTTTTGTTCGCAGCCTCCACCGCTCCATTCACCTGGGGACGGTATGGGGAGGAATTGAGGTGTCAGATTTTGTATTGATCACACAATTTCTGGATCTTCGGGCCATTCAGATTCTTGGCGTTGTCAGTGACGATTTCATTGGGGAGACCATGCCGGCAGATGATATTATTTCTGAGGAATTTGAGAGCGTGTTCTGCGTGATATGGGCGTATGATGTGGCTTCGACCCACTTAGAAAAATAGTCGATTGCTACTAGGATAAATCTATGCCCATTGGATGCCTTAGGGTTGATGGGACCAATCACATCGATGCCCCACATTGCGAAAGGCCATGCTGAGGCAAGGTTGAACAATTTGTGAGGCGGAACATTTATTGGATCTGCGTAGATCTGACACTTATGGCATTTCCGGAAATATTCGATGCAGTCCTTTTCCATTGTAGTCCAAAAATATCCCCGTCGCATGATTTGCTTAGCCATCATGTGCCCATTGGCATGGGTTGCACAATTTCCCTCATGAGTCTCAAAAAGGATTTTCTTCGCCTCTTTTGCATCCACACATCTCAACAGTTCACCGTTGGACCCTCTCTTGTATAGGGTTTCACCACTGGGGAAGTATCCCAATGCCAATCTCCGAAGCATCCTCTTTTCGTTTCGGTTCGCCTGAGAAATTCTGCAGTTCTGATGAGCCGGGGATGTCATGATACCAAGGTTTACCGTCAGGTTCTTCCTCAATCATGAAGCAATAAGCTGGCTCATTCCTTGCCTTAATCTTCAATATCTGAGCCATCTGCCCTTCTTCGATTTGAGCCATAACGGCTAGAGTAGCTAAAGCATCAGCAAATTGATTCTTGTCTCTACTAAGGTGAGTGAAAGAGATCTCTTCGAATTTTTTAATCAGCTCCAGTAAGTACTTCTGATATGGGATTAGCTTGGGATCCTTGACTTGGTATATAATCAGGGCTGAGTCTCCATATACCTCCAATTTCCTGATCTTCATTTTGATTGCAGCCTGTAGACCCCTCATACAAGCCTCATATTCTGCGACGTTGTTGGTGCAGTCAAATCTCAACTTAATGGCTATTGGGAAGTGTTTTCCATCCGGGGTTATCAATACAGCTCCAATTCCATTACCGGACAAATTGACAGCTTCGTCGAAATACATTTCCCATACATCGGCTGGTCCCTCTTCTTCGCAGTCTACTTCATTAATGTGCTCATCAGGGAACTCAAAATCCAGAGCTTCATAATCCTGGATAGGATTCTCTGCTAGGAGGTCAGCGATTACACTACCTTTCACCGCTTTCCGGGTCATATAGACTATGTCATATTGGGAGAGTATGACCTGCCATTTAGCTATCCTTCCTAGCACGAATGGTCTTTCGAATACATATTTGATAGGATCCATCCTGGAGATGAGCCAGGTCTTGTGATTCAGCATGTAGTGCTTGAGGCGGTTTGCTATCCAGGCTAACGCGCAGCAAGTCTTTTCTAAGAAAGAGTACCTTGACTCACAATCATTGAACTTTTTGCTCAGGTAATAAATAGCCCTTTCCTTTTGGCCAATATCGTCATGTTGCCCCAAAACACACCCCATGGAGTTTCTTTGGGTGCCATATCTGAGGATCAGAGGTCTTCCATGTGGCGGAACTAACACTGGTGGGTTTGACAAGTACTGCTTGATTTTCTCAAAAGCCTTTTGACAAACTGAATCCCATTGGGTGGTGTTGTTCTTCCAGAGTAGTCTGAAAATAGGCTCGGCCTTGGCAGTGAGATTAGAAATAAATCTCGATATGTAGTTCAACTTTCCCAGAAAACTGCGTACCTCCCTTTCTGTTCTTGGGGATGGCATCTCTTGAATAGCTCGAACCTTGTCTGGATCTACCTCTATTCCCTTTTCGCTCACTATGAACCCCAACAATTTTCCTAACCTAGCTCCGAATATGCATTTGGCAGGGTTCAGTTTCAACTGATATTTCCTGAGTCTCTCAAATACTTTCCTCAGTACCTGCACATGACTTTCTTCTCCCTGGGACTTGATGATCATATCATCCACATACACTTCCACCTCTTTATGCATCATATTGTGGAATAATGTGACCATAAGCGCTTGATAGGTGGCACCGGCATTCTTCAACCCGAAAGGCATGACCGATAGCAAAATACTCCCCATTGAGTGATGAAAGCGGTTTTTCTTTGTCTTCCTCATCCATTGGGATTTGATTGTACCGATGCCCCATCAATGCATGAGCACACTGCCCAATCCATGCGGCATTATCTACCAACACATCAATGTGGGGAGAGGAAATCATCTTTTAGACTTGCTTTATTAAGATCCCTATAGTCAACGCACACCACGACTCTTAGTCCTTCTTCATTCTGGGAATGACGTTAGCCACCCATTGTGGATATTTGACCACTTCCAGAACCAGCGTCATATTGTTTCTTGACTTCATCCGAACTTTGAAGCGGTGTGTGGGATTCATTCTCCTTAACCACGCTTTCTTGGGGTGTCCCGGAATTAGGGAATTTTATGTGTCACTATCTGAGGGTCCAAACCCACCATATCATCATAGCTCCAGGAAAATACGTCGAGGAATTCTTTAAGCAGACTGATCATATCTCCCAATTCTTCACTCTCCACTACCTTAAGTTCCCTTTTTACTTCTTCTGTGCCTAAATTTATGTTGTGCGTTTCGTCTCCACAAGGCACTAGGGAGGGTTCATCCTTTTCATTGCTTTCCTTTGTAAGGTCTTCCTCAGAATCACTTGAAGTAATGACAGTTATGGGGATTTCAAAATTAACCGGAAGAATTTCTGAGTCTATTGGATTATTAGGTGTTAATTGATGAATGGTCCTGAATGAATAAAAATGGAACATATTATAAGGATGAAATTCAAAAGGAAAGAATTGGATTTAAAATGCACTATTAATTCATTAATATTTATGCCATAAGGAAAAGGTCCATTTACAGTATTACACTTGTCACCATGGACAAAATGATCAAGTGTAGATAACCAAAGGTACTTTACTCGAAATTGAGTACAGGGATGTCCTCTGCCGTCCAGTTGTCTAGTTCTTGCCCCTCAACTATCGGTGAGACTAGAGCTTCATATAAGGGATCCAGGTAGATGACTTCGATGGATGGTTCATCAGATGATTCTTTCACCTCTGCCGGATTTTCAATGACCGGTTTAGCGAAGACTTCTGTGATTCTCGGGACTACTTTCATCTTTCCCATTTTCTGATCGAATCTCTGATCCCGAAGTGTTTTCCTCATCCAGAATCGTCCATCCATAAGGGCATCTTCCTCATAACCCAAACCACAGCGACCTATCTTCTGAATAGCCGGTATAGGTTCAACGATCCCTTGCAATGTGGTGCCCAAGCCTTTGCCCTCCTGATATCCATTCTTTGACATCACTTTGGCCACCATAGCCATAGCACCTCCACTTCCGGTTTCTTGTAACTCAAGGGCCTGGAAGGAGCTTTCCAACGACTCTTGTTTGCTTCCACATAAGGGAGTGATTGTGGCTTGGTGACTAGCAAGGCCTCCTCTCCTTTCAACGTGATGATTTTGTCATCCATAATATATTTGATCTTTTGGTGCAAAGTTGAAGGAGCGGCGTTCGCGAGAATGGATCCAAGGCCTCCCCAACAACATAGTGTAGGCGGCTCAATGTTCATCACACGAAGCGTGACGTTGAAAGTACATGCACCGACCTGGATTGGCAAGTCAATGTCTCCCAGCACTTCTCTCCTTGTACCGTCGAAGGCTCTCACTACCATAGCACTCTGACGTATGTCAGATTGGTCAACCGGCAGCCTGGCTAAGGTGGTATTAGGCAGTACATTAAGAGCTGACCCGTTATCAATAAGTACCTTGGCTACTATACAACCCTTACACTTCAACTTTGTTACATGCGAGCTTTAGTGTGCCTTAAACCCGCAGGTCTATCTGTCCTCAGAAAGTAACAAAACTGGATGCCTGGATTTGTCCACTATCTTCTCAAACTGCCCCGGAGTAATGTCGGGGTTTACAAAGGCCTGATCCAGGATTCTCTGTAAGGCTTGTCGGTGCACTTTCGAACTCAAGATCAGCGATAGCAGCGAAATTCGGGCAGGTGTTTTTCTCAACTGCTCCACCACATCATACTCGTGTTCTGTTTCATTATTTGGAGCAGCAGTTCCTCCTCTTCTTTATGCTCAGCAGGCTCTACTTCCTCTGTCTTCTCAACCTCCTCTTCTGCATTCTTCGATGACTCTCCCATTTTTACTTTCCCTTTCCTCTTTTCCCTTTCTTCATTCCCGTAACACCTCCCACTTCGAGTTATAAACTCGACTTCTTGCTCAGGTGGAGAGGGCTTTGTGGCGATAACGGGCTGAGGACTGGTTTGGGGAGTAATATTGCTCGTAGGTCCAGCATAAGTCATTCTGAAATGCTCGTGAGGAGCAAAACATGGTTTTGGTGGTGCCGGAGGTGAGGCAAGATTAGGAGCGGATGTACTGCTTGACACTCCCTGAGTGAAAACTTGGAAATTATAGTTCCAAGGGACAGCGTGAGTATTGGTGACAGGGAGCTGGGGCAAAGTTCGGATAACCGTTACTGACGGTGAGGCTACTGGGGGTGAGAAGGTGATTTTGGGTTTGGAGGTAGAAGCAGTTTGGCTGAATCTAGTGGTGTTCACTCCCCCTTCCGTCTTTGACTTTGTCTGGCATCTCAGAACTTTGAGGGATAACAAGTTCTGGACCTCTTGTTTGAATCCCTCACAATCTCGCAGCTCATGATCGGTTGCCCCTCCATGATAAGGACACCCAGTACATTCTTCTACTCCTGTTACCTGAGGGCAAAGGTAGCCTTCCCTCATTGCCACAACAAAAATTTCTTTAAAGTAAGGAACCAACTTGTCTACTTCCGGTGTTGATCCTTCTCTATTAGACTCTATCATATTTACACCACTGCCCGCATTATGGTTAGCCAGTGGGTTCGAGGTAACATTGGGGAGGGAACCATTTCCCTCGATTTTCAGCCACCCGTTTCGGATTAAAGCGTGCACTCTCCCCACAGGTGCACCACGATTTGTCGATTGAATGCCCTTGTGCCCCTCCATGGTACTCACAGCAGGCGGTGGCATCATACCACAGGATACGGCGGCTGGATCGGGTCTAAGGGGACCGGTACAATTTGGTTTATACCGACAAGGTATCGGTATATTTCACTGAGAGGGAGGGGAAGAGGTGGAACAGGGTTCCTTGGAGGTCTTGGGTTGTTTTGTGGTGGTCTTAGTTGAGCGGGAGGAAGAGATGGTCTTGGTTGGTAATTTGTAGGTGAAGGGTATTGTGGGCGTGGGTGTGGATAATTAGGAAAAGGAGGTGGAATGTTGGCGACTGTTTAGCCATGAGGGGGAGGATATGGCCGATAATTGTTTTGAGGGAATGGGGAATAATTGTTTTGTGGTGTGGAATGCACATCACCCTCCTTCTTCTTGCCAAAGTTGCGGTCTTTTATGAGGTTCTCAGCCAACTCCTGCAACCGTCCCATTCTTAGATTGGCCTCAATTCTTTCGCCGGCCTGTATGATGTCAGAGAAACTGTTGGAAGTGTTCCCAATCATCAAGTTGAAGTAGGGAGCCTTCAAAGTCTCGATAAATAGAGAGCATAGCTCATTATCGGTCACCGGGGGATGTACTTCTGCCGCCTTTTCCCTCCATCTCTGGGCATACTCCTTGAAGCTTTCCCGGTCTTTCTGCACCAGATTTTGAAGATCCCTCCTTGTGGGGGCCACATCACAGTTAAATTTGTACTGCTTCAAAAAGGCCTCGGCTAAATCCTTCCAGGAGCGCAGTCTGCTCCTGTCTAACTGAACGCACCACCTCAGGGCTGCTCCAGAGAGGCTCTTATGAAAGAAGTGGATTAACAGTCTGTCATCATCTGTCATAGAGGACATCTTGGCAATATAGGTGGCCAAATGAATTCGAGGGTCCGAATTCCCAGTATACTTATCAAAATCGGGGACCTTGAATTTGGGTGGCACCACCACATCTGGTACTAATCTTAGTGATGCCACGTCAACTGAGCCATACATATTCAGGCCCTCTATAGCTCTCAATCTCTCTTCCAGAGCGGACAGCTTCTCATTTTCTCTCATCTTACCTTCTCCTCCTGTTGTGTGAGGTACTCCCCCAACTGGGAAATGAGGGGCAGAATGAATTGGAGGGTTCGGGACCGAAAGGGATGGTTCGGCATTAGGGATGGTTGGGTAATAAGAGAAAGGAGGTTCATTATTTAGTGGAACCGGATTGACAGTGACCGTCGGATCCTGGATTGGTGGCTGGAAAGTGAAAGAGGTTGAAGCGTAGTGAGAATCAACCGTTGTAGGAGGTGGGGGAGGTAATGGTAGGTTAAGGTCTGAAGCTGGCTTATTTTGGGACATCTCCCTCATCAGTTTCATAAGTTCTGAAACCTGGTCTTTTAGTTCAGATACTTGCCCCTGTAGGTTCTGTACTTGTTCCTGGTCTTCCATTAGTTTTCTTGTTCGAGATCTTGTTAAGTACACTCGCTGGGGTTGAATCGCGTGCTTGGTCAGACTTGCCTTGTTCGAAGTAATGTTGTTTTTCTGTAAGGAGGCAAAAAGAAATTTTTAGTGAATTTTGATCAAAATTAAATGGGGTCCTAATGTGGACAAAGGATACGGTGGCATTTGAGAGCCAGAAATGAAATCTGTTGAAGGATAACTGCATCACTTTTACCATGGCATCGTTCAATAGTCTGACTCTGAATGACCGGATTGAATGCGTATTTATGATACCTGTCCATATGGCGCATTCAATTTTTCATATAACCCTAGCAAGGAAGTTCCTACGGGAGTCATACTATTCATTCACAATTTGCTAAACAGTGGCCCAAAAATCATTTCATTAACTGAATAATTTGTACATCGTATCCCTTACATTGGCCTAGGCTCAAGGAGGTTCTTTATAATGAGATGACATTTTCTGAGATACTCATGTAACCTTTTTTCTTGTTTGGCAGGGTTGAATGCTTTCAGAGCATACTCGGATTCAGGTAAGAGTTCTTGCTTTCCCTGTGCTATCGTTCTCTCCAGCTGGTCAACATTCTCTTTCAACTCTTGATAGAGAGCAGCTTGTCTTTCTTTCTCCTTCCTTTCCTTAGCACATTCTTTCAAGATATCGTTGATGAGCAGTGCCTGTTCTTTTAATTCGAGCTTTTTCTTTTTGTTTTCCAGTTTATACTCTTTAACGAGTACCTCTTGGTATTTCATCTTTTCCTGAAGCTCACTATTCTGTGCTTCTACTTCTTTCATTACAGCGTGGAGAGAGTTTTTTTCCTTTTCCCACCGTATCTCTTGCTCTTCAAAACCCATCTTTTCGGCCCTTGCCTCTTCTCTGAGCCCCCTTACTTTCCTCTTGAGAATCTGCTGTTTGTCCTCCAACTGTTTTATTTGTTCTTGCAGTTGCGAGTTCTCGGTATTTGCCTTTTGTAGCGAGCCAACCAGGCGATCATCAGCTTCTTCTAATAGGACATCTCGGTAGCGGATCATTTGTCTTTGAATTCTGTAGTTGAGTATTCTTGGTCCTGTCGGCTCTCCATTTAAGATAATCGCCGAGGCGCCAGGCCTTTAGGCGATCTCTCCACAGAGTGATGTTCTCCCAAGACTTGCGAGCCATTTTCAACCCTTCCTCTTCCTTGAGCTCATGGTAGAAATGACCTTGGTGATATTCTTCAATGTCGATTACGGTGTGTTGAGCCAAGCGCCTCATTACCAAGGGAGTGTAACTTGTGTATCGATTACTCCGATCGGGGATCTGGCCGATTTCCTCCCGTCTTTGATCAAAGCAGTTGTCTGATGCCTGACTTCCTCCAACAATAATCATGGCTATTGAAACTCAAAATCTATTCCATACTTCTTTGTTCATTCTTCGGACTGATTATTAACCGGGTCATCTTCTCGATGGGAGGCTGGTCAAGGTACCAAGTCAATCCCTTTGTCTCCACAGGGCATATGTGACTGATAATCCAAAGATATAACAATTGAGAACAACACTTGATGGACCCTTTACCCTATTGTCTGCAGTAGGTAAGGGTTAATAAGGTCTCCGCAAGAATTGCCGGTATTGGATTGACCTCCTGCCTTTCTACCGCCCAGAATACTTCCACCGTGCTGCAGGTTATGATCCCTAATGGTCCTGGGAACAAAATCAAGCCATAGATTCCCAATGCGAGTGCTACTGAAGCTTGATCCCATTTTTTCTCTTGGAGGAATTGATCTAACCGCTTCTCGAGGTAGGTCCAATACCATCCATGCGTGTTTCCTTTGACCGTTTCTTTTGACTTTGCCTCTTCCGAAGGAATACCCAACAAATGTGTTAATCGTTTCCAGGTCTGCCTATGCTCAAGGTGTAGGTAGATCCGATTCTGTGTTGAGTAAGGAATCTCGATGTGCACGATATTCTTCTATAGTGGGAACTGTATCAATATCATTGAAAGAGAATACCCCGTACTTAGGATTCCAAACTGACAGCATGGCCTTTAATGCCGGGATTTGGACCTTGACTCGCATTAGGGTTGTAATTTTCCCGTATTTCCTTTCAAATCGTGCCTTGACCTAATCAGGAAACGACCTCCATCCATTAGACAGACCCTCGAGGCTGTTCATTCAGACCTCAATTTTATTCAGATCCCATGAGGGTAGCAAGCTAGCATGTGCCTTGGAAACATTATTTTGCGAGGGTACTGGAGAATGAGTTGATTCAGACCAAAGTTTAGCATTACGAACTTCTTACGCGTGACTCGAGGATGCCATGATAAAAATGATGCCTTATCTTTTTCACAGACTCTTGGATTGGTGATGCCTGCGGAAAAACTCGTTAGCAAGATAAATTTGGGCAATTTTGAATCATACTGTTGGCAGGGTGACACATACACATTTATCAAAGTAGGAAAATGTGTAGGTGTTTCAGTAGAATTCAAGATTACCCTCACAAAAACGAACAAAAGGAAATTAAAGCAGAACAGGGTAAGAGTAAGTATGCCCCTTTTGTCCTAGCGTAGGGAGACTCCTGATACCGGATGAGTGCTACCTAATTGGATAGTTCTATCTTATAAGGTAGCTCACTACGGCTTTCAGCTATTGTGATAGTTTAGCTCAAGGTCTAATTTTCTAAAAGCCACAGGTTCCCAAATTGCCCCTACTGTAACAGTAGAGCCCCATTCTATAACCATGACATTATCGGGAAAATTCCACGAGTATCACAGTGGATAGAACGAGTTTCAATTTGAGCAGAAGCCTTCACGGATACTAACGGGGTAAAACCCACGGGTACCGCTACATGACCCCCTCCTACTTTCCTAATAGGGTAAGAAAGCCCGGGTATAGGACCAAAGTGTGTGAGGACATCGTGTGAGTGTTCAGTGTGTGAAGGGACACCTTTACCTCTTCCCAATTCAGGGGGATTTCATTCTTTCCATTTTTCCTTTTTCCTTTTTTTTTCGAAACGAAGAGCACTGTAGGGGATAAAATAAGTAAAACAAGCAGAACAGTTAGTAGGAATAAACAAAAATTAACACATAAAGTATCGCCGGGTGAGCCCACCTAACTATAATTTGATTGGAAAATTAAATCTACTTTTTAGACCTCTAGACCAGGGTTAAATTCGGATACTATATTCCCCAGCGGAGTCGCCAAGCTGTCGCAAGGGATTTTGCGGTCGCCTGAATGAACCCTCACTGAAGTGGGAAAGAGTGAGGAGTTGCCACCTTAGTTTTGAGGGAAACTAAAGAAAACCATTTGTGAAAATAAATTGAAATGAAACCACTTCAAGACAGAGATTCTAGGTTCGGGGTCCGTAAACGGGTGGGGAAGGTGTTAGGCACCCCACCTCGTCCCTTAATAAGGGTAAGTAGATTTAACTTTGCATTAGTTAGAAGGGCTTGAATGGACATGTTAATCCTTTTGACTAAAGGAACATTTGATTTTTCACTAAATTTGGATCACCCAGATACATAAGTAAATGAGACAACCTTAGTAAGTTACTGTTGTATGTTAATTTTATTTGAAAGGAATATTTTATTAAAATTTAATTTAAGAATCGGATAAGAACTCTCCTCCGATCTCTTTTAAATCATTAAAATTTTGAGTTGAGACCGGATAAGAACTCTCCTCCGATCTCTTTTAAATCATTAAAATTTTGAGTTGAGACCGGATAAGAACTCTCCTCCGATCTCTATCTAATGTTTATTAAAATTTTGAGTTGAGACCGGATAAGAACTCTCCTCCGATTTCTATTTAAAATTTTGAGTTGAGACCGGATAAGAACTCTCCTCCGATCTCTATTTAAAATTTTGAGTTGAGACCAGATAAGAACTCTCCTCCGATCTCTATTTAATGTTTATTAAAATTTTGAGTTGAGACCGGATAAGAACTCTCTTCCGATCTCTTTTAGATTATCAGGAGCCTGAAAGGGACTTTTCCGATCTCCCGAATTTTAATTTCAGCTACATGTCATAAGAGCCTAAAGCTAAGGATTCTGGCGTTCAAAGATGCCGGGGATAAGGCTTCTTGATACCTCGTGACTAAACGGGGAATACTAGACTTGATTTACCGACCTTCCATGTAGTCATCTTACCAGTACCTATTAATGTCCGATCTATTCTGTTTCGTTTACTTTGTTTTTATTCCACTCTATGACATTTTGCCGAATTGCCGTTTATGTCAGCCCAATAATTTGGCTATTTTCCTGACGTGTTATTCAAGCTCTCTCTCTTAAAAGAGACCCTTAAGTTACAGTTACCTACGTTTTACCCAACCACTTACACGCTACTGGGAGCTAGAAAACTTGCATTCAGAAATGATGAAGATTAATAAAATGATGGGCTGATCACTAAAAAGATAACTCAAGAGTAACATTCATCGGGGTTTTTTTTGCACAAAGTGAACTTGGAGAAAATCGCATACGTAAGAAGAACAAAGAAAGTGCGAAAAGTAAACGTAAACACTTAATAAAGCGCAATATGAGCTCTTACATGAGAGCCAAATCTATTGAAATAACTACGGGGTGACAAATAGTGATAAGGCAATGGTGATTAGCACGAGGGTGATGTTCGTCGTGTTGAAGGGTGCTTAGCTAAAATGCAATCAGATTAAGATAAAAACCGAGTAGAATGAAGTTGAGCTTGGACAATGGGAAAGAAAACAGAGATGATAAAGGGCTGAAAGTGAGAGTGTGATCAGATAATGAACAAACTGAAAATGTAGAGTTCCAATATTTAGAATCTTTTTCAAGAAAACACTTCAGAAAACTAGTTTCAAAAGTCTTTCTAATCAACACTTCTAAGTAGCAGAGTAACAAACTGAATGAAGTTTCAGAGTTCTTCCGCTATAATAACTACCTCTCTTTTGCCCGTCCCTTGAACAGTTTTTCATGCAGGTATTTATAGGAATCGGGTGCTCCCCATGAAGGGTCAGGATTTATTTTGGGGGAGATGGAGGGTCAAGATTTGAAGGACATGATCGGATGTTCAGGAATTAAAGAGAATCAAAATGAATGGCCGAGATCACTCTTCAGAATATTTGTCTTTTCTTCTTTCAATCTGAAGGTCCCAAATCTTCTTGTCCGAGGCGATCCGAGGGCCGGGAGTGAAAGGCGCTGGTCTTGTCATCTTCTTCTTTGATCCAAGGGCTCCGAGCTTGTCCTTACAAGTAAGATCGACGGTGGAGATTGGGATGTCTGGGGTGTCATGACATACCACGGCACTGTCGACGTGCGGGCGATTCTTAGGCGTGCAGTGGAGATCTCGTCTGCCACGCTTTAACTACCTCGGCTCTAATTCTGACGACGGTTATTTGCGATTTGTCTTATTCTTTTTGCCTTTCGACCCCTCCCACGCTCCTATTCCGATCTCTCATGCTGACCTCCCATCTTCCGATCTCTATTATTCCGATCCCTAGAGATCGCCCAAACGATGTAATCCGATCTTTTGGAAATAAAAGTCAATTGTTATCTTATTATTATTGCACTGATTATTTTTCGATCTCTGATGTGTTTATCCAATCTGGTTCCTAACTGAACAACCCTTACTGATCCGCAATTTGAAACATTTATCTCAATATGCCGATCTCTAATTAGCCGTTCTCTTTATGGAATTTGAGAGACGTGTCAGAACAGCTGGCGAATCCCGTTAACCGATGCATTGCCTGGGACATCGTAAGCATTAAATGCTCGAACGAGTATAAATAGGGGTAGGGGTTAGCCAGTTTCTTACTTATGCCATTTTCTGTCTCTCGCGAGCAATTCCAAAACTCTCCCGATTTTTCAAGCTCTTCCGACTCCGTTCAAGCTTCGGTAAGGGTTTTAATCCTTCTTTTAGCTTTAAGTTCTTTGTTTTCCTTTGAAAATGAGCTGCACCGAAGGTCAGAGAGTGACGAGCCCTCCTTCCATTCAGTTTTCGTGGTCATCTGATGAAGAAGAGGTGGTCGGGCCGAGCACACAACCAGAACCTCCTAGGGTCTCCGTTCCAGCTCGGGGGCGGATCGCACCATCAAGACATGCAAATTCTTCGGGGAGGGAGAATCTTCCTATGGACGAGCTGCCATCGATCTTGCAAGAATCCGATCTGCAGTCGTTTAGCCAGGAGTACAACATAGAGCCCAATTCATATGAACTTATCCGGTGTCACGGCGATCACCGAGTCGATCACTCCTTTGAAGAGAATAACATGGTGATGGTATACGAGGAACAGTTAAAGGCCGGTCTTCGGTTCCCTCTGGACGACTTCTTCAAGGAGGTCCTAAAATTCCACCGAGTGTGCATCGCCCAAATTCACCCTAACTCGTGGCGGATCTTGGTAGCCTTCCGAGGCCTATGCCGAGCTAAGGGAATCAGACCTACGGCTAAGGTGTTCGCCGAACTGCACAGGCTAACTCGCCAAGGGCGGCGAGCATTGGTTCTTTGGCGAAGCCTCATTGCGGGCTCTTCATCGATCGCCCTCCTCCCTTAAGAATTGGAAGAACGCTTCTTCATTACGAGGAGCAAAAATCCGACTGCCGAGGACTTCCCCGTATTTGGTGGCACGAGGCCCTTGATTCCGAAACGTATTACCCTGAACAAGGAGGAAAACCTAATAGTGATGGAGCTGAAGAATCAAGCTGCCACTCAAAAGTACTCCTGTTTAGATGCAATGACCGCCGAGCTGCATCATTGGACGATGGAGTTGATCACGGGCGACAAGCGCGGGCTTCAGCTCTCTGATCTTGGCATCGGTATTTTCTATTTCTCAGATCTTTGGACCTTAGCGATCTCACTGACCTCTTTTTTGTGTAGGTATGGCGGGTGGTGAAGGTTCCAGGAAGCGAAAGAAGGAGAGAGAGATCTCCCGGAAAATAAAGGAGATGAAGCGTTCAGCACTACTTCAAACACCTGGCCATGAACCCGGGGAAATACAAGGGGATCTGCCCCGACCTTCGGGACCGCCGATCACAGAAGCTGTCCGATCTCCTCCTCAAAGGGAAGAGCCGGCTCCGCCTCCTCCAGTTGCTCCCAGCACAGAAGGGGGTCGTTCTCGACCTCCTACGAGGCCCCCTTCTCGTGGCGCCCAAGTGCTGATCACTTCTTTGGAGAACAACCGGACTGTTCGGGAGAACCCCGATTTTGCCAAAGTCTTGGGGTCTTCCATCTGCCTTCGGGAGGATCGAGACAAACTGTCTCAAGACAATCTTGACGACATCCTAACCCGCTCCATGAGTCTGAATGTAGAGTGTCTGGTGAACCAGCACATAGTTCGGGAAAAGGCTTATCGCCTGGGTAAGGAGGTCGAGAAAAAGAGTCAAGAAGTCAAAAGGAAGAGTCAAGAAGTGGCATCCCTCCGATCCCAACTCTCATCCGCTCAAGATTACATATCTCAAATTGAGGGGAGGGTGAAGTACTATGAGGATAAGCTGGCGAGCAGGACTCATGTTCGGTGAGAGGATCAGCCCTTAGAAGTCCAAGCACTCCCAGACCATGAGAATTTGCTCAGGTCGCTCATCTTGCTGAGGAGCTTAAGGCAAAAGATGAAGAGATGGTGACAGGAATAGCCGGTGCCTATGTGAACGCTCACAAGGATCTCTTGGCCGAGCTCCAAAAGCGTTACCCAGAGGAGGACTTCTCTTGGATGGCCGACTGCTCCGGCGAGGAGGAAGCGAAGAGGAAGCCAGGGTGAGAGAGAAAATGAGCAAAATGTAGATCAGTGGGGTGATCCCCAGTGAATGACTTGTACAAATTTTTTGAAATGAAATGAAGTGCCTCTTTTGTTCAATGAATGATTGTGATCGGAAAATCTCTAAATTACTTAATACTTGATTGTCTGAGTACATCGAAGTAACTGAAAGAGATTATTAACCTAAATGTGAGAGATCGGAAAACATAATGAGCATGAGATCGATAGGGAATCAACATTAATCGGAACTTGATTAAAATTGAAAATTTGACTTGAACACTTAAGATCGAAATCCTCATTAAACCGGACCAAAACCTTAACTCTTAAACTTTTGAAAGGGAGATCGGCAATAAAACTGGTAAGAAAAGATCTAGTTCACTTCGTTTATACTACAATGGATCGGATAGATCGGTGAGCGATTTAATAGACTGGTAAGGATTTGACTGATGTGAGGACTTAACATTGATTCAATTCTTTGAGGAGGGATCGGAAATGTGACTGTCTATCAAAGAGAGATCGGAAATGTGACTGTCTATCAAAGAGAGATCAGAAATATGGCAAAGAGAGGTCGGAAATGTAGTTGGCTGGCAAAGGAAAATTTAGTGCTGGGGATCGGTTTCAAAGTTTATTGATTCTGGGGATCGGCCAAAATATGGTGTCGACACACATCTCATGTGAGGTTCAATCCTTTACCTAGCCCCTAATGCTCAAAATCTCAGGTACATCCATTATTGACTTATCTTGCATTAGTTAAGTTGATCCCATTGAGCCAGTAATTATGCAAATAATTTTAATGTCCTCAGGTACATCCAATATTAGCCACTAAACCATTTACATATTTACAACATCTCATGCTTAACAATTATTCTTAAGAAAATCTCTTAAATAAATTGCATCTTATGCAACTATTTAAAATTTCTTAAAATAATTGCCCCAATGGAGGGCCTATGTTATAATTACTTTAATTATAGCATTTCCAACTTAATCATTTGTTTGGAAGATTTTATGGTCATTCTATTTACTATTAAGGTCTCACTTTGCACATTATCCATTTAGCATGCATATATCATATAATTGCATACATTCCCATACATCTCATGCATTCATGGATAAGCAGTAAATATGGTATGATCATGGACTTTCTAAGGGATTCAATTCTGAGCCACCAAGAATTGAATCAGGGCATTCCTAGGTGCATTTCATTCATTCATTTTACAAGAGTTGCTGAAGGAGTACATAATCAACACTTGATCTTGAATTCCTCCCACTGGTCCCACCAATGCTCTTGACCTCCTTGAACTTCTTGCAATCCAATATTACATAGTAATCCTTGGCATACCAAGGCGAATTTACAAGAACTTAAATAAATGAAATTACAACCCAAAAATTATTACAAACTTAATAATATATGCCCAAAATAAATTAAAATAAATTAATTAATTTACAATCCCAAAGAAACATAAAAGAAATAAATCCAATCACATTGGTCTTTTATAGTCCATGATCATCCATCATGCATATCACTATTTAACAATTAAATAAAACATACATACTTAAATTAAATTGAATATCTCATATTCAACTTAAAAATTCAGATTTGAATATGATTCAAATAAATTTAAAAATTCATATTTGAATCTCATTCAAACAAATTTAAAAATTCAGATTTGAATCACATTCAAACAACTTCAAAAATTCAGATTTGAATCACATTTAAACATTTTTTAAAAAATCAGATTTGAATCACATTCAAACATTTTTTAAAAAATCAGATCTGAATTTTATTCAATCAATTTTAAACAATCAGATTTAAATATGATTCAAACAACTTTAAAAATTCAGATTTGAATCACATTCAAACAACTTTTAAAATTCAGATTTGAATCATAATTTAATTGTGTGATAAAAACTACTAATTAAACACTTTAATTAGTCAAAGAATAGGCCTTAGATCATACAACAATTGCAGAATTAAAAGCCAAACCTTAAACCACCCATGGAAGCCAAACCATGCGCACCATTGATGGTGTTTTTTCAAGTATGCCGCCAACTTGCTTTGCAACCAGCAATGAACATTTGATCTCATGATCAAACACACAATTAAATCATATAATCAACAATCTAAATGGCAAATATAGTGGCTCTAATACCAATTAAAGGAACGGAAGCGTGAAAAACACAAGTTTATACCATTGAATTCAAAAATTTTCACCTAGGGTCACATGCATCATGCAAGATTTATTTTTATCTATTTGATTTCAATGATAAACAACATATTAAAACTCTTTTAATATGTTTTTGGATCTATATTTGCCATTTAAGATTTTAAAATTAATCAGATTAATTTTAGAACCCTAGATTAAATCAAGAACGATTACACTAACCTCTTGATGCACAGCAGCGTGTCTGCGCCTTTGAGATTCGTCTTCAGGACACCAGAAGTTGTCCCTCTAGCTTGTCCACACCAAGAACACCTATGGCAGCCCTTGAACAGCTTCTAAAGCCTTTTCTATTAATTAGAAATTCAAGTTCTGCCTTTTAAGAGATTAGAGATGTAAACAGGACACTAGAAACAATTCCTAGTGTTCTTAATTCAAGAGATTGATGGCTAATCTCTTTGAATTGATAAGAGATGAAGAAGAAGAGATAAAAACCCTCAAAGTGGCGTGACAAAGAAGTGTGGCTGCTGGTTGTATTTTATTTTCTCATAACAACACTTAAATAGCTAGGTTAACACATTAAACCCTTGCCACATGTCACCCTTTGATTAGCTCTAGGTTTAAGTGACCCAATCACATTGTGCCAAGTGTCAAACCTATATTTAATCTTGATTTTAATCATCTTACATGATTAAAAAACATTTGGCAAGCTTATGTGTTATGCCATGTGTCACCATCTCATGGTGCCAAGTATCACACTGCAAAATGACCAAAATGCCCCTGTGTCTTAATTTTGAGTTCTTAACCCAAAATAATTATTTTCTTCTTCTAATTAATTTATATCAAATATAAATTAATTAATTAATCTCTATTAATTAATTTCTCATTAATTAAATTCATATTTAAACACTTTAAATATAAATTTAACTTATATTATACATCCAATAATCTAGATTTGGTTTCAAGTCATGCTAGGGACTTTGCAATCTAATTGCAAACCAAACCTATTTAATTAATTAATTAAACTCTTTAATTAATTAATTAAATCATATTTAATTAGGTGATAACTTGTGTATGTGTGTGACTTACTAGGCTCATCACTAATTGGCAATGAGACATGATATCAACTCTTAATATCATCAGAACTCTTTCTTACCATAAATGATTTCTCTAAATCATTTTATGAACCTCATAGACCATGGTTAACACCTAGCATAGCATGCCATGGCCACCCAATTAGTAATAAGGTTTACCTTAAATGAACCTACAATCATATGTTACCATGCACTAGAATCTCTCTGTTACAAAATCCCAACTCAAGCCGAGTCATGGTTTATGTCAAACTCCATTTGCTATGAATATTATGTTCTTTTTAATTACAGTTCTTGATTAAATAGATTTTCTCATCAGAAACTTTTTTATGAATAAATCTATCTGTCCTGGCCAGGAACTTGAAACATCAAGAACAATTAAATGAACATAGGATTTTATCTCTATTTACTTAGAGGAACAGATTCCATCTTGATCAACACCTACCTCCATATATAACTAGTAGGAGCCAACACATGCCCATATACCCATACAGTACAAGTATGAAAGCGTTATCAAACTCAAACTACCTATATACAAGATAACTGTGCTATCTCAGGTCTAAAGATTATATGCACTAATATGATTTATGACAAAACATTGACAAGAGTAAACTCCATGTGCTTGTCATAAGTGTCACTGGTTTGGCCTACTTATCATTTATAAGTGCCTATCATGTTTGTTATATGGCATGAGACTCACCATTCCATCTTATTTATATCTCATATAAATAACTTGGGAACAAACATGAATACAATCTTTCTGGATAAGTCATGTCCTTATTATGAAGTATCCTCGATTGTGAACCTATTTATGATACTTCGTGCTAGAAATATTGTCACTCATATTCTTAACAACTTAAGAATAATATTTCTAACAAAATATCAATGGACCTTTTCTATTACACATAAATATATTATATAAACAGAAAAGTGGAAATGCCATTTATTAATAAAATATGTACAAGATACATACTAAATGATATGCTCTAGGGCATACTACTAACACTTGGGGCTAGCTGGGTATTACAGAAGATTTGTGAAGGGGTTCTTTCTTATAGCTGCTCCAATGACCAAGTTGTTATACAAGAATGTGAAATTTGGCTGGAACGACAAGTGCAAGCCAGTTTTGAGAGGCTGAAGGCTATGTTGACAGAAGCACCAGTGTTAACACAGCCAGTGTCGGGAAAGGACTTTGTGGTCTACAGTGATGCCTCGCATAATGGGCTAGGGTGTGTATTGATGCACAAGAGGAAAGTGGTCGCCTATGCTTCCAGGCAGTTAAGGCCACATGAACAAAACTACCCTACTCATGATCTAGAGTTAGCAGCAATTATCTTCGCACTGAAGATATGGAGGCATTATTTATATGGTGAAAAATGCTACATCTATACAAACCACAAGAGTCTAAAATATTTGCCAACTCAGAAAGAGCTCAATCTTAGACAGAGGCGATGGATTGAGTTCCTAAAAGACTATGATTGTGTGATAGATTATCATCCTAGGAAGGCAAATGTAGTTGCTGATGCTTTGAGCAGGAAGTCCATCACAGCTTTAAGATCACTAAATACCTGTCTGTCCTTAGCTCAAGATGGAGCTATTTTGGCTGAGTTGCAAGTGAGGCCAAACCTGCTACAGTAGATACAAGATGGGCAGAGAGCAGATGAAAAATTAATAACCATTGTGGGTAAAATTCCAAAAGGAGAGGAAACTGAGTATAAGGTGAAAGCAGATGGGTGTCTGTATTACAGAGAAAGAGTGTGTGTACCAGATGATGGGGAACTGAAGACTAATATTCTGAAAGAAGCACACACTAGTGTTTATGCTATGCACCCGGGAAGCACGAAAATGTATAATGATTTGAAGCCTCATTATTGGTGGCCTGGTATGAAGAAGGATATAGCTGACTATGTGACTAAGTGTTTGACATGTCAGTAAGTTAAAGCCGAACATCAAGTTCCATCAGGATTGCTACAGCCTATAAGCATACCTGAATGGAAATGGGACCAGGTCACTATGGATTTTGTTAGTGGTCTACCTCTCACCCAAAGGAAGCATGATGCAGTGTGGGTGATAGTGGATAGATTGACGAAGTCAGCACATTTTCTGCCAGTAAGGACTGACTATTCACTGGAGAAGTTAGCAGAATTGTATATCAGTGAGATAGTTAGACTGCAGAATCCCACTTTCCATCATATCTGATTGAGACCCAAGGTTCACATCGAGATTCTGGAAAAAGTTGCAAGAAGCCTTGGGCACACAACTCCGTTTTAGCACGGCTTTTCATCCTCAGACGGATGGACAGTCAGAACGAGTAATCCAAGTAAATCTAAGAACTAATTGAATTTTTGCAATTAATAAATTGAAATGATAGTAACAATGTGAATTATGTGATAGATCCTGGAGGATATGCTAAGGAGTTGTGTCATTAAGTTTGAGGGGAGTTGGGATAGATACCTCCCACTGGCAGAATTCGCCTATCACAATAGCTACCAAGCTAGCATTCAAATGGCTCCGTATGAAGCACTGTATAGGAGGAAATGTAGAACCCCAGTGTGTTGGACTGAATTGGGCAAAGATAAGCTGGTAGGACCAGACCTGGTCAAACAGACTGAGGAAAAAGTGAAGATAATCAAAGCTAACTTGAAGGTTGCCTCAGATAGACAGAAATCATATGCTGACTTGAAGAGAAAAGAGATAGAGTATGCAGTTGGCGATAAAGTGTTTCTTAAAGTCTCACCGTGGAAGAAAGTACTGAGGTTTGGGAGAAAGGGTAAGTTAAGCCCTAGGTTCATTGGCCCATATGAAGTCATTGAACGTGTGGGACCAGTGGTCTATCGGCTAGCTTTACCACCAGAACTGGATAAAATCCATAATGTGTTCCATGTTTCTATGCTGAGAAGATATCACTCAGACTCTTCACATGTCATTTCCATTGAAGAGATTGAAATCCAACCAGACTTAACATATACAGAAGAATCTAAATAGATCCTAGCTCAGAAAGTAAAGGAACTGAGAAATAAACAAATTCCACTGGTGAAAGTGCTTTGGAGGCACCACAACACTGAAGAAGCAACTTGGGAAAGTGAAGAGATGATGAGGCAACAGTTCCCTCAACTGTTTGCATCAGATAAATTTAGAGGACGAAATTTTTATTAAAGGGGAAGAGTTGTAACACCCTCCTTGTAGCAACTCCGTACATTCTACTGTTCTGGTGACCAGTGTCGGTCCGGACTGCTAGAACGTCCGGAAAAATATTTAAACTAAAGTGAGGAACCATAATTAACTCAAATATTAATAAGAAAAATTTAGGAAAAATTTTTGAAATAAAATACAACCAAGTTAAATGAGCCGGTGCCCTAGCGATGGGTAACCTAGTGAGAAGTTGCGGTTCTCGCAATTAGGAGCCCTAGACCCATGGAAAAAATTATAAAATAATTATTGGGACTCCAGAGAAGGGTTATTGAGGTTCTTATGGCATTAGAATGTAAAGGAAATGCTTAGAAAAATTTTTCAATCGGTACAGACAATTTTGGCCTGTTAAGCCAAACGGAGGGCATTTTGGCCATTTCGTCTTCAGAGATGATTTTTGGCCAACTTGTCCAGTTAAATAAATAATTTATATAACATAAAATATGATTAAATGTTGTTAAAAATTTAATTGAAATTAATTAGACAAGAAATGGAGAGAAAATGAAAGAAAATGGCATTATGACATCATAGTGATGTCATTAAAGTTTTCCCAACCAACCTAATGTGGAGAAATGGCATAAACTTATTTAAAAGAGACAAATGGGCTAGAAAAATGAAACAAGAATCAGATTTCTCTTCTCTTCATCTTCCTTGCCGTGAACCTCCTCCATAGCCAAACCATTTTGAAGCTTTCAAAGCTTGATTTTCACTCACTTCTACCCAACAAAACCCTAACCTAGCAACACAAAAAAGTGTTCTTGCATCTTGGAGATTCTTTTGGGAACAAAAAGAAAAGGAAAACAAGAATTCTAGCAAGTGGGAAATCTCACTCCATAGAGGTTAGTGACCTAAATATTGAATTTCACTTTAAATTCATGTTTAAGAACTATAAATGTGTGCAAATGACAAAGAAAATTGATGAAATACCATTGGTATGCTAACTCTAAATTTAGGCAGCCTTAGTTAGGGAATGATTGTGATGAGTTTTATGGAGTTAACATGCTTGTATGGCTGCCCACAATATGTATCCACTAAGTGGATTGATGAAATGAAATGAAAATGCATGGGTTGTAATGTTTGAGTTAGGGTTTGGGGTGGAAAAATGGGACTTTGACCATGTGATGATGAAAATAGGTTTTAATGGTCAATTAGTGACCATTTGGTTCTATTTAAATGAAAAATGAAGTGTGTTAAGTAGTGGGATTTGGGTTTGGTGTGGCTGCCCTTGGTGACCTACAGAATTGAACATGAGTCTAGCAAGTTTGGGTAGTAATAACTTGAATTGTAGAGGTTCAATTGGTGCAAAGCCAATTGGACATGAAACTAGACACATAATGGCACAACTTTGGTGAAGGAACCATTCCCAGAAAACCAAACCAAGTTGACCAAAAGTTTGCCCTAATCCGGGTGACCTGCATTCTGCCTAGGCAAAATGACCAAATGAATAGTGTTTGGTCATTTGGCCATAACTCAGTGTAGAAAGATCCAATTGACCTAAAATTTTACCAGCAACAAGCTGAGATATACACCAACAACTTTCATGAAGAAACCTAACCCAAATTATGACCAAAACATATTCAAAGAGTGAGTTGCAGTCACTGTTCCTAACACTGTAGATTTGGTCAGTCCAGAAATTCTGGAAAAACTTTTAGTCCGGCCAGTTGTGATTTTTGGGCCATAACTTGATATACAAAACTCCAAATGGAGTGATTCAAAAAAGGAAATTCAACTAGACAAAATAAGGAACAACTTTCATGTTGATCAATTTTGCCAAATTCCCACTACAAAAATGACCAATGGAACAGTAAAAACAAAGCATGAAAACTGAAAATTCTGCCCAATTAATATTAAGCTTAGAAATGGTATTGGCAACCAATACCAACAAATTTTGAATGCAAAATGTGGTATGTTGGGAGTATTAGAACCAATGTACCTATTGTCTATTCAAAAGTCAACTTTTTAGTTGACTAATGAAATGAATAGTAACACTAAAACTTGAATTTCAAGAATTGTGAAATTTAAAAGTGTAATATGCCCTAGTATGCCTAACAAGATTGGTTTGGATAGCTTGGTATGCCAATAGGGTTCTGTTAGCGGTACTGCATATGGTTTCATGCCATTCTGTGTTTCATGGCTTCCCATGCCATTCTGTGACATAATAGCCTTTGGCTATGATATTGAGTTGTTACACTCGGGTTTAATCCCCGATAATTATTACAGCTTATTAGCTGTTCTGTTACACACCGGAAGACACAGTGTGACTGATGGTGTGATGGTCTGAGGTACTTAGTACCCAGTGCCAATTTAACCGTTTATCCAGTCCAGTCAACTAGTATGGGTTACTCGGGCAATGATAATGAATCTTACAAATTTTAATCGAATAATACTGCTATAAATATCAGAAATTAAGTCTACCCAAAAATGTAAACATACATTCTGCATACTTATTTTATTTTATTTTATTTTATTTTATATTGTCACCACTAAGCAGAATTGTTTAGCGCGTCGCTTCTACCACGCGCAGGTACTAGAGACCTAGCTGGGGAGCCCAGCAAACATCAGACAGGGTGAGCCTTCAAAGCTGCATCTGGAGTCCAGAGTTACCTCACACCTGCAGTGCATATGGTAGGACATAGGATTTTGGGGTAGCATTTGTATTTTGTATTTTGTATTAGTTTTTGGATTGTAACTATAAACTCTAGAAATTATTTGATGATGTAAATATATAAAATTTCATATTATTGAAATTTTCTGTATATTATGTTGAGAAATATTTATGAATGTGCTTCCAGTAATAAAGTGAAAAGAAAAATTTCTGAAAATAATGTTGTGATTTGAGTTTGAGATTTTGAGATCGACTTGAATGTGAATAATGGAGTTTGGATTTGGAAATTATATTGGAAGTGTTTTTAAACAGGTTCAGAAGAACTATTTTTCCAATTTACAGCCGGCACTCTGTCTGATTTTCTATAAAATTTGCGGAAAAAATTCAAATTTATCAAAAATTGAAAATAAATGAATAAAAAGGGATAAATTGTAATTGAAACATGAATTGGTGCTCCGGCACACTGAGTGGCATATCTTGCTAGGCTACACTGTAGACGGGTAAGGGGTGTCACAACTCTTGTAAAATGAATAAATGAAATGCACCTAGGAATGCCCTGATTCAATTCTTGGTGGCTCATAATTGAATCCCTTAGAAAAGTCCATGATCATATCATATTTATTTATTATCCATGAATACATGAGATGTATGGGAATGTATGCAAGTATATGTTATATGCATGCTAATTGGATAATGTGCAAAGTGAGACCATAATAGTAATTAGGATGACCACAAAATCTTCCAAACAAATGATTAAGTTGAAAATACTATAATTAAAGTAATTATAACATGGGCGCTCCATTGAGGCAATTATTTTAAGAAATTTTAAATACTTGCATGAGATGCAATTAATTTAAGAGATTTTCTTAAGAATAATTGTTAAGCATGAGATGTTGTAAATATGTAAATGGTTTGGTAGCCAATATTGGATGTACCTGAGGACATTAAAATTATTTGCATAATTACTGGCTCAATGGGATCAACTTAACTAATGCAAGATAAGTCAATAATGGATGTACCTGAGATTTTAAGCATTAGGGGCTAGGTAAAGGATTGAATCTCACATGAGATGTGATGGACAAGGAGTTGCTCACTTATAGTTTATTATAATTCTAATAATGGATGTACCTGAGGATGATCTATAGAATTATAAGAATTCAATCACCCACTAGAAATCCATCCAACTAGGATTTCTGTTTTCTACTTTGGAAGTATAGGATTCGCTAAGTTAGTGGGAGGACCAATTCGATTAAAAGACTATAATCATTTTGGTTAATTACATGATACATTTACTAATTAATCTGGTTATTTTCTATAGTTAATTTTCTGATAATAATGAGCACATAACAACCACCACCATCTAATATCCTTGCAAGCATACTTGATCGCAATAGGTTGACAGAACCTAATTTATCTGATTGGCTAAGAAATTTGAAACTTGTCCTGAACCTTGAATCTATAGGATATGTTATAGACTCAAATGTTCCTGGTCCCTTACCTCCAGAGGCCACTCAAGAGGAACATGAAACTTTGGACAAGTGGAAGGAGTATGATATGAGAGCTAAGTGTTATATGTTTACTTTCATGAGTAATGAGTTACAGAAGCAGCATGAGAACATGCAGAGTGCGAGTGAGATCCTCCTTCACCTACAAGAGTTGTGTGGTGAGCACAGCAGGAATGCTAGGTATGAGATATCTAGACAGCTATTCCGCATAAGGATGTCTGAGAGACAGAATGTTGGGGATCATGTCCACAAGATGATTCGGCTGATTGAGCAGTTAAACATCTTGACTTTAACATGGATTTCCAACTGCAGACGGATTTGATCCTTTAGTCCCTTCCTGAGTCATTTGGTAATTTTGTGACAAATTTTCATATGACTAAACAAGAATGCACCTTAGCTGGTTTACTCAACATGCTGGTTATTGCCCAAAAGAATATGTCGAGCAATAAAAGAAAAGAGGTAGCTTTGATTGCATCTTCTACTGCTGGAGAGTCCAACAAGAAGAAGGGAAATAAGAAAAAGAAACCTCAGATTCCTGGTCCTTCTAAGAAAATAGCTAAACAGAAAGGGAAAACTAAAGCTGATGGAGGCAAAGGAAAGTGTTTCCACTGCCAGCAGGATGGGCACTGAAAAGGAACTGCCCAGAGTATAGCAATCTAAAAAGAATGCAATGCCATGATGAAAATCCACTCAAGTTTAAAATATATTTGGCACTTAAGATTAGGTCATGTTGCAGAAGATAGGATTTCAAAACTGGAGAAAATGGGGATTTTATCTTCATTGGGCTCTGAGCCTACTCCAACTTGTGAATCCTGTCTTCAGGGCAAAATGACTAGATCACCCTTTGTTGGACAAGGACTAAGAGCTGAAAATATTTTGGAGCTAATACATAGTGATGTATGTGATCCATTTAAAGAAATGGATAGAGACAGTTTTCATTATTTTATTACCTTTACTGATGAAAAATCAAGGTTTGGGTATTTGTATTTGATGAAATACAAACATGAATCCTTTGAAAAGTTCAAAGAATTTAAATCTGAAGTAGAAAATCAAATAGGAAAAAGTATTAAAGCTCTTCGATCAGATCGTGGAGGTGAATACTTGAGTATTGAATTTGATGAATACTTGAGAGAGCATGGCATTGTTTCCCAGCTGACTCCTCTAGGAACACCACAGCTGAATGGTGTATCTAAAAGGAGAAATCGTACCCTATTGGATATGGTACGTAGTATGATGAGCTATACTGATATGCCAATCTCCTTTTGGGGATTTGCATTAGAATCAACTTAACATATTCTGAATAGGATTCCATCAAAATCAGTATCTTCCACACCTGAATAGATATGGCATGGAAGAAAACCAAGTCTCAAGCATGTTAAGATTTGGGGTTGTCTAGCTTATATCAAAAAGCTGAACACTGATAAATTGGAAACTAGATCAGAAAATGGTCGATTTGTTGGATATCCAAAAGATAGTTTTTTATATTATTTTATTTGCCTACATCACAAAAGGTTGTGGTAAGTAGAGATGCCACATTTCTTGAACAACAATTTGTTCAAGAAGGAGGCAAAGGAAGGCAAATGGAGTTAGAATTGGAGAATTCTGACCAACCAACAGATCAGATGGATATAGATCCATCTAGTCAACCTACACCTATTGATGAAACATCTACAGTTTTTCGTCATAGAACAACCAGGGTATCTCACCCATCAATGAGATATGGTTTCCTTCATGAAGAAGAACAAGAGTTGTCTACTCATGAAGAAGTAGATCATGGAGATGATCCACTTACCTATGAAGAAGCTATATCAGATATAGACTCTTCAAAATGGATTGATGCTATGAAATCCGAGATTGATTCCATATATAGGAATCAAGTTTGGGATCTTGTTAACCCACTTAAAGGTATTGTACCTATAGGGCACAAATGGGTTTTCAAGAAGAAAATTGATTCTGATGGAAAGACAGAGACCTATAACGCAAGGCTAATAGCGAAAGGGTTTCACCAAAGGGAAGGAATCGACTATGAGGAGACTTTCTCGCCTGTAGTGATCTATTTATGGGTTTTGAATCCCAAGATGGTTCCAAAGTATACAAGTTAAAGTGATCTATTTATGGGTTGAAACAAGCTTCGAGGAGTTGGAACATCCGTTTTAATGAAGCCATTAAGTCATTTGGCTTTATCAAAAATGAGGATGAGTCATGTGTATATAAAAAGTTTCGTGACAGTGCTATCACTTTCCTTGTCTTATATGTTGATGACATTCTGTTGATGGGTAATAACACAAGTATGTTGACAACTGTAAAGGTATGGTTGTCAAATACATTCTCCATGAAAGACTTAGGGGAGGCAACCTATATTCTTGGGATTCGCATCTATAGAGATAGAGCGAAAAGAATAATTGGTTTATCCCAAAGCTATAGTTGGAAAAGGTGTTAAAGAGGTTTAACATGCTTGATTCCAAGAGAGGATTGTTACCAATGAGACATGGTATCCACCTTTCTAAAGAGATGTCTCCAAAGACACCTGAAGAAAGAGATAAAATGGCCAGGATTCCATATGCTTCGGCTATTGGAAGTTTGATCTATGCAATGTTGTGTACTAGGCTGGATATCGCATATGCTGTTAGTTTGACTAGCAGGTATCAATCCAATCCAGGTTTGGAACACTGGATAGCTATCAATAATATCCTTAAGTACTTGAGAAGAGCTAAGGATTTATTCTTGATATATGGAGGTGGAGACTTACAATTGGATGGTTATACCGATTCTGATTTTCAATCAGATATCGATGATAGAAAGTTTATCTCTGGATATGTGTTCATTTGTAATGGAGATGCAGTCAGTTGGCAGAGTTCCAAATAGAGTACGACTACAGATTCCACTACCGAGGCTGAGTATATTACTGCATCAGATGCTGCAAAGGAAGTTGTTTGGATAAAGAAGTTCATAACAGAACTTGTAGTAATTTCTTCCATTGAGTCAGCAGTTCCACTTCATTATGACAATAATGGAGCAGTCATACAAGCTAAGGAACCTCGGTCTCACCAGAAATCCAAACACATAGAAAGGCGCTACCACATTATTAGAGAAATAGTTGGGCGAGGCGATATAGCCATACAGAAAATAGCATCAGCTGAAAATCCAGCTGATCTATTCACTAAGCCTATGTCATAGACTCAGCTAGACCGACAGCTTGAGAAGATGGGTCTAAGATATTATAATGAATGGCTTTAGTGCTAGTGGGAGATTATTAGTAGTATGCCCAAGAGCATATCATTTAGTATGTATCTTGTACATGTTTTATTAATAAAAGGCATTTTCACTTTTCCGTTTACATAATATATTTATGTGTAATAGAAAAGGTCCATTGATATTTTCTTAGAAATTCTATTCTTAAGTTGTTAAGAATATGAGTGACAATATTTCTAGCACAAAGTATCATAAATAGGTTCACAATCGAGGATACTTCACAATAAGGATATGACTTATCCAAAAAGATTGTAATCATGTTTGTTCCCAAGTTATTTATATGAGATGTAAATAAGATGGAATGGTGAGTCTCATGCTATATAACAAACATGATAGGCACTTATACATGATAAGTATGTCGAACCAGTGACACTTATGACAAGCACATGGAATTTATTCTTGTCAATGCATTGTCATAAATCATATCAATGCATATAATCTTTAGACTTGAGATAGCACAGTTATCTTGTATATAGGTGGTTTGAGTTTAATACTGCTTTCATACTTGCTATATATGGAGGTAGGTGTTGATCAAGATGGAATCTGTTCCTCTAAGTAATAGGGATAACATCCTATGTTCATTTAATTGTTCTTAATGTTTGAAGTTCTTGGCTAGGATAGAAAGATTTAATCAGAAAAGAGTTTCTGATGACAAAAATCTTTTTAATCAAGAACTGGAATTAAAAGAGAACATAATATTCATAGCAAATGGGGTTTGACATAAACCATGACTCCAGCTCGAATTGGGATTTTGTAACAGAGAGATTCTAGTGTATGGTAACATATGATTATAGGTGCATTTAAGGTAAACCTTATTACTAATTGGGTGGCTATGGTATGCTATGCTAGGTGTTAACCATAGTCTATGAGGTGCATAAAATGATTTAGAGAAATCATTTATGGTAAGAAAGAGTTCTGATGATATTAAGAGTTGATATCATGTCTCATTGCTAATTAGTGATGAGCCTAGTAAGTCACACACATACACAAGTAATCACCAAATTAAATATGATTTAATTAATTAATTAAAGAGTTTAATTGATTAATTAAATATGTTTGGTTTGCAATTAGATTGCAAAGTCCCTAGTATGACTTGAAACCAAATCTAGGTTATTTGATGTATATTATAAGTTAAATTTATATTTAAAGTGTTTAAATATGAATTTAATTATGAGAAATTAATTAATTTATTTATATTTGATATAAATTGATTAGAAGAAGAGAAATAATTATTTTGGGTTGAGAACTCAAAATTAAGACACAGGGATATTTTGGTCATTTCACAGGGTGACATGTGGCACCATGAGATGGTGACACATGGCACTACACATAAGCTTACCATATGTCTTTTAATCATGTAAGATAATCAAAGTCAAGATTAAATATAGGTTTAACACTTGGCACAATGTGATTGGGTCAATTAAACCTAAAGCCAATCAAAAGGTGACATGTGGCAAGGGTTTTAAGTGGTGACCTAGCTATATAAGTGTAAGGATGAAAGAACAAAAACATAAGCTGCTGTTCTCTCTTTGGTGCCACCACCCTTGGCAGCCTCTCTTTCTCTTCTTCTTCATCTCTCATCAATTCAAAGAGATTAACCAATAATCTCTTGAATTAAAAATATTAGAAATCGTTTCTAGTGTCCTGTTTTACATTTGTAATCTCTTAAAAGGCAAAACCTGATTTTCTAACTGATTAGAAAAGCTTTAGAAGCTATTCAAGGGCTGTCATAGGTGATCTTGGTGTGGACAAGCTAGAGGGACAACATCTGGTGTCCTAAGCGTATCCCAAAGGTGCCAAACATTGATCTAATCTAGGATTGTAATGAATTAATTTGTTAATTCTAAAATCTTAAATGGTAAATGTAGGTCCAAAAATATATTAAAAGAGTTTTAATATGCTATTTATTATTGAAATCAAATAGATAAAAATGAATCTTGCATGATGCATGTGACCCTAGATGAAAACTTTTGAATTTCAATGATCTAAACTTGTGTTTTTCATGCTTCCGCTCCTTCAATAGAATCCTAATTGATTTAAGCATGGCAACAGGCGAGAAAGTCTCCTCATAGTCGATTCCTTGCCTTTGGTGAAACCCTTTCGCTACTAGCCTTGCTTTATAAGTCTCTACCTTTCCATCAGAACCAATTTTCTTCTTGAAAGCCCATTTATTCCCCATAAGTACAATACCTTCAGGTGAGTCAACAAAATCCCAAACTTGATTCTTATACATGGAATCAATTTTGGATTTCATAGCATCAATCCATTTTGAAGAGTCTATGTCTGATATAACTTCTTAATAGGTAAGTGGATCATCTCCATGATCTACTTCTTCATGAGTAGACAACTCTTGTTCTTCTTCATGAAGAAAACCATATCTCACTAGTGGGTGAGATATCCTGGTTAATCTGCAAGGAATAACAGTAGATGTTTCATCAATAAGTGTAGGTTGACTAGATGGATCCATATCCATCTGATCTGTTAGTTGGTCAGAATTCTCCAATTCTAACTGTATTTGCCTTCCTTTGCCTCCTTCTTGAACAAACTGTTGTTCAAGAAATGTGGCATCTTTACTTACCACAACCTTTTATGATGTAGGCAAATAAAAATAGTATCCAAAACTCTCTTTTGGATATCCAACAAATCGACCTTTTTCTGATCTGGTTTTCAATTTATTAGTGTTCAGCTTTTTGATATAAGCTGGATAACCCCAAATCTTAATATGCTTAAGACTTGGTTTTCTTCCATGCCATATCTCATATGGTGTGTGTCGCAAAGTGTTTTGCGGTAGCCTGAACGAACCCTCACCGAAGTGGGAAAGAGTGAGGAGTCGCCACTTTAATTTTGAGGGAAATTAAAGAAAACCATTTGTGAAAATAAATTAAAATGAAACCACTTCAAAACAGAGATTCTAGGTTCGGAGTCCATAAACGGGTGGGGAAGGTGTTAGGCATCCCACCTCGTCCCTCAATAAGGGTAAGTAGATTTAACTTCGCGTTCTTTATAAATTAAAATTGGTAGTTAGGAGGACTTGAATGGAAATGTTAATCCTTTTGACAAAAGGAGTACTTGATTTTTCACTAATTTGGATTACCCAGATACATAAGTAAATAAGACAACCTTAGTGAGTTATTGTTGTATGTTAGTTTTGTTTGAAGGGCTATTTTATTAGAATTCAATTTTGGGAATTGGATAAGAACTCTCCTATGACACCCCTTACCCGACTACAGTGTAGCCGAGCAAGTTATGCCACTCAGTGTGCCGGAGCACTCTATTTTATCTGATTTCATTACAGTCATTGATTTATTTATTCAAAAACTTTATTGAAGATTTAGGCTATTTTTACTTTTATCAAAATCTAACTAAATTGGAAATTTCAAAAATTTTAACGATAATCCGACAAAGTGTCGGCTGTAATTTGGACTAACAGTTCTTCTGAACCTGCCAAAGACAATTTCAATATATACTCAATTTCTCAAACTTAATAGTCTCAAAAATTTTCAAACATAATGTATCTCAATACAGTATACAGATTTCTCAGAAATCTTATTAGATTTTCAATATCTCAATATTCACAAGTATAATCTCATTATAACTCAAATTCAATTCACATACTAAAATACTTACTTTGAATAGCTTCCATAATTCATAGGTTAACTACATGAGTTTATTTTGTACAAGATATACAAATAATTTACAATGTGCTAGGAATGAACAATATACATAAATGTATAAGATGAGCCCTATCTACATGCATTGCTGAGGAGGTGACAATCTTGAACTCTTCTGACACTTCTGCAGATCTGGACTCCAAAAATCTCGATCGACCATCTTTGGTTTTACCTTGATTACTGCGAGGAAGCAATTCCATCGCGCTAAGCATTTCTGCTTAGTAGTGCAATAATATAACCAGAAATAATATATACAAGTAAAAAAAGAAATAAATGATAATTCAGATACTCAAGAATCAATTTAATTTGGTATGGTATTTCTAGTATCAACGATCTTATATACTAGTTTGTTCCTATTTGGAAGTGCTTAGTTTATAACTTTTCAGTAATACTAGCAGGTATATAATTTATTCTATCTGTATTGTATTTCAAGTCTGTACAGTCCTGCAATTTATATTTTTGTTATGTTTCTTTTGCTAATCTCTTTTGCTTATTCATTCAATACTTAATTTAATTGTACTGGATTTTCATTATACTTAACTTAACTTAGCATCGAATTGAATAATACTTTAATTGATCGCCCAAGTAACCTATACTAGACGATCGATGGATAACGGGTCGTTGGCACCGGACACCGCGGTGCCTCGGGCGTCATACCATGGGACGCAGTAACGTCTACCATGTATGCACAAGATGGCTAAAAAGCCATGATATCACATAATCGGGCATAAAAGCCATGAAATCGGGTATAAAAGCCATGAATACGGGCATAAAGCCATGAATACAGGCATAAAGCCTTTCGCAGTACTGCTAAAACAATACCCTATTGGCATTCCAAACTATCCAAACCAATCTTGTTAGGTATACTAGGGCATTTGATATTTTAAAATGTTAATATATTGTGCTTTATGACTTCATTATTTCATGATAAATTTCAATCATAATTCATACATTCATTTGATCATTTATATGATCACAATTCACATCAATTATTCTTTTATACCATTGTACTCAAAATACTTCTCCTCTTTACAATAATGAGAACTAATGTCTCATTCATACATTAATATGGTTTATTTATCCATTCATTATGTTATACATATTGATCACAATTCTAAACAATGGTTCACATGTACCATTGTATTCAAAACATTTTTCCTTTCTCATTTATACATTCAAGAATCTACTTATGTAATTACAAATTTTATATTTCAAGTTGAGTTACTAATATTTTATGAATTCCATTTGTGATGGGCATATATGCCCTAACTATCTATTCACATCAATTAGGTGACTTATTTTTCATGTTTTAAGTAATCCATGAATATTTCATGGATTTCAAATTTATGGCCTAAATTTCTTTTTAACAATTTTGACTAGGATGCATAGTCCATATTTGTTATACAATTCTAAGCATTTAAGCTTAGAATTGGTTCTAGGTCTTCATCTTAATTCACTAATCATTTTGATTACTATTCACCATACTAGTCAACCAAAATGTTGACCTTTTTATACTTAATGGATATATTAATTCTAATTACACCAAGATCCCACATTTTGAGTTTTACATTTACTAGTATTAATTGCCAATTGCAATTTAAAGTCCCCTAGATGCATTTCTAATTTCAAATTTTGAATTTCAAGTTTTGGTGTCACTATTCACCTCATTGGTCAACAAAAATGTTGACTTTTGCATAGACAATAGGTACATTGGTTTTAACACTCCCGATGTACCACATTTTGCATTTAAAACTTGTTGGAATCAATTACCAAATCCATTTCCAAGCTTATTTCAAGTTTTCATGTCACTATTCACTTCATTAGTCAACTAAAATGTTGACTTTTGCATAGAAAATATGTACATTGACTTTGGCTCTTCAAACATACTACATTTTTCATTTAAAACTTGTTGGTTTTGGTCACTTTCTCAAAGCTTAGGTCATTTTGGCAAAATTGCCAATTTTTGGTTTTGGTGCTCCGAAGTTGCACTGTTTCATTGGTCGATTTACTGTTGGAATTTGACAAAACTTCCTTCATAGAAAATGTTCCTTATTTTGTCTAATTGAATTTCTTTTTTTGAATCACTCCATTTGGAGTTTTGTAGTTCAAGTTATGGCCAAAATAAGTTTACTGTTCACGTGTACTGTTCCTACTGAAATTTTGGGTTTTGGCAGATTTTGGTCCAACTTTGATCAGTAATTTGACCAAGTTAAGTTCATAATTTGGTCTAACTTTCTTCATATGAAATGTTCTACCATGTCTTAGGTTTCCATCGGTTCAAGAATCGCCTAAATCCGAGTTTTCTAGAGAGAGTTATAGCCATCCAAACATTACTGCTCAAATGAATATTCTGAAAATCTCAGTACAGTAAACTTCACTTTGCTCAATGATTTGATTAGGTTCTGGTCATAATTTGGGGTAGGTTTCTTCATGAAAGTTGTTTGTCTATGTCTTAACTTGTTGCTGTAAAAATTTCAGATCAATTGACCATTTCTACAGTGAGTTATGACCAAATGAACAGTTACTATTCATTTGGTCATTCTGCAGGGGCTGTTTGCAGGGTATCCGGATTGGGGCCAACTTTTGGTCCTCTTGCTTTGGTCTTTTGGGCATGGTTTCTTCAGCAAAAATGTGCCATTATAAGCCTAGTTTTATGTCCAATTAGCCAAACACCAATTGGACCAACACAGCCCAAGCTATGGCAGTCCAAGTGGACTGAAATTTCAGTCACCCTGCTGCACTCATTGGGCAGCCTTCCATTTCAGTTTTGCCATGCATTAACTCACTTCAAATTATGATTAACTTGCCTTAAATGGTCACTAATTGACCACTAGAATGTCCATTAATCATTTAAACACAATATCTCCAATTTTCATACTAACCCTAATTGATCAAATCTCATTCTCATACAAACTCAAAAAATTCAACTCCATTAAACTCCAATTCATATATATGCATTAATTGACATTAATATACCAACTTAATTGCAATTAAACCATCAATACCCTAACCCTCTCTTGGCTGCCACCATTCATACATACTCCTACATAAGTGTTTTATTCAATTTCTTAACAATTTCTTATTCACTTGAACTTCCTAACATGGAATAAAAAGAAAAATGTAAGAGTTAGCACTAACCTTTTTTTTTTTAGCAGAATTTTCCCAAGCAATTCCTTCACTTTCTTGGCTTTTCTTGGCTTCCAAACACTCCTACAAGGTGTGGGGGTAATTTTTATTGAAGGGATCTAGGGTTTTTGGTGCAAGATAAGCAAGGTTTCCAAGCTTGGAAGCTTGAACTATGGTGGAAACCCTCTCCTCTCTTTCTCTACGTTTTGGCTGCCCAAGGATGAAGATGGGAGTGCAGATTTAGTCTTTCATTTTGTCTCTTTTTAATTAGTTTTTATCTCTTTTAATTTGGCTTGTTGGGTTGTGATTGGTGGAAGCCTTCCAAATGACATCATGCGATGTCATATTTAGGTTTTTCTTTCATTTTCTTTTCTTCTTTTCTCTACTCATTTTCACTTTAATTTTTAGTAATATTTATTCATATTTTAGATCATAATAATTATTTACTTAACTGGACAAGTCGGTCAAAAATTGTCTCTGAAGGCGAAATGACCAAAATGGCCTCCGTTTGGCTTAACGGGTCAAAATTGGCTGTACCGATTGAAAATTTTTTCTAAATATTTTCTTGGCATTCTAATGCCATAGGAACCTCAATGACCCTTCTCTGGAGTCCCAAAAATTATTTTATGAATTTTTTTCCCGGGTCTAGGGCTCCTCGTTGCGAGAACCGCAACTTACCTCTGGTTACCCATCGCTTGGGCACCGGCTCATTTGACTTGGTTGTATTTTATTTCTAAAATTTTTACTAAATTTTTCTTATTAATATTTGAGTTAATTATGGTTCCTCGCTTTAGTTTAAATATTTTTCCGGACGTTCTAGCTGTCCGAACCGACACCGGTCACCGGAACAGTAGACTGTGCGGAATTGCTATCGGGAGGTTGTTACATCTCCTCCGATCTCTTTTGAATATTTATTAAAGTTTTAGATTGAGAACTGGATAAGAATTATCCTCCGATCTCTTTTAAGCATTTTGTTTTAATTTTAGATTGAGAACCGGATAAGAACTCTCCTCCGGTCTCTTTTGAATATTTGTTAAAATTTTGGTTGAGAGCTGGATAAGAACTCTCCTCCGATCTCTTTTGAGTATTTATTAAAATTTTGGTTGAGAACCGGATAAGAACTCTCCTCCGATCTCTTTAAACATTTTTAAATTTTAGATTGAGAACCGAATAAGAACTCTCCTTCGGTCTCTTTTGAATATTTGTTAAAATTTTGGTTGAGAACCGGATAAGAACTCTCCTCCGATCTCTTTTGAGTATTTATTAAAATTTTGGTTGAGAACCGGATAAGAACTCTCCTCCGATCTCTTTAAACATTTTTAAATTTTAGATTGAGAACCGGATAAGAACTCTCCTCCGGTCTCTTTTGAATATTTGTTAAAATTTTGGTTGAGAACCGGATAAGAACTCTCCTCCGATCTCTTTTGATTATTTGTTAAAGTTTTAGATTGAGAACCGGATAAGAACTCTCTTCCGATCTCCTTTTAAATATTGGGGGTCGGATAAGGACTTTTCCGAACTCTTGAAGTCTTACATATCGTGGGAGCCTAAGGCTAAGGGTTCTGACCTTCAAAGATACCGAGGACCAGAAAGAAGATTCTTTTGAATTCTTTATCACCTCGGGATTAGACAAGGGATACCAAACCGAACTTTATCGACCTCCTATGTGATCGCCTTACCGATACCTTTTGGCAGGTGATACCCGATCTATTTCGTTTATTTAGTTGATATTCGGTTTTGTTCCGCCTTATGGCGTTTTACCCAATTGCCTTCTGTGTTAGTCTAGTGATTCATCTTTACTATTTTCCTGACTTATTGTTCAGACCCTTTATTATTTTAAAGAAACGCTTAAGATACAGTTACCTACAGTTTATCCAACTACTTTTATGCTACTCGGGGCTAGAACTTTTGCATTTAGAGTTAACAAGGAATAGCAAAAACGGACTGACTAACAAAGAAATGAACTCGGGAATAACCTTTTTCGTGTAATGTAGACTTAGTGAAAATTACAAACATAAAAGCAAAGGAAAGGCGTAAAATAAAACGAGTACTTGATAAAGCAGCGATATAAACACTTACCTGTGGGGAGCCGAATCTATTGAACCAACTGCAAAATCACAAGACGTGATAGGACTGCGAGCTGATAGCCTGATGACTAAGGTTCGCCTTGAAACGAAAGATGCTTTGCTAAAATGCCATTGGGTCGAAATAATAACCGAGTTTAAATGAGGTTGAGCCTGAACAATGGGAGTGGAAATAAAGAAAATAAAGAATTGAAAATGAGAGCACCACAGGATAATGAACGAACTGAAAATAGAGAGTTTCAGTATTCAAGAATCCCTTTGCAAGAAAACACTCTAGAAAACTGGTTTCAAAAGTTTTTTCTTATGAAAGCTAAAAATAGCAGAGTAACGAACTGAATTAAGTTTCAGAGTTCTTCCACTATAGTCACCGCCTTTTTTTTTCCGTCCCTTGAACAGTTTTCATGCAGGTATTTATAGGAACCGGGTGCTCCACCTGAAGGGTCAAGATCTATTTTGAGGGAGATGGAGGGTCAGGATTTCAAAGGACATGATCTGAGGTTTAGGAATTAAAGAGAATCAGAACGGACGGCCGAGATCTCCTTTAGAATATTTGTCCTTTTCCTCTTCTAATCTGACGATCCCAATTTCTCTTGTCCGGGGCAATCCGAGGGCTAGGAGTGAAAGGCGCTGGTCTTGTCGTCTTCCTCATAGATCCAAGGGCCCCAGGCTCATTCTTACAAGTCTGATCAACGGTGGAGATTGGAAGGTACAGCGCTGTCATGACATATTCGCACATCGATGTCACGGGCGATTGCAGGCGTGCGATTGAGATTTCACTGCGCTTTAACTACCTCGGCTCTGATTATGACTACAGCGGTTGGGGTCTTATTCTCTTTGTTTTTCGCTCTCTCCTCCTGTCCGATCTTTTCAACATCTCGCTTTTCGATCTCTCATAGGACTCTTCTTTTCCGATCTCTCCTACTCGGTCCTTTCATCCGATTCGGTTGAGTCAAAGCATTAATTTCCCTCAATTCGGCGGCCGCCGTTTTCTGCTTAGCAATAAATGCTCGGATTTTCCTATATATATACCTTCAACCGGGAAGCCCTCCGTATTTGATTTTCTCCTCTTCCTTCTCACACGTCCTGTTCTAGCTGCCCCGGCAACAATTCCGGCCATGGTGGCCACTTTTGATCTTTTTCCGGTTGCCCTCTTTGTTCCTAGCCTGAAAATTTACGATCCCGGTGATCGAAGAATCATGATGACCTTATCTGATGATAGTGAGAGAACTGGACTAATTAACCGATCTGGATCGAGGACCTCGATCGTGCCGATCTCGAGTCGTTCGACTGGTATAATCGGCGAATTGATTTCGGGCGAGAAGACTGCTAATATTCCCCTCAACACCGATGACTGCTCTTTGGCGTTCATCTGGCTCCTCATCACACTGGGTGTTCCGACAGCGGCTCAGTTTCGAGTGGTAACTTTGATGACGACCTCTCTCATTCTCATGAGAGTCATAGTCCTCCCCATCTAAGCTGTACATCTATCAAATGTCAACAGCCGATCTCCTGGTCAAACACATCTTTTGACTCAGCCATGAGACTAGGCTTTGACATAGGCCTTTTAGATGGGATGTTCCACCGATCTCCAAAGATCGCTCTTATGATGTAATCAGATTGTTAATGTAATCCGATCTCTAGAGATCGCCCAAATGATGTAGTTAGACCTTTAATGTAATTCGATCTCTAGAGATCGCCCAAATGATGTAATCAGATCTTTTCGGAAATAAAATTTATTTTGACAACTGTTATTTTATTATTATTGCATTGATTATTTTCCGATCTCTGATGTGTTTATCCGATCTGGTTCATAACTGAACAACCCTTAACTGATCCGTACTTCCAAACATTCGCCTTAATTAGCCGATCCCTAACTAGCCGGTCTCTCCTTATGGAATTTTTGGAATATTCGTGAGACGTGTCAGAATAGCTGGCGAGTCCCGCTAACCGATGCGTTGCCTGGAACATCGTGTGCATTAAATGATCGGACGAGTATAAATAGGGGTGGGGTTAGCCAGTTGCTCCCTTATGTCATTTTCAGTCTCTCGCGAACAACTTCAAAATTCTCTCGTTTTCTCAAGTTCTTCCGACATCGATCAAGCTACGGTAAGGGTTTTGATCCTTCTTTTAGTTTAAATTCTTTATTTCCTTTGAAAATGAGCGGCACCGAGGGTCAGAGAGCGACGAGCCCTCCTTCCATTTAGTTCTCGTGGTCGTCTGATAAAGTAGAGGTGGTCGGGCCAAGCGCGCGACCTGAACCTCCTAGGGTCTCCATTCCAGCTCGGGGGCAAGCATCATCATCAAGGCATGTACCTTCTTCAAGGAGGGAAAATCTTCCCATGGACGAGTTGCCATCGGTCCTTCAAGAAACCGATCTGCAGTCGTTCAGCTAGGAGTATAACATTCGGCCTGATTCCTATGAGTTGATTAGGTGTCACGGCGATCTTCGTGCCGATCACTTCTTTGAGGGGGACGATATGATCATGGTCTACAAAGAACAATTAAAAGCCGATCTACGGTTCCCTTTGGACGACTTCTTCAAGGAAGTTTTAAAATATCACTAAGTGTGCATCGCCCAAGTTCACCCGAACTCGTGGCGGATCTTAGTAGCCTTCCGAGGCCTATGCCGAGCTAAGGGGCTCCGACCTACAGCTAAGGTGTTCGCTGAACTGCACAGGCTAACTCGTCGAAAGGACGATGAGTATTGGTTCTTCCAGGCGAAACCCCATTGTGGGCTTTTTATCGACCTGCCTTCCTCCCTGAAGAATTGGAAGAACCGCTTCTTTATCTTGAGGAGCAAAATTTCGAATTGTTTTGAGGGCTTCCCTCGGAGCTAGCTGCATCAGGGTCCCTTGCTTACGAAGCACATCGCCCTAAATAGGGAAGAGGGTGCAATGGTGATGGAGTTGAAGGAACAGGCGTCCAGAGAGAACTTCTCTTGTTTGGATGCAGTGACGGCCAAGCTGCACCATTGGACTATGCAGCTGGTCACCGGCCAAGATCGCGGGCTTCAGCTCTCTGACCTCGGCATCTGTATTTTCTATATCTCAGATCTTTGGACCTTAGATCAAGGAACCAGAGTTTGATAACAGGAAATTTAAATTGAGGAAATTAAAATCAACTTAGATCAAGGAACTAGAGGTTGATGACACGAAATTTAAACTGCAGGAAATTAAAATCAACTTAGATCAAGGAACCAGAGGTTGATGACAGGAAATTTAAATTGCAGGAAATTAAAATCAACTTAGATCAAGGAACCAGAGGTTGATGACAGGAAATTAAAATCAACTTAGATCAAGGAACCAGAGGTTGATGACAGGAAATTTAAATTGCAGGAAATTAAAATCAACTTACAAAGCAGGTCCGACATGCGAAGTTCTTCCCTGATGAAGTGTACTTAACATGATCCCGAAGGCCAATGATTAATGGAGGACGAGCTACAAGACTTGACCTACGACCTCCTTTCTCCTGATGCCCCTTTTCAGTTCTTGACTTTCTCCTTACTTTGCGAAAAGCGCCCTTGCAGGTTTTCACTTTCCTTTCGTCCATTTGACTAGAGGCGCCCTTCCAGGTTTTCACCTCTATTTTTTTTTTTTTAGGCCGTTCCCTGCAAATCTCATAGCAAAGTACGTGAGGTTATCAATTGTCAAACCCTAATCTTATGGCAAAAATTTTAACTGATTAATAGCGCATTGAATAATGAGATTGCGGAAGGATAAAATTAAAGAATGAGTATAAGGGGAAGATAAAAGCATAGGGAATGAAGTATGACTTTATTACGGTTTTAATAAAAACAAAGATAGAGTTTCAAAGGAAAATGGTACAAGGATAGATCTCACATATTCCTTGTGGCTGGCTTTGAAATCCCTTAACTGCCATTATTTCTAGTACTCTGAAGTCTCATGCCATGACGATTTATTTTCCCCTTCTCGGTTTCATGCTTTTTTCCTTATTTCTCCCTTTTGGTTCTTGGGATGCCCTTTTGGGTTTTCACCCCTAGATTTTTTTTTTAGCTCGCTCTTTTAGGACGCCCTTTCTGGTTTTCATCCCTCACTCATTTTACAGAAAGCGCCCTTCCAGGGTTTTCGCCTTCTTTCACACATTTTGCTAGGAACGCCCTTTCGGGTTTTCACCCCTACTCTTTTTTTTTCTTAGGCATAGTATCTCTTGACGGTGTTAGCATTCACAGGTCTTGGAAATTCTTCACCGTCTATATGGGTCAAGATCAAGGCCCCTCCAGAAAATGCCTTTTTAACCACATAGGGTCCCTCGTAGGTTGGTGACCATTTGCCCCGGGGATCGTTTTGATTTGGCAGCACTTTCTTTAGAACTAGGTCACCAGGTTGAAATTCGCGTAGGCGAACGTTTTTGTCAAATGCCCTGGCCATCCTCCTCTGGTATAACTGCCCATGACATGCTGCTGCTAGTCTCTTTTCGTCCAGCAAGTTTAATTGATCCAACCTCGACTGGATCCATTCTGACTCATCAATCCCCGATTCCTTCAGAATCCTTAGGGAAGGAATTTCAACTTCAATAGGTAATACCGCCTCCATCCCATAAACCAGTGAATAAGGAGTTGCACCAGTTGAGGTCCTTACAGAAGTCCGGTATGCGTGAAGAGCGTAGGGAAGCATATCATGCCAATCCCTATATGTGACCGTCATTTTCTGGATTATCCTCTTGAGATTTTTGTTTGCGGCTTTCACCCCTCCATTCATCTGGGGACGGTATGGGGAGGAATTGAGATGTCGGATCTTGTATTGATCACATAACTTCTGAATCTTTGGACCATTCAAATTCTTGGTGTTGTCAGTGATGATTTTATTAGGGAGACCGTGCCGGCATATGATATTATTTCTGAGGAATTTAAGGAATTTGAGAAATGTGTTCAGTGTAATGTGGGCGTAGGATGTCACTTCGACCCATTTAGAGAAATAGTCGATAGCTACTAGGATAAATCGGTGCCCATTGGATGCCTTAGGGTTGATGGGACCAATCACATCGATGCCCCACATTGCGAAAGGCCATGGTAAGACGAGATTGAACAATTGGTGAGGCGGCACATTTATCGGATCTGCATAGATCTGACACTTATGGCACTTTCGGAAATACTCGACGCAATCCTTCTGCATGGTAGTCTTGAAATATCCTCTTCTCATGATTTGCTTAGCCATCATATGCCCATTGGCATGGGTTGCACAATTTCCCTCATGAGTCTCGAAAAGGATTTTCTTCGCCTCTTTTGCATCCACACATCTCAACAATTCGCCGTTGGAGCTCCTTTTGTATAGGGTTTCTCCACTGGGGAAGTATCCCAATGCTAATCTCCGAATCATCCTCTTTTCGTTTTTGCTTGCCCCCGAAGGGAATTATCTGGTTCTGCTGTAAAGTAAGATGTCATGGTACCAAGGTTTACCATCAGGTTCTTCTTCAATCAAGAAGCAATAAGCTAGTTCACTTCCATTTGAGCAATAACAGCCAGAGTGGCTAAGGCATCTGCAAATTGATTCTTGTCTCGACTAAGGTGAGTGAAAGAGATTTGTTTGAATTTCTTAATCAGCTCCAGTAAGTACTTCTGATATGGGATTAGCTTCGGATCCTTGGTTTGCCATTCCCCCTTGACTTGATAAATGATCAGGCTGAGTCTCCATACACCTCCAACTTTCTGATTTTTATTTCGATAGCAGCTTGTAGACCCATTACGCAAGCTTCATTTTCTGCGACATTGTTGGTACAGTCAAACCTCAACTTGATAGCTATCGGGAAGTGTTCCCCATTCGGGGATATCAATACAGCTTCGATTCCATTACCGGACAAATTGACAGCTCCATCAAAATACATTTCCCATACATCATTTGGTTTTTCTTCTCCGGAGTCTATTTCGTTAATATGCTCGTCAGGGAACTCAAAATCTAGAGCTTCATAATCCTGGATAGGATTTTCTGCTAGGAGATCAGCGATTACACTACCTTTCACCGCTTTCCGGGTCATATAGACAATGTCATATTGGGAGAGTATGACCTGCCATTTGGCTATCCTTCCCGGCACGAATGGGCTTTCGAATACATACTTGATAGGATCCATTCTGGAAATGAGCCATGTCTTATGATTCAACATGTAAAGCTTGAGGCGATTTCTTTGTCTGTGCTAACGCGCAGCAAGTTTTCTCTAGGAAAGAGTACCTTGACTCACAATCATTGAACTTTTTGCTCAGGTAATAAATAGCCCTCTCCTTCCAGCCGGTATCATCATGTTGCCCCAAAAAACATCCCATTGAGCTTTGTTGGACTGCCATATATAGAATTAGAGGCCTTCCAGTCACTGGTGGAACCAATACTAGTGGGTTTGACAGGTACTGCTTGATTTTCTCAAAAGCCTCTTGACAGACAGAATCCCATTGATTGGTGTTGTTCTTTCGGAGTAATCTAAAAATAGGCTCGGCCTTAGTGGTGAGATTGGAAATAAATCTTGATATGTAGTTCAATTTCCCCAAGAAACTGCGCACCTCCCTTTCTGTTCTTGGGGATGGCATCTCTTGAATAGCTCGAACTTTATTGGGACCTACTTCTATTCCCTTCTCACTTACTATGAATCCCAACAATTTCCCAGATCTAGCTCTTCGTTAATATGCTCATCAGGGAACTCAAAATCCAGAGCATCATAATCCTGGATAGGATTTTCTGCTAGGAGATCAGCGATTATGCTACCTTTCACCGCTTTTCGGGTCATATAGATAATGTCATATTGGGAGAGTATGACCTGCCATTTGGCTATCCTTCCCGGCACGAATGGGCTTTCGAATACATACTTGATAGGATCCATTCTGGAAATGAGCCATGTCTTATGATTCAACATGTAAAGCTTGAGGCGATTTGCTATCCAGGCTAACGCGCAGCAAGTTTTCTCTAGGAAAGAGTACCTTGACTCACAATCATTGAACTTTTTGCTCAGGTAATAAATAGCCCTCTCCTTCCTGCCGGTATCATCATGTTGCCCCAAAACACATCCCATTGAGCTTTGTTGGACTGCCATATATAGAATCAGAGGCCTTCCAGTCACTGGTGGAACCAATACTGGTGGGTTTGACAGGTACTGCTTGATTTTCTCAAAAGCCTCTTGACAGACCGAATCCCATTGATTGGTGTTGTTCTTTCGAAGTAATCTAAAAATAGGCTCGGCCTTAGTGGTGAGATTGGAAATAAATCTTGATATGTAGTTCAATTTCCCCAGGAAACTGCGCACCTCCCTTTCTGTTCTTGGGGATGGCATCTCTTGAATAGCTCGAACTTTATTGGGACCTACTTCTATTCCCTTCTCACTTACTATGAATCCCAACAATTTCCCAGATCTAGCTTTGAATATGCATTTGGCAGGGTTTAGTTTCAGCTGATATTTCCTGAGTCTCTGGAATACTTTCCTCAGCACCTGCACATGGCTCTCCTCTCCCCTGGATTTTATGATCATATCATCCACGTACACCTCCACTTCTTTATGCATCATATCGTGGAATAATGTGACCATGGCGCGTTGGTAGGTGACTCCAGCATTCTTTAACCCGAAAGGCATGACCCGATAGCAAAATACTCCCCATTGAGTGATAAAGGCAGTTTTCTCCTTGTCTTCCTCATCCATTGGGATTTAATTGTACCCCAACGCCCCATCGATACATGAACACCTGTCCAATCCCACAGCATTGTCTACTAACACATCAATGTGAGGGAGAGGGAAGTCATCTTTCAGGCTTGCTTTATTGAGATCTCTGTAATCAACACACACCCTGACTCTCCCGTCCTTCTTCATTACCGGGACTACGTTAGCTATCCATTGGGGATATTTAACCACTTCCAGAAATCCAGCATCATACTGCTTCTTGACCTCATCCCTAACTTTGAGTAGCGTGTCAGGATTCATTCTTCTTAGCTTCTGCTTTACCGGGGCTGTCTCCGGAATTAGGGGAATTTTATGCGTCACTATCTGAGGGTCCAAACCAACCATATCATCATAGCTCCAGGAAAACACGTCTAGGAATTCTCTGAGCAAACTGATCATATCTTCTAATTCTTCACTCTCCACAATCTTAAGTTCCCTTTTCTCTTCTTCCGTGCCTAAGTTTATGGTGCACGTTTTGTCTCCACTAGGCACTAGGGAAGGCTCATATCTTTCATCTCTTTCTTCTGTATGCTCTACCTCAGAATCGCTTGAAGTAATGGCGGTTATGGGGGTTTCAAAATTAACCAGAGGAATTTCTGAATCTATTGAATTATTAGGTGTTAATTGACGAAGGGTCCTGAATGAATGAAAATAGAACATATTATAAGAATGGAATTCTAAAGGAAAGAAAGAGAGAATTGGATATAAAATGCGCTATTAATTAACATTTATGACATAAAAAAAAAATCCATTTACAATATTACACTTGCCACCATGGACAAAATGATCAAGTGTAGATGACCAAAAGTACTTTACTCGAAATTAAGTACAGGGATGTCCTCTGCTGTCCAGTTGTCCAGTTCTTGCCCCTCAGCTATTGGCGAGACTAGAGCCTCATATAAGGAATCCAAGTGGATGACATCAACGGATGGTTCATCGGGTGATTCTTCAGCCTCTGCTAGATTTTCAATGACCGGTTTAGTGAAGACTTCTGTGATTCTCGGGATTATTTTCATTCTTCTGATTTTTTGATCGAATCTCTGATCCCGAAGTCTGTTCCTCATCCAGAATCGCCCATCCATGAGGGCATCTTCCTCATAACTCAAACCGCAATGGCCCACCTTCTGGATAGCCGGTATAGGTTCAACAATTCCTTGTAATGTGGCGCCTAGGCCTTTGCCTTCTTTATACCCATTCCTCGACATTATCTTGGCTACCATAGCCATAGCCCCTTCATTTCTGGTTTCTTGTAATTCGAGGGCCTAGAATGAGCTTTCCAACGACTCCTTAGCAGCTTCCACATAAGGAAGTGATTGTGGCTTGGTGACCAATATGGCTTCCTCCCCTCTTACAGTGATGATTTTGCCGTCCATAATGTACTTTATCTTTTGGTGCAAAGTTGAAGGAACGGCATTTGCTGAATGGATCCACGGCCTCCCCAGCAACATAGTGTAGGCTGGTTCAATATTCATCACTTGGAATGTGACGTTGAAGGTGCATGCGCCAATTTAGAGTGGCAAGTCAATATCTCCCAACACTTCTCTTCTTGTACCATCAAAGGCCCTTACCACCATAGCACTTTGACGTATTTTCGATTGGTCAATCGGCAGTCTGGCCAAAGTGGCACTGGGCAGTACGTTGAGTGCTGATCCATTATCAATAAGGACCTTGGCTACTATACAACCTTTACATTTTACTGTCACATGGAGGGCTTTAGTGTGTGCCAAGCCTACAGGATCTATCTCTTCTTCAGAAAAAGTGACAAAACTGGATGCCTGGATTTGTCCCACTATCTTCTCAAATTGCCCCGGTGTGATGTCTAGGTTCACAAAGGCCTAATCCAGGATTTTCTGCAAGGCTTGACGGTGCACCTCAGAGCTCAAAATCAGTGATAACAGTGAAATTCGGGCAGGTGTCTTTCTTAACTGCTCCACCACATCATATTCACTCTGCTTCATTATTTGGAGCAACAGCTCCTCCTCTTCTTTAGGCCTGGCGAGTTCTACTTCCCCCGTTTTCTCAATCTCCTCTTCTGTATTCTTCTGTAATTCTCCCATTTTTACTTTCCCCTTCTTCTTTTCTTTCTCTTCATTCCCGTAACATCTCCCACTTCGAGTTATAAACTCGACTTCTTGCTCAGGTGGGGAGGGTTTTGTGGCAATAACGGGCTGAGGATTGGTTTGGGGAGTAGTACCGCTGGTAGGTCCGGCATAAGTCATCTTAAAATGCTCATGAGGAGTGAAGCAGGGTTTTGGAGGTGCTGAGGGTGAAGCAAGATTAGGAGCCGATGTACTGCTTGACGCTCCTTGGGTGAAAGCTTGGAAATTGTAGTTCCAAGGGACAGCATGAGTATTTGTGACTAGGAGCTAAGGCGGGGTTCGGATAATCGTCACTGGCGGTGATGCTACTGGGGGTGAGAAAGTGATTCTGGGTTTAGAGGTAGAAGCATTTTGGCTGAATCTAGCTGTGTTCACTCCCCCTTCCATCTTTGACCTTTTCTGGCATCTCAGAACTTTGAGGGATAGTAAGTTCTGAACCTCTTGCTTAAACTCTTCACAATCCCGCAGCTCATGATCAGCTGCCCCTCCATGGTAAGGACATCTCGTACCCTTTTCTGATTCTGTTACCTGAAGGCAAAGGTAACCTTCCCTCATTGCTATGGCAAAAATTTCCTCAAAGTGAGGAATTAGCTCGTCTACCTCTGGTGCCAACCTCTCTCCATCCGATTCTATCATACTTACTCCATTGCCCGCATTATGATTGGGCAACGGGATTGAGGTAACATTGGGGAGGGAACCATTTCCCTCAATCTTCAACCACCCATTCCAGATTAAAGCGTGCACTCTCCTTCTGAGTGCCCCGCAGTTGTCAGTTGAATGCCCTTGTGCCCCTCCATGATATTCACAACGGGCAGTGGCATCATACCACCTAGGGTATGGTGGCTGAATTGGGTCTAGGGGAACTAGTACTATCTGGTTTATATCGACAAGGTATCGGTATATTTCATTGAGTGGGAGGGGAAGGGGTGGATCAGGATTTCTTGGTGGTCTCGGGTTATTTGGGGGTGGTCTAGGTTGAGTAGGAGGAGGAGGTGGTGGGTATTGTGGGCGCGGGTGTGGATAATTTGGGAAAGGAGGTGAAATGTTTGCAACTGTTTGGCCATGAGGGGGAGGATATGGCCGGTAGTTATTTTGAGGTAATGGGGAATAATTATTCTGCCGGGTGATGGAATGCACATCACCTTCCTTTTTCTTGCCAAAACTGGCAGTCTTCTTCGCAGGATTCTCAGTCAACTCCTGCAGTCACCCCATCCTTAAATTAGCTTCTATCCTCTCGCCAGCTTGGATAATATCCAAGAAGCTGTTGGAAGTGTTTCCAATCATCAAATTGAAGTAAGGAGCCTTCAATGTCTCGATGAACAGGGAACATAGTTCATTATCGGTCATTGGAGGATATACTTCTGCAGCCTTCTCTCTCCATCTTTGGGCATATTCCTTGAAACTTTCCCTGTCCCTCTGTACCAAGTTTTGGAGGTCTCTCTTTGTGGGGGCCACATCGCAGTTAAATTTATACTGCTTCAAAAAGGCATCAGCTAAACCCTTCCAGGAGCGCAGTTTGCTCTTGTCTAATTATATGCACCATCTCAGGGCTACGCCGAAGAGACTCTCGTGAAAGAAATGGATGAGAAGTCTATCATCTTCTGTTAAGGCAGACATTTTGGCAATGTAGGTTGCCAGGTGAATGCGGGGGTCTGAGTTCCCGGTGTATTTGTCGAAGTCCGGGACCTTGAACTTAGGTGGCACCACTAGGTCCAACACTAGTCTCAGTGATGCCACGTCGACTGAACCATACATGTTCAGCCCCTCTATTGCTCTCAGTTTCTCTTCTAGAGCAGACAGCTTCTCATTTTCTCTGGCTTTATTTTCTCCTACCGCATGAAATACTCCTCTAGTTGGGAGATGAGGGGTAGAGTGGACTGGAAGGACTAGGACTGAAGGGTATGGTTCGGGATTAGAAACAGCTGGATAGTAGGAGAAAGGCGGGTCATTATTTATGGTAGCTGGATTGACAGTGATCGTCGGGTCCGGGATAGGTGACTGAAAGGTAAAAGAAGTTGAAGCTTGGTGCGGATCATTTGTTGTAGGTGGTGGAGGAGGTAGTGGTAAGTTTGGTTCTGAAGCAGGTTTATTCTGAGACATCTCCCTCATTAGTCTCATAAGTTCTGAGACCTGGTCCTTCAGCTCGGATACTTGCCCTTGTAAGTTCTGTACTTGTTCCTAGTCTTCTATTATCTTCTTTGTTCGAAATCTTGTTAAGTACACTCGCTTGGGTTGAACCGTGTGCTTGGTCAGACTTGCTTTGTTCGAAGCAATGTTGATTTTCTGTAGGGATAATAAATAAAAACTTTTAGTGAATTTTAAATTTCATAAAAAAACCTAAAGGTCCTGGTTCGAATAAAGGATACAGTGGCATTTGGGAGTCAAAATGAAATCTGTAGAAGGATGATTGCATCAATTTTATCATGGCTCCATTCGATAGTCTGACTGTGAATGACTGGATTGAATGCGCATCTATGATACCTGTCCATATGGCACATCCAATTTTTCGCATAACCCTAGCGAGGGGGTTCCTACGGGAGTTATACTATTCATTCACAATTTTGCTAAACAATGGCAAAAAAAATCATTCTATTAACTGAATAATTTGTACACAGCATTCTTTACATCGGCCTAGGCTCAGGGAAGTTCTTTATAATGAGATGACATTTTCTGAGATACTCGTATAACCTTTCTTCTTGTCTAGCAAGGTCGAACATTTTCAGAGCATATTCAGATTCAGTTAGGAGTTCTTGTTTTCCCTGTGCTATCGCTTTCTCCAGCTGGTCAACATTCTTTTTCAGCTCCTGATAGAGAGCAGCTTGTCTTTCTTTTTCCTTCCTTTCCTTAGCACATTCTTTTAGAATATCATTGATGAGCAGTGCTTGTTCCTTCAATTCGAGCTTCTTCTTTTTATTTTCTTGTTTGTACTCCTCTACGAGTATCTCTTGGTATTTTATTTTTTCCTGAAACTTACTATTCAGTACTTCTTCTTCTTTTACCACAGCTTGGAGAGAGCCTTTTTCATTTTCCCATCATGCCTCTTGCTTTTCGAAGCCCATCTTCTCGGCCCTTGCCTCTTCCCTGAGTCTTCTTACTTTTCTTTTAAGGTTCTGCTGTTGATCCTCCAATTGTTTTATTTGTTCTTGCAGATACGAGTTTTCAGTGTTTTCCTTTTGTAGGGAATCGGCCAAATGGTCGCTGTCTTCGAATTTTGTTGAATCTACAGTTAAGTGTTCTTGGTCCCTGTCAGCCCTCCATTTAAGATAATCGCCCGTGGCACTTGGACCTTTAGGTGACCTATCCGTCAGAGTGATGTTTTCCCAAGGTTTGCGAGCCATTTTCAACCCTTCCTCTTCCTTGAGCTTATGGTAGAAATGACTTTAGTGGTATTCTTCAATGTTGATTCTGGATTGTGTTGAGCCAAACTATCTCGTTACTAACGCTGGAGTGTAACTCGTGATCCAGTCACTCCGATGAGGGGTACAGATTGATTCCCTCCCGTACTGATCAAAATGGATTGACTCGACGTCCACAGTTTCCTCCAACAGTAATCATGGCTATTTAAACTCAAAATCCGTTCTCGCCACTGCTGTTCATTCTTCGGACTGACAACTAATCGGGTCATTTTCTCGATGAGAGGCTGGTCAAGGTACCAAGTCAATCCCTTTGTCTCCACAGGACATATATGACTAATAATCCAGAGATGCAATAATTGAGAACAACACTTAATAGACCCCTTGCCTTGTTGTCTGCAATAAGTAAGGGTCAAGAAAGTCTCGGCAAGAATTGCTGGTACTGGATTGATCTTCTGTTTTTCCACTGCCCAGAACATTTCTACACCACCACAGGTTATGATTCCAGAAGGTCCAGGGAATAAGATCAGGCCGTAGACTGCTAAAGCGAATATCAATGAAGCTTGATCCCATTACTTATTTTGGATACATTCATCTAGCCCCTTCTTGAGATAAGTCCAATACCATCCATGCGTGTTTCCTTTGATAATTTCCCTTGCCTTTGCTTCTTCTGGTGGAATCCCTAGCATATGTGCGAACCGTTTCCAGGTCTGCCTATACTCGAGGTGTAGGTAAATCCGATTCTGCACCGCATAAGGGATTTCTAGCAACGCTTGATATTCTTCCATAGTGGGAGTAGTATCAATGACGTTGAAAGAGAACACCCCAAACTTAGGATTCCAAACTGGCAACATGGCCTTTAGTGCTGGGACTTGAACTTTAACTTGCATCAAGGTTGCAATCCTCCCATATTTGTTCTCAAATTGTGCTTTGACCTGATCGGGGAATGACTTCCGACCACTGGCCAGACCCTCGAGACTGTTCATTCTGACCTCAATCTTGCTTAGGTCCAATGGAGGTAATGAGTTAGCATCACTTTGTAGGGGCACTGAACTATGAGCTGATTCGGGCCAAGGTTTAGCATTCATAACTTCTCCTGCCGACTGACTCGAGGATGCCATATTAAAAATGATGCTTATCCTTTTACAGACCTTATTTTGGTGATGCCTGCGGGAAAAACTTGTTAGCAGGATAGATTCAGGTAATCTTGAATTATACTGTTGGCAGAGTGACACCTACACATTTATCAAAGTAGGAAAGTGTGTAGGTTTACTTAACAGTATGATCCAAGATTACCCTTAAAAATAAGAACTAAATAAAACATAAGAAGAATAGGGTAAGAGTAAGTATGCCCCTTTTGTCCTAAAATAAAGGAGAGTCCTAGTACCGGCTAGGTGCTACCTAATTGGATAGTTCTACCTTATAGGGTAGCTTGCTACGGCTTCCAGCTATCGTGATAGTTTAGCTCAAGGCCTAATTTTCTAAAAGCCACAGGTTCCCAAATTGCCCCTACTGTAAACAGTAGAGCCCCATTCTATTCCCCATGATATTGTCGGGAAAATTCCACGGGTATCACAGTGAATAGAACAAGTTTCAATTTGAGCAGAAGCCTTCACGGATACTAACGGGGTAAAACCCACGGGCACCGCTACATGACCCCCTCCTACTTTCCTAAAAGGGTAAGAAAGCCCGGGTATAGGGCTGAAGTGTGTGAGGACATCGTGTGAGTGTTCAGTGTGTGAAGGGACACCTTTACCTCTTCCCAATTCAGGGGGATTTTATTTTTCCTTTTCTTCTTTTTTTTTTTTTAAACGAAGAGCGTTGTAGGATGTAAAACAAGCAAGATAAGCAAAACGGTTTGTAGGAATAATCAATAATTAACGTATAAAATATTGCCGGGTGAGCCCACCTAACTATAATTTGATCGAAAAATTAAATCTACTTTTGGACCTCTGGACCGGGGTAACCGTCCCCAGTGGAGTCGCCAAGCTGTCGCAAAGTGTTTTGCGGTCACCTGAACGAACCCTCACCGAAGTGGGAAAGAGTGAGGAGTCGCCACTTTAATTTTGAGGGAAATTAAAGAAAACCTTTTGTGAAAATAAATTAAAATGAAACCACTTCAAAACAGAGATTCTAGGTTCGGGGTCCATAAACGGGTGGGGAAGGTGTTAGGCACCCCACCTCGTCCCTCAATAAGGGTAAGCAGATTTAACTTCGCATTCTTTATAAATTAGAATTGGTAGTTAGGAGGGCTTGAATGGAAATGTTAATCCTTTTGACAAAAGGAGTATTTGATTTTTCACTAATTCGGATTACCCAGATACATAAGTAAATGAGACAACCTTAGTGAGTTATTGTTGTATGTTAGTTTTGCTTGAAGGGCTATTTTATTAGAATTCAATTTTGGGACAACCCTCTTTGTTCCTAGCCTGAAAATTTACATAAGTAAATGAGACAACCCTCTTTGTTCCTAGCCTGAAAATTTACGATTCCGGTGATCGAAGAATCATGATGACCTTATCTGATGACAGTGAGAGAACTGGACTAATTAACCGATCTGGATCGAGGACCTCGATCGTGCTGATCTCGAGTCGTTCAACCGGTATAATCGGCGAATCGATTTCGGGCGAGAAGACTGCTAATATTCCCCTCAACACCGGTGACTGCTCTTTGGCGTTCATCTGGCTCCTCATCACACTGGGTGTTCTGACAGCGGCTCGGTTTCGAGCGGTAACTTTGATGACGACCTCTCTCATTCTCATGAGAGATCATAGTCCCCCCATCTAAGCTGCACATCTATCAAATGTCAACAACCGGTCTCCTGGTCAAACACATCTTTTGACTCAGCCACGAGACTAGGCTTTGACATAGGCCTTTTAGATGGGATGTTCGACCGATCTCCAAAGATCGCTCTTATGATGTAATCAGATTGTTAATGTAATCTGATCTCTAGAGATCGTCCAAATGATGTAATCAGATCTTTTCGGAAATAAAGTTTATTTTGACAACTGTCATTTTATTATTATTGCATTGATTATTTTCTGATCTCTGATGTGTTTATCCGATCTGGTTCCTAACTGAACAACCCTTAACTGATCCATACTTCCAAACATTTGCCTTAATTAGCCAATCCCTAACTAGCCGGTCTCTCCTTATGGAATTTTTGGAATATTCGTGAGACGTGTCAGAACAGCTGGCGAGTCCCGCTAACCGATGCGTTGCCTGGAACATCGTGAGCATTAAATGCTCGGACGAGTATAAATAGGGGTGGGGTTAGCCAGTTGCTCCCTTATGTCATTTTCAGTCTCTCGCGAACAACTTCAAAATTCTCTCGTTTTCTCAAGTTCTTCCGACACTGATCAAGCTCCGGTAAGGGTTTTGATCCTTCTTTTAGTTTAAATTCTTTATTTCCTTTGAAAATGAGTGGCGCCGAGGGTCAGAGAGCGACGAGCCCTCCTTCCATTCAGTTCTCATGGTCGTCTGATGAAGTAGAGGTGGTCGGGCCAAGCGCGCGACCCGAACCTCCTAGGGTCTCCGTTCCAGCTCGGGGGCAAGCATCATCATCAAGGCATGTACCTTCTTCAGGGAGGGAAAATCTTCCCATGGACGAGTTGCCATCGGTCCTTCAAGAAACCGATCTGCAGTCGTTCAGCCAGGAGTATAACATTCGGCCTGATTCCTATGAGTTGATTAGGTGTCACGGCGATCTTCATACCGATCACTTCTTTAAGGGGGACGATATGATCATGGTCTACGAAGAACAATTAAAAGCCGGTCTACGGTTCCCTTTGGACGACTTCTTCAAGGAAGTTTTAAAATATCACCAAGTGTGCATCGCCCAAGTTCACCCGAACTCGTGGCGGATCTTAGTAGCCTTCCGAGGCCTATGCCGAGCTAAGGGGCTCCGACCTCTGACTAAGGTGTTATTTGAGCTGCAGGCTAACTCGTCGAAAGGACGACGAGTATTGGTTCTTCCAGGCGAAACCCCATTGTGGGCTTTTTATCGACCTGCCTTTCTCCCTGAAGAATTGGAAGAACCGCTTCTTTATCTTGAGGAGCAAAATTCCGAACGGTTTTGAGGGCTTCCCTCGGAGCTGGCTGCATCAGGGTCCCTTGCTTACGAAGCACATCGCCCTAAATAGGGAAGAGGGTGCAATAGTGATGGAGTTGAATGAACAGGCGTCCAGAGAGAAGTTCTCTTGTTTGGATGCAGTGACGGCCGAGCTGCACCATTGGACTATGCAGCTGGTCACTGGCCAAGATCGCGGGCTTCAGCTCTCTAACCTCGGCATCGGTATTTTCTATATCTCAGATCTTTGGACCTTAGTGATCTCACTGACCTCCTCTTTGTGCAGGTATGGCAAGCGGCGAAGCCTCCAAGGAGAGCCGAAAGTGGAAAAGAGAGATCTCCCGGAAGGTACGGGAGATGAAGCGTTCCGAGCTGCTTCGAATGCCCGATCATGAACCCGGGGAAATACAAGAAGGTTCGTCTCGACCTTCTGGACCGTCGATCATAAAAGTGGTTCAGTCTCCTCCTCGTCAAGAAGAGCCGCCTCCACCTCCTCCAGTCGTTTCAAGTGCGGAAGGGGGTCCTTCTCAACCTACCCCAAGGAATCTCTCCCGTGGTGCACAAGTGCTGATCCATTCCTTGGAGAAGAACCGGACTGTTCAAGAGAATTCGGGTCTGGCTAAGGTCCTGGTGGCTTCTATCTACCTTCGAGAGGATCGGGACAGGCTGTCCTCAGACAACCTTGATGACATCCTGACCTGATCTATGAGCTTGAACGTGGAGTGCTTGGTGAACCAGCACATCGTCCGGGAGAAGGCTCACCGCCTGGGTATGGAGTTCGAGAAAATGGGTCATGAGGTGTCTTCTCTCCGATCCCAACTTTCGTCCGCTCAGGACTACATATCTCAAATTGTGGGGCGAATGAAGTTCTATAAGGACAAGCTAGCCGAGCAAGCTCATGTTTTGGCCGAGCGAGATCGTGTTCTCGAGGAAGTTCAGGCGCTTTGGGCTGGCAAAGTTGCTCACCTTACTGAAGAGCTCAAAGCAAAAGAGGAAGAAGCGGTAACAAGGGAGGCCGGCGCTTATGTAAATGCTAACAGGGACCTCTTGGCCGAGCTCAGGAAGCGATATCCTGAGGAGGACTTCACTTGGATGGTAGACCTGGCTCCCCAAGACGAGGAAGAAAGCGAGGAGGAGGTCGAGGGTGAGAGACGAAATGAGCAAAATGTAGATCAGGCTGGGGGATCACTTGTACAAATTTAATATGAAATGAAATTCCCTTTTGTTCAATGAATGGATGTGATCGGAAAATCTCTAAATTGATTAAGTACTTGATTGTCTGAGCATATTAAAACAACTAAAAGTGATTATTAGCCTAAGTGTAAGAGATCGGAAAACACAATAAACATGAGATTGGTAGGGAACCAATGCTAAATGGGACTTGATTAAAATTGGAAGTTTGGCTTAAACACTTGAGATCGAGATCATCATTAATCCGAATTGGAACCTTTGATTATTCCTAACAATTATTTTCCAAACTTTTAAAAAAGGAGATCGGTAATAAGACTGGTGACAAAGATCTAGTGTTGGTTCAATTTCGTTTGTCAAGAGAGCTCGGGAATGTAATAAACTAGTCATGAGATTTGACAATGGGTCTGAGAGATCGGTGAAACTTTAAATGACATGGGGACTTAATGTTGATTCGATTCCTTTTTGAGGAGAAATCGGAAATATGGTTATCTGGCAAAGAGAGATCGGAAATGCAAAGGGAGATTTAGTGTTGAGGATCGGCCTCGAAATTTATTGATTCTAGGGATCGGCCAAAATATGGTGTCGATAGTGTGGAAGATACTGATTTTGATGGAATCCTATTCAGAATATGCAAAACTGATTCTAATGCAAATCCCCAAAAGGAGATTGGCATATCAGTATAGCTCATCATACTACGTACCATATCCAATAGGGTACGATTTCTCCTTTCAGATACACCATTCAGCTGTGGTATTCCTAGAGGAGTCAGCTGGGAAACAATGCCATGCTCTTTCAAGTATTCATCAAATTCAGTACTCAAGTATTCACTTCCATGATCTGATCGAAGAGCTTTAATACTTTTTCCTGTTTGATTTTCTACTTCAGATTTAAATTCTTTGAACTTTTCAAAGGATTCATGTTTGTATTTCATCAAGTACAAATACCCAAACCTTGATTTATTATCAGTAAAGGTAATAAAGTAATGAAAACCACCTCTAGCCATTTCTTTAAATGGACCACATACATCACTATGTATTAGCTCCAAAATATTTTCAGCTCTTAGTCCTTGTCTAACAAAGGGTGATCTAGTCATTTTGCCTTGAAGGCAGGATTCACAAGTTGGAGTAGGCTCAGAACCCAATGAGGATAAAATCCTCATTTTTTCCAGCTTTGCAATCCTATCTTCTGCAATATGACCTAATCTTAAGTGCCAAATATATTTTGAACTTGAGTTGATTTTCACCATGGTATTGCATTCTTTTAAATTGCTTGCATTAGATTTGTATTTAACATTATTATCTAAATAATAAAGTCTATCATGCATATATGTAACACCCCTCGCCCGTCTATAGTGTAGCCGAGCAAGGTGTGTCGCACAGAGTGCCAAAGCACCTGATCTTATCTGATTTCATTACAGTTCTTGATTTATTTATTCAAAAACTTTATCTAAGGTTTAGGCTATTTTTACTTTTATCAAAATCTAACTAATTTGGAAATTTCAAAAATTTTAATGACAATCCGACAGAGTGCCGGCTGTAATTTAGACTAACAGTTCTTCTGAACTTGCCAAAAACAATTTCAATATATACTCAAATTCTTAACTTAGATTATGTCAAAGCATTCTCAATAGTTTCTCAAACTCAGATTCAGTCTCAAAATTTCTCAAACTCAATCTCATTCAGAATCATTATGATTAGATAATCAACTCAGATATTAGAATTCTTATATTTCATTAACTTATATAATTTGCCAATTAAGTACATAAATTTATCAAGTACAGGATATACAAATAAAATTACAGTTACTAATTCACATTACAATATAAGCAGTAATTATAATGTACAGATTAGAAAACATGCTTAAAATGAGCCCTATCTACATGCATTGCTGGGGAGGTGACAACCTTGAACTCTTCTGACATTTCTGCAGATCTGGACTCCAAAATCTCAGTCGAAGTACCTGCGTGAGGAAAACAATTCCACCGCGCTAAGCATTTCTGCTTAGTAGTGCAATAGTATAACAAGAAATAATATATACAAATAAAGAAAGAAATAAATCGTAATTCGGATACTCAGGAATCAATTTAATTTTGGTATGGTATTTCTAGTATCAACTATCTTATATACTAGTTTAATCTTCTTTGGAAGTACTAAGTTATAAACTTTCAGTAATAATACTCAGTATACAAATTATTCTAACTATATTGTATTTTAAGTCTCTATGGTTCTGCAAATTATATTTTTGTTATGTTTCTATTGCTAATCTCTTTTACTCATTTCATTTAATACTTAATTTAATTGTACTGGAATTTCGTTATACTTAACTGCCTGAATCGAATAATGTTTTAATTGACTGCCCGTGTAGCCTATACACTGACCAGACTGGATAAACGGATATACTAGCTCTGGGTACCTAGTACCTTGGGCTGTCACACCATCGGTCACAAAGTATCTCCCGGTGTGCAAACAGTGGGGCTAACAAGCCATATAAACAATCAGGCAATATGCCGAGTATCATAACATAATTCGTATAGCCATAGGCTATTAAAATCATAGTGTGGCATAATGAGCCATAAAACATAGTGTGGCGTGAAGCCATTTACAATACAGCTGTCAGAACCCTATTGGCATGCCAACCTATCCAAACTAATCAACTAGGTAATACTATGGCATTTACAAACTTAAATATTTAATTCTTTTTTTTAGGGTTTATAGGTCATTATGCCTTTCACTGGTCAACAAAATTATTGACCTTTTTATGCATCATGGATAGGTAGATTCTAGTATCAACATGTCACAATTATTCAGTAGATCGTCAAATAGATCACATTTCATATCAATTGTTCTGAAGTACCATTGTGCTCAAAGCATTTTTCCTATCTCGGATAATAAGGACTAATGCCCCATTCATACATTCATGTAATTTATTAAGTCATTATATTTCTTATTCACATTACTAGTCAAATATAAACGTTGACTTTTTCACACTGAATAGATATGTTGGTTCTAGTTGCACTAGGATTCCTTATTTTGAGTTTATACTCGTTGCCATTGATTTCCAAACTTAATTCAAGGCTAATTATATGTGATTCCAAATTTTCAGATTTCATAGCCAATGGTTACTATTCCATTGGGTCAGGCTATAGGGTGAAATTAGTAAAATTCTCTTCATCGAATTGTTTCTTATTATGTCTTCTTTAATTTCCTTTTTGAATTACTCCATTTTGAGTTGTATAACTCAAGTTATGGTCAATTAACCATAACTAGGTCAAATCTGAATTTTGGTTCCCTTAGTAGTCATTTTGATTCTGGAATTTACTAACTTATTTGGACTGCTTATAATGACATTTAGACCTAGTGTGCTTCATAGAATTTTTTGCCCTATGTCTTATAGTCATTTAGAAATTTTACTTGTAATTTGTCAAGTCTTATAGAATTATTTATAGTCAAATTGTTGACTTAGACACAAAGGTCCTATATTGGCATGGTCCTCAATTAGGTCAATGGTTTTGACCTTAAATTCTGGCCTTAAACATTTATAATTTGAGGAAGTTGCCTAAAACAAAGTTTTAGGTCTCTTTCTTAGCTTTTCCAGATTGGTATGGCTCATTTCATTTGGAGACTCCTTGTGGAAGATATGCCAATTTGAAATTTTCTGGACTTAATGGTCAATTGTACCGATTCTAGATTTAGTATGTCAACTTAATTGGTCTAGTTCCCTTGATTTCAGGGTTCTGGTCAAAATTTCAATATTGTAGGTCTATGTCTTATTGAATTTTTGCCACTGATTTCATGTCATTCTTAGTTGTATAGACCAAGATATGGTCAATTTACTAAAGCTAGATAGTTTGCATTTTTAATGCAAAGTTAGGTCATTTTTAGGTTAAACTCAATTCTAGCATATTTAGTACCCTAACTTGGGCAAGCAATTTGACTTGGTTCTAGTCATTTCTGGGCTTTGGTGTCTTCATAAGAGTTGTAGCTCTATGTCTAAACTTTCCATTGATATAAATTTCAGGTCATTTGGACCTGGTTTGAGTGAGTTATGGCCAAATGAGTGACTACTGTTCATATGGTCAAATTCTGGGTTGCAATGATTCTGGACAGTTTTGTTACCTCAACTTGTGCAAGCAATTTAACTTAGTAAATGACATTTCTGGGTTATGTGGTCTTTACCAAAAGTTGTAGCTCTATGTCTAAGCTTTCCAAAGGTATAAATTTTAGGTCATTTGGAGTTGTGTAGACCAAGATATGGTCATTTTACTGTGGCTAGTCAAGTTGCACTTATATTACACTATTAGGTCATTTTTAAGTCAAAGTCAATTCGGCCAGTTTTTGTAACCCAACTTGGGCAATCAATTTGACTTGCTTAATGGCATTTCTGGGCTTGGTGGTCTCTACCAAAGTTGTAGCCCTATATCTAAGCTTTCCAATGATATAAATTTTAGGTCATTTGGACCTGTTTTGAGTGAGTTATGGCAAAAATACTGGCTACTGTTCATATGGTCAAAAATTCTGGGTTTCAAGTTACCAATCCATATTAGGTCACTAAATTGGTCATTTTCTGGACAGAATTTTGGCAAGCTTTCTACATAAAAGTTGGTCCCTATTGAGTCTAGTTTTACCTCCAATTGGCCTCATACCAATTGGGGTCACACAAATCAGATTATAAGCTTAATTGTATACTGCCTTTAGACACTTCATAAAATACACAACCATTACACATCCTACTTGCTTCACCTTAATTTTCCTTACCAAATTTCTAGATTTGTGATGCACAAACATCATTTATCACATTTCATCATGGTCATTTTTTATAGTTTATAAAAATTCTCAATACACTAATTACAACCTTAATTACATTAACACAATATACACAAAATACCTAATAATTACACATAGTTTCCAAAGAATAATTTACATACACTTCCATTAATCCCTTAGTACCATAATTCATCAAGTAATTTCATGAAATCCAACACTTTTCTTGGCTCACCAAGGCTGCCAAAAATTCACTAAGTGCTCAAAATTTTACTACTTTCTCCAAACCCCTTTTCAATACCTAAACACATTAAAAACATAAAATTTACTCACTAATACATCAATTTACTTCAATTAAACTTAATTCCCATCAAATTCACGTAAAAATAAATCAAGCACCTTATACTTCCATGGCTACCAAAAATTGTACACATCAATAGCTCATCAAAACTTTCAAATTTCTTCACCATTCAACTTATCTCCACCGTAATACAAACTCTAATGAAGTGAGGTAAGGAAAACTAGCACTAACCTTTGTTTGGAGCTTGCTAAACCTTGAAATTTCTTCTTTTTCTTACTGCCTAAAGCTTTCCCATGGTGTGTAGAGCAACTTTAATGAAGAACACTTGAAGAAATTGTGCTTAAAATGGTTGATTGAAGCTTCATGCAAGAAACGCCCATGGAGGAAGCTTGAAATTCATTTTAGGCCATGGGTGGGACAATGAAGAAATGAAGTGTTTTTGGGTGCTAAAATCTGTCCACTTACGTATTTATGTGGTCCACTAATGCTCCACTAAGTCCCACTAATTGATAATTAACATTATAATAATCCAAAGTTATCATAATTGTGATAATGCCCTCATAATTCTTTTAATTGCATTATGTGTAATATTTCTTATTTTCATGGCATTTAGAAATTTTTAATATCACTTATTTTTAATGGACATTGCGGTCAAAGTCCACTCTAGGTGTCAAATGACCAAAATGCCCCTCTTCGGGTTGAATTTCAAATTTTTTAGTGCTACCGATTAGGTCCTTGACCCACCGATTTCTTTAATTTTCGTTTTTCGTTTATACTAACTAATTGATTTTTCTTTGACATTTTCAATGTCAATTACACCTCATTAGGCCTTTAATTAGGTCCCGAAAATATTTTCCCGAGTTCCTTGCAGTCCAGGGCTAGTCAACGGTCCCCGCCGTAACTTTCCGGTGCGGTCACCCATCGCTAGGGTTTTGGCTTGCTTAACTTGATCACATTTCATCTCTTTTATTTTTCCTTAATTTTTCTTATCACATATTTTATTATTTTATGCTTCCTCACTGTCAAATAAGTGTTGTTCCAGACATTCCAACTTTTCAGGGCAGACATTAGTCATCAGAACAGTGGAACATACGGATTACGTAAAGTGAGGATGTTACAATATAACCCGAACCAACATATTTATTTCCAAAATAAATATTGCAAACATCATTTATGAACTGAAATTCATAACCATCTCTAGTCAAACTAGATATAGAAATGATATTCTTAAAAGCATCAGATACATGCAAAACCTTATTTAAATGCAAAACATGTCCACACATGTATAAAGATTTAGATCCTATGGCTAAGGCTTTAATAGTTGAGCCATTGCCAACCCAGAATATAATATCTCGTTACTGCAAGGTGCTACTACTTGCTATACTCTGGGCAGTTCCTATTCCTGTGCCCATCCTTCTGGCAGTGGAAACACTTTCCTTTGCCTCCATCAGCTTTGGTCTTCCCTTTCTGTTTAGCTATCTTCTTAGAAGGACCAAGAATTTGAGGTTTCTTTTTTCTTATTGCCCTTCTTCTTATTAGACTTTCCAGCAGAAGAAGAACCAATCAAAGCTACCTCTTTTCCTTTATTTCTTGACATATTCTTTTGGGCAATAACCAGCATGTTAAGTAGACCAGCCAAGGTGTATTCCTGCTTAGTCATATGGAAATTTATCAAAAAATTTCCAAATGACTCAGGAAAGGACTGAAGGATCAAATCCGTATGCAGTTGGAAATCCATGTTAAAGTCAAGATGTTCCAGCTGCTCAATAAGCCGAATCATTTTATAGACATGATTCCTAACATTTTGCCCTCAGACATCCTCATGCGAAATAGCTGCCTAGATATCTCATACCTGGCATTCCTGCTATGTTCACCATACAACTCTTGTAGTTGAAGGAGGATCTCACTTATATATTGCATGTTCTCATGTTGTTTCTATAACTCATTGCTCATATAAGCAAGCATGTAACACTTGGCTCTCATGTTATACTCCTTCCACTTGTCCAAAGTTTCATGTTCCTCTTGAGTGGCCTCTGGAGGTAAGGGACCAGGAATATTTGAGTCTAGAACATATCCTTTATGTTCAAGGTTCAGGACAAGTTTTAAATTTCTTAGCCAATCAGAGAGATTAGATCCTGTCAACCTATTGCGATCAAGTATGCTTGCAAGGATATTGGATGGTGGTGGTTGTGGTGTGACCATTATTATCAGAAAATTAACTGCAGAAAATAACCAGATTAATTAGTAAATATATCATGTATTTAATCAAAATGATTATGTTCTTTTAATCAAATTGGTCCTCCCACTAATTTAGCGAATCCTACCCTTCCAAAGTAGAAAACGGAGATCCTAGTTGGATGGATTTCTAGTGGGTGATTGAATTCTTATAGTCTCATTGATCATCCTCAGGCACATCCATTATTGGAATTACAATAAACTGTAAGTGAGCAAGTCCATCACATCTCATGTGAGGTTCAATCCTTTACCTAGCCCCTAATGCTCAAAATCTCAGGCACATCCATTATTGATTTATCTTGCATTAGTTAAGTTGATCCCTGTAACACCCCGATTTGCATAGCCTGGTATATTTCACTATTCCGGTGACCAGTGTCGGTCCGGATAATTAATGGGATTAGAACCACATCTAAGACAACTAGATAAGCTCTGAACACAAATAATTAGTAATTGTCAATTAGTTAAGTATAAATAAGAAAAATAGAACATAAGAAGTTGAATGAGCCGAGAGTCACAGCGATGGGTGACCTTCTCGGGAAGGATTGCGAAGTCAATTTAAACTCAAATTTTGAACCGTAAAATGTGACGCCGCGGTCCTTAGGACTATTGCGAACACAGTGAAAAAGAGAAAATAATGAAAAAGAATTGTTAAGCCGGTCAAATAATTAGGTCAGAGATCCAGAAGAAATATTGAATTATTTACAAACCGGGTAGAACCGACGAGGGGCAATTTGGTCAATTGATCCCGAGAGCTGACTCCTGACCTAACTGTCAAATAAAATCGGAGAAAAGAAAATTTCAGAATCGAGAATTAAATTAAAGAACTAATGGAAAAATAAATAAAAAAAAAGAAAAAGAAAAAGTGAAAAGTGATGACATCATGCATGACATCATGCATGATGCAATAAACATAATAAAAAAAATAAATTTGGATTAATTTGTAGTCTTCCATAAAGGATTAATTTACAAAAGAAAGAAAAAAAAAGTCATCTTCTACAACTGCCATTCCATCTCTTCTCTCTCAACTCTCTCACTTTTCTTATCTTCCTCCATTGAAGCTTATTAAAAAGCTTCTTAAACCCAAAAATTGAGCCATAGAATTTATAGATTTCTTGGTTAAAACTTTTAGTTGAGCCTTGTTAAGAAGATTGAAGAGAGAAAAATTGAAGAAAACTTGAAGAATCAAGGAGTTAGGAAGCTCCATTTGAGGTAAGCTCCCTTGCTTAACTTTGGTTTAGTTATAAGTATAGAAGTAAGATTTAAATGGTAGAATTACATGAAAATATGAAAAGAAGCATGCCTATCTAGAATCCTATGAATTTTGGCCAGCAGTAGATTAATATTGTAATGGGTGTTTTGATGCAAATAATGAAGTGGTTAAGTGTAAATGAATGTATGAGTATTAAATATGCATTTAGAATTCAACAAATGTAACAAATTGGTGAATTAGGGTTTGGACTTAGGGTTTTGGAAGCCAAAAATTAGAGAATTGGTCAAATGGTGTGTTTGACCTAGTTTGAGCTGAAAAATGGTCATTTGTGACCAATTGAGGTATGTTGGAAGTGCTAGAATTAGGTTCAAATTCGGATTGATTAGGGACATGCTGTAGGCAACATGACCAAGGTCCCTTTTAGGGACCAAAAATGAAAATTTACAAGCCCAATTGGTGTGAGGCCAATTGAGAATGAAACTAGACACAAAATGACACATTTTTCATTGAGGAATCATGCCCAAAAAGTGACCATAGCATAGTGAATAAATTGGCTAAATCCGGATTAGTCAATGTGACCTGTACCAAAAATGACCAAATGAATAATGTTTGTTCATTTGGCCATAACTTGGGCTAGGCAGGTCTAAATGACCTGAAATTTTACCAGTAGAAAGCTGAGATATAGACCTAAAACTTTTATGAGGAACATAAACCCAAATTATGCTCTTAACCAAGTCATTTAGCCACCCAAAGTTGGTGACCTAAAACTGCCAGAACCCAGAAATTTGCCCAGAAATCTGGGTAAGTCCAATCCGACAGCCATGATTCAAATGGCTATAACTTGAGCTACAAAACTCCAATTGGAGTGATTCAAAAAGGAGAATAAATTTAAGACAATAAGGAACAATTTCTATGAAGAAAACTTAGCCAAATTCTAATAGCAAAATGACCAATGGAACAGTGCAATATAAGATACCAAAACTAAAAATTTACAAATTTACCTAAAAGACTTAAATTTTGAGTAAACAACCAAAACTAACAAATTTTATAACCAAAATGTGGTATGTGGGTGAAATTGGAATTCCCATACCTATTAAGCATTAGAAAGTCAACAAATTGACTTTGAATAGTATAGTGAATAGTAACCCCGATACACAAATTTTAAAGAACGCCAAGTTTAGCATATTAAAGCTAGGTAAAAGTAAATTTGAAATTATTTTTAGATATATAATAAGTTATAATACTGAAACACTGTAAAACTGTGTGTTTCAGTGGAAAGGAATACCGGGAAAGAACCCGAGGCGTCGAGTTAAGGCCAAGAGGCAACTTGTATAAGGTTTGTGCGCAACATAGAATTTTTATAAATTTTCTTCTGCATATTATTTTGAATGAATTGAGATATGAAATTGTGGCTTAATTGAATTGAAAAGTTTATTATTCTTTTGATTTAAATTGTTGAAAGATTATTTGTTTGTGTTTGAAATGGTAATAAATGTTTAGTAAATTGTTAAGATAGTTTTGAAACCACAGTGTCATGACCATATATTTGAATACCTCACTAGCATGACTAGTGGGGGAAATCAGTTTCGAATTTTGATTCCTTCTCTGGCTAAAGTGTTGAGGTGTGTGCCAGTAGAGGAAAAAAAAGAATGGGTTCCCATATATTTGAGCTAGCTAGCCTTGTGAAGTGACTTCTCCTTAGCCTCTGGCTATTGAGATTATATTTGTTTTGAATGGCATGATATAACTGTGTGTTTTTATGAAATTTGTTTTGAGACTTTCGAAATGAAATTGTTTGGATTAAATGCACATAAATCATGTTTTGTATTTAGTGCTCATATTCAGTTTAAATATTGAATAAATATGATTTAAATTCCATATAAAGATTATTTTAGTATGTTGCGCACCACTGAGTCCTAGTACTCAGCGATGGCTGTTATTGCTGTCGCAGATATAGAGACTAGAGGAGCAGTAGAGTGAGCTGCTGAGGATTGAGGAGCTATCTACTTTGAAGTTTATCAGGTATATTTTATACCCTGATTGTAAAAATTATTTTGATGTATGTAAATGTATGTAACTGTATGGACATGTAAAATTGGTTATGAGCAGTTGTACAAAGTTGTATAAAGTTGTATAAAGCTCGTAATAAATTTTGGTTTGGATTTTTCTTAATGTAAATTTTTGTAATGATGTATATAAATTGTTTTATCTTTATTGAAATATGAATGGAAATATTTTGTTTTAATTTGAATGAACTTGAATTATAGTATTTTAATGATATTGAATTTTGGAAATTGAGAAATGATGTTGAAATTGGTTGGGATGGATGTTGAAATGATGAAGTTGTTGAGATAAATCATTTGAAGTGTTTTTTTTTCAGGTATTTGAAGAACTATTTTCTCAAAATAACGACGGTACTCTGCCGAAATTTTTATAGAGTTTGCAGAAAAATAAAATGGGACAAAAATCTTAACTAGTTTTCAAACTCTAATTAAATGTTTTGATACCTATTAGAAAATGCTCACCACTTATAAAAAGTAAGAAAATTGTTTCAAAATCCCTTGTAGGGTACTTAATGAGTTATCGGTAGGTGAAGTTCGGTAGTTCATTAGGTATTCTACGGGATCATGTTATGTCTTACAGAGGGGTAAGGTGTGATATGTTTTAGATGTATCAGAGCAAATTTTTAAAGTATCTTTTAACTTGTGAATTTGTGTCTTTTCTTTGCAAAGTACAACTGCTCAATGTCCTTATTTGTTACATACAGTACATTACATCATAAATATGAACTAACGGAGGGAATCTCCTTGTGTTATTTGTTCAGGAGATGTCCTACTCCAGATTGAAATGGAAGAAGGGGATCGCTCAGTTGAGCAATCTGTTGAAGCTGAAGCACAAGGGGAAGCCCCAGCTCTACAGAATGTTAGTGGGTCAGTGGCACAGCCCCACAAATGCTGCAGTTTCCTGCATAGTTCACACAGCAGATGGCGGCAATGTTCCAACAAATGGCTGGGGGTATACCAGCTCAAGCTTCACCCTAGACACCTGTGATACAGTCACAGTCTCCAGCCAGACAGTATGACAAGCTGTTGAAGTATGGGGCTACAGAATTTAAGGGTACAGTAGACCCTTTAGAGGTAGAGCAATGGCTTAAAAGAATGGACAGAGTGTTCAAGAAGCTACACTACCCAAATGAGCTAAAATTTGAATACTCCATGTCACTACTGCAAGGGGATGCGTATGATTGGTGGAAGACCATCCCCATAGCTTGGCTGAACCATCAGTACTGACCTGGGATGACTTCATCAGAGAATTTAGACAGAAATACATCCCAGATGCATACGTGGATCAGAAACTATAAGAATTTTTGAGTCTAAAACAAGGCAACAGAACAGTGATAGAATATGAGAGGGAGTTCTCCCGTTTAAGCCACTATGCTGGGAGTCTCCTTTCTATTAGCAAGGAAAGGTGCAAGAGGTTTGAGACCAGTTTGAAGCCCATCCTACGGATGCAAGTTGTGGGATTCAGACATAGTAATTTCTCAGAGCTCATCTCTCAGGCACTTGAGTTGAAAAGAATTGAATCAGAAGTAACCCCAGCAAAAGAAAAATAAGAAAAAGCTAAAAAATCAGAGAAAGATAAGGGGGAAAAGTCAGTAGAGCCAAGTCCTAGTGGTACTTCTGGGAAGACGAAGAAATTTGGTGGACCTAGCAGAGGTCGAGGTGGAAGGTTTGGAAGGGGCGGATTCTCTGGATAGAGACCCCCTAGGTCTGGTCAGCAGTCGAGCAGGGGTTCATAACCTCCTCGCCCTTATGAGACTTATGGCAAGATTTATGGGGGAGAATGTTATTAGGCCACAGGAGCCTATTTTAACTGTGGAGGCAAGGGCCATATTGCAAAAGACTGCACTAGTGCTCCTAGATTCGGTCCAACTCCTACTACTGTAGAAGGATCTATTCAGAGTCCTACTCTCAGAGGTTCATAACCAGTTGGCAGAGGAAGAGGCAGAAGTAGAGGCACTGCTTCTGGCAGTCAGGGTACTGTTGGTCAGTCGACACAAGGAAGTGCTTCAGCCAGAGTTTATACGATGAGATAGCAAGAAAAGGCCGAGACTTCCGATGTTGTAGCTGGTACATTCTTTATCTCTAATCAAGAAGTATTTTTGTTGTTTGATCTGGGTTCAACCCACTCGTATGTTAGTGCTAGCATAGTCAGTTCACTTGCTGTTCCGTATGTCAAAATGGGTTTTGAAGTGCTAGTAACTAGTCCGTTAGGACAAGAGGTTCGGGTCAACAGAATCTATAGAGACTGTCCTTTGGTGATCCAAGGACATGTTTTTCTGTCAGATTTGATTGAAATGCCCTTTAGAGATTATGATATTATCTTGGGCATGGATTGGTTAGCCAAGCATCACGCTATGATTGACTGTAGACTGAAGATAGTCACTTTTGGTCTCCCTCTGTACGGTGATGTGGTAATACATGGGGAGAGGCATTTACTGCCATCAAACATCATTTCGGCTACACTGGCCAGAAGGATGATTAGAAAGGGGTGTGAAGCATACTTGGCACATGTGATAGACACCTAAGTGGGGAGTCCAACACTCAGGGACATCCCTACAGTATGTGACTTTCCAGATGTGTTTCCTAATGAATTGCCAGGATTACCTCCAGAAAGAGAGGTGCAGTTTGAGATTGATGTTATGCCTAATATGGACCCAATCTCCATAACACCATATAGTATGGCACCTGCTGAATTGAAAGAGTTGAAAGTGCAGTTGCAAGAGCTACTTGACAAGGGCTTTATCTGCCCTAGTGTGTCACCTTGGGGAGTGCCAATGTTGTTTGTTAAGAAGAAAGATGGCACTCTCCGCTTATGTATTGACTATCGACAGTTGAATAAGGTGACAATAAAGAATAGATATCCATTGCCCCGCATTGATGACTTGTTTGATCAGTTGAGGGGTGCAGCTGTGTTCTCCAAAATCGACCTGAGATCGGGTTATTATCAGCTAAAAGTACAAAAGCAGAGTATTTCTAAAACTGCCTTTAGAACCTGCTATGGCCATTATGAGTTCTTGGTCATGCCATTCGAGTTAACTAATGCTTCGGCTGCTTTTATGGATCTGATGAACACTATCTTCAGACCATACCTCGACTAGTTTGTTGTGGTATTCATAGATGATTTATTGGTCTATTCGAGAGCGCAGAAGAGCCTGATAAACATCTGCAGATTGTACTACAAATTTTGAGGGAGAAACAACTATACGCCAAATTGTCGAAATGTGAATTTTGGCTGAAAGAAATATCTTTCTTAGGGCATGTAGCATCAGTAGAGGGCATCAAGGTAGATCCAAGTAAGATAGAAGTTGTCCTTAATTGGAGTGCCACCCAAAAATATCACGGAGATTCGCAATTTTCTGGGTTTAGCTGGATACTACCGTCGATTTATGAAGGGATTCTCCATGTTGGCATCTCCATTGACCAAGCTACTTCGAAAAGATGTGAAATTTCAGTGGACGGATAAATGCCAGTAGAGTTTTGATGAATTGAAGAAGTGTTTGACTGAGGCTCCAGTCCTGACTTTACCTACTCCGGGTAAAGAATATACAATTTATAGTGATGTTTCTCACAATGGGTTAGGCTGTGTATTGATGCAAGATCGAAATATCATTGCCTATGCATCACGCCAGCTGAAATCGCATGAGAGGAATTATCCAATACATGACTTGGAGCTTGCAGCTATTATGTTTACTCTTAAGATGAGGAGACACTATTTGTATGAGGAGAAGTGTTACATCTACACAGATCATAAGAGTTTGAAGTATTTGGGCACTCAGAAGGAGTTGAATTTGAGACAGAGGAGATAGCTAGAGTTGATCAAAGATTATGATTGTCTGATAGACTATCAGCCAGGGAAAGCTAATGTTATGGCTAACGCCTTAAGTCGCAAGACTATGAAAAGTTTACGGGTTACTCCTTTATCTATGGTACATGAATTGAGATCATTACATGCCAGCTTAGAGATTAATGATGAGGGGCAGACAACAGATGTATGGCATGTACAGCCAGTGTTGATTGGTGGATGGGTATGAAGAGAGATATGGCAGAATTTGTTTCCAAATGCCTAACTTGTCAGCAAGTAAAGGCAGAGCATCAAGTTGGTGTTGGGTTATTACATCCACTACCAGTACCAGAATGGAAATGGGAGAGAATAACTATGGATTTTGTTATGGGACTTCCGATGACACAGAAGAGTCATGATGCAGTATGGGTCATTATTGACAGACTAACCAAGTCTACTCATTTTCTGCCAGTTCGGATGGACTACAATTTAGAAAGGTAGGCCAAGTTGTACATTGATGAGATAGTAAGACTGCATGGAGTGCCAGTATCCATCGTATCAGACAGAGATCCTAGGTTCACTTCTAGATTCTGGGTAAGTCTTCAGAGAGCCCTAGGAGCTAGATTGAACTTCAGCACGACATTCCACCCACAGACAGATGGCTAGTCTGAAAGGGTAATTCAGATCTTGGAGGACATGCTACGGCTTGTGTGATTGAGTTTGAGGGCAGTTGGGACATACACTTGCCTTTGATTGAGTTTGCTTATAACAATAGCTACCAATCAAGCATTGGGATGCCTCCATATGAAGCTTTGTATGGCAGAAAGTACAGAACTCCCTTGTGTTGGGATGAAGTAGGCAAAAGAAAGATGATTGGACCTAAAATTGTTTAGCAGACTGAGGAGAAGATCAGGGTGATCAGAGATCGACTTAAGACTGCATCAGACCGTCAGAAGTCCTACATTGATTTAAAAAGAAGGGATATTGAGTATGCAGTGGGTGACAAAGTATTCCTCAAGGTTTCCCCTTGGAAGAGAATTATGAGATTCGACAGAAAGGGAAAATTGAGTCCTCGTTTCATTGGGCCATATGAGGTTCTGGAGAGAGTGGGTCCTTTGGCATATCATTTGGCACTACCTCCACAGTTAGAGAAGATACATAATGTCTTCCATGTGTCCATGTTGAGGAGGTATCGATCAGACCCATCTCATGTACTACCAATAGAAGAGATTGAAGTGAATTCAGACCTCACATATGAGGAAGAACCCATAGAGATTCTGGCTTATGAGGTGAATCAGCTACGGAACAAGCAAATGCCGTTAGTGAAAGTGCTATGGAACCATCATTCGGGCCAAGAAGCTACTTGGGAATGAGACGAGGACATGAGGAGACAGCACCCACAGTTGTTTAGAGACTGATACCAGGTAAAATTTCGAGACGAAATTTGTTTTAGGGGAGAAAAAATTGCAACACCCCTATTTGCATAGCCTGGTATATTTCACTATTCCGGTGACTGATGTCGGTCCGGATAATTAATGGGATTAGAACCACATCTAAGACAACTAGATAAGCCCCAAACACAAATAATTAGTAATTGTCAATTAGTTAAGTATAAATAAGAAAAATAGAACATAAGAAGTTGAATGAGCCGAGAGTCACAGCGATGGGTGACCTTCTCAGGAAGGATTGCGAAGTCGATTTAAACTCAAATTTTGAACCGTAAAATGTGACGCCGCAGTCCTTAGGACTATTGCAAACACAGTGGAAAAGAGAAAATCACGAAAAAGAATTGTTAAGCAGTCAAATAATTAGGTCAGAGATCCAGAAGAAATATTGAATTATTTTCAAACTGGGTCGAACCGGCGATGGGTAATTTGGTCAATTGACCCCGAGAGCTAACTCCTGACCTAACTGTTAAATAAAATCGGAGAAAAGAAAATTTCGGAATCGAGAATTAAATTAAAGAACTAATGGAAAAATAAATAAAAAAAAAGAAAAAGTGAAAAATGATGACATCATGCATGACATCATGCATGATGCAATAAACATAATAAAAAAAATTAAATTTGGATTAATTTGTGGTCTTCCATAAAGGATTAATTTATAAAAGAAAGAAAGAAAAAAAGCCATCTTCTACAATTGCCGTTCCATCTCTTCTCTCTCAACTCTCTCACTTTTCTTATCTTCCTCCATTGAAGCTTATTAAAAAGCTTTTTAAACCCAAAAATTGAGCCATAAAATTTATAGATTTCTTGGTTAAAACTTTTAGTTGAGCCTTGTTAAGAAGATTGAAGAGAGAAAAATTGAAGAAAACTTGAAGAATCAAGGAGTTAGGAAGCTCCATTTGAGGTAAGCTCCCTTGCTTAACTTTGGTTTAGTTATAAGTATAGAAGTAAGATTTAAATGGTAGAATTACATGAAAATATGAAAAGAAGCATGCCTATCTAGAATCCTATGAATTTTTGCCAGCAGTAGATTAATATTGTAATGGGTGTTTTGATGCAAATAATGAAGTGGTTAAGTGTAAATGAATGTATGAGTATTAAATATGCATTTAGAATTCAACAAATGTAACAAATTGGTGAATTAGGGTTTGGACTTAGGGTTTTGGAAGCCAAAAATTAGAGAATTGGTCAAATGGTGTGTTTGACCTAGTTTGAGCTGAAAAATGGTCATTTGTGACCAATTGAGGTATGTTGGAAGTGTTAGAATTAGGTTCAAATTCGGATTGATTAGGGACATGCTATAGGCAGCATGACCAAGGTCCCTTTTAGGGACCAAAACTGAAAATTTACAAGCCTAATTGGTGTGAGGCCAATTAGGAATGCAACTAGACACAAAATGACACTTTTTTCATTGAGGAATCATGCCCAAAAAGTGACCATGGCATAGTGAATAAATTGGCCAAATCCGGATTGGGCAATCTGACCTGTACCAAAAATGACCAAATGAACAGTGTTTGTTCATTTTGCCATAACTTGGGCTAGGTAGGTCTAAATGACCTGAAATTTTACCAGTAGAAAGCTGAGATATAGACCTAAAACTTTTATGAGGAACATAAACCCAAATTATGCCCTTAACTAAGTCATTTAGCCACCCAAAATTGGTGACCTAAAACTGCCAGAACCCAGAAATTTGCCCAGAAATCTGGGTAAATCCAATCCGGCAGCCTTGATTCAAATGGCTATAACTTGAGCTACAAAACTCCAATTGGAGTGATTCAAAAAGAAAAATAAATTTAAGACAATAAGAAACAATTTATATGGAGAAAACTTAGTCAAATTCTAACAACAAAATGACCAATGAAATAGTGCAACATAAGACACCAAAACTGAAAATTTGCAAATTTGCCTAAAAGACTTAAAATTTGAGTAAACAACCAAAACTAACAAATTTAGTAACCAAAATGTGGTATGTAGGTGAAATTGGAATTTTCATACCTATTAAGCATTAGAAAGTCAACAAATTAACTTGAATAGTGTAGTGAATAGTAACCCCGAAACACAAATTTTAAAGAACTCCAAGTTTAGCATATTAAAGCTAGGTAAAAGTAAATTTGAAATTATTTTTAGATTTATGATAAGTTATAATATTGAAAAACTGTGAAACTGTGTGTTTCAGTGGAAAAGAATACCGGGAAAGAACCCGAGGCCTCGAGTCAAGGCCAAGAGGCAACTCGTATAAGGTTTGTGCACAACATAGAATTTTTGTAAATTTTCTTCTGCATATTGTTTTGAATGAATTGAGATATGAAATTGTGGCATAATTGAATTGAAAAGTTTATTATTCTTTTGATTTAAATTGTTGAAAGATTATTTGTTTGTGTTTGAAATGACAATAAATGTTTAGTAAATTATTAAGATAGTTTTTGAAACCGCAGTGTCATGACCATATATTTGAATACCTCCCTAGAATGACTAGTGAGGGAAATCAGTTTCGAATTTTGATTCCTTCTCTGGCTGAAGTGTTGAGGTGTGTACTAGTAGAAGAAGAAAGAGAATGGGTTCCCATATATTTGAGCTAGCTAGCCTTGTGAAGTGACTTCTCCTTAGCCTCTGGCTATTGAGATTATATTTGTTTCGAATGGCATGATATAACTGTGTGTTTTTATGAAATTTGTTTTGAGACTTCCGAAATGAAATTGCTTGGATTAAATGCATATAAATCATGTTTTGTAATTAGTGCTTATATTCAGTTTAAATTTTGAATAAATATGATTTAAATTCCGCATAAAGATTATTTTAGTATGTTGTGTACCACTGAGTCCCAGTACTCAGCGATGGCTATTATTGCTGTCGCAGATATAGAGACTAGAGGAGCAGCAGAGTGAGCTACTGAGGATTGAGGAGCTATCTACTTTGAAGTTTATCGGGTATATTTTATACCCTGATTGTAAAAATTATTTTGATGTATGTAAATGTATGTAACTGTATGGACATGTAAATTTGGTTATGAGCAGTTGTACAAAGTTGTATAAAGTTGTATAAAGCTCGTAATAAATTTTGGTTTGGATTTTTCTTAATGTAAATTTTTGTAATGATGTATATAAATTGTTTTATCTTTATTGAAATATGAATGAAAATATTTTGTTTTAATTTGAATGAAATTGAATTATAGTATTTTGATGATATTGAATTTTGGAAATTGAGAAATGATGTTGAAATTGGTTGGGATGGATGTTGAAATGATGAAGTTGTTGAGATAAATCATTTGAAGTGTTTTTTTCAGGTATTTGAAGAACTGTTTTCTCAAAATACGGATGGCACTCTGCTGAAATTTTTATAGAATTTGCGAAAAAATAAAATGAGACAAAAATCCTAACTAGTTTTCAAATTCTAATTAAATGTTTTGATACCTATTAGAAAATGCTCACCACTTATAAAAAGTAAGAAAATTATTTTAAAATCCCTTGTAGGGTACTTAATGAGTTATCGGTATGTGAAGTTCGATAGTTCATTAGGTATTCTACGGGATCATGTTATGCCTTACAGAGGGGTAAGGTGTGACAATCCCATTGAGCTAGTAAAAATGCAAATAATTTTAATACCCTCAGGCACATCCATTATTGGCCACCAAACCATTTGCATATTTACAACATCTTATGCTTAACAATTATTCTTAAGAAAATCTCTTAACTTAATTGCATCTTATGCAAGTATTTAAAATTTCTTAAAATAATTGCTTCAATGGAGGGCCCATGTTATAATTGCTTTAACTATACCATTTCCAACTTAATCATTTGTTTGGAAGATTTTGTGGTCAGCCTAATTACTATTATGGAAAGGCACATTATCCAATTAGCATGCATATATCATATACTTGCATACATTCCCATAGATCTCATGCATTCATGGATAATAAATATGGTATGATCATGGACTTTCTAAGGGATTCAATTCTGAGCCACCAAGAATTGAATAAGGGCATTCCTAGGTGCATTTCATTCATTCATAGTACAAGAGTTGCTGAAGGAGTACATAATCAATACTTGATCTTGAATTCCTCCCACTGGTCTCACTAATGCTCTTGACCTCCTTGATCCTCTTATAATCCAATTACATAGTAATCCTTGGCATACCAAGGCGAATTTACAAGAACCAAATAAATGAAATTACAAACCAAAAATATTACAACCTTTATAATACATGCCACCAAAATAAATTAAAATAAATAAATTAATTTACAACCCAAAGAAACATAAAAGAAATAAATCCAGTCACATTGGTCTTTTATTGTCCATGATCATCCATCATGCATATCACTATTTAACAATTAAATAAAACATACATACTAAAATTAAATTGAATATCTCATATTCAACTTAAAAAACTAGATTTGAATATGATTCAAACAAATTTAAAAATTCAGATTTGAATTACATTCAAAAAAATTTTAAAAATTCATATTTAAATCATATTTAAACAAATTTAAAATTCAGATTTGAATCAAAATTTAATTGTGTGATTAAAATCCCTAATTAAACACTTTAATTAGTCATGGGCCTAATTATGGGCCTTGAAACCAAGCCCACATTCAAGCCCAAAAGCCATGCGCATGGTTGAATGAACCAAACCATGCGCACTAATGGAACTCTTCTTCATGCTGCCACATTGTTGGTCCAACTAGCAATGATTCAATCAACTCTTGATCATGCTAGTAGTATGCACTAGAGCATATCATTTAGTATGTATCTTGTACATGTTTTATTAATAAAAGGCATTTTCACTTTTCCATTTACATAATATATTTATGTGTAATAGAAAATGTCCATTAATATTTTGTTAGAAATTCTATTCTTAAGTTATTAAGAATATGAGTGACAGTATTTCTAGCACAAAGTATCATAAATTGGTTCAAAATATAGGATACTTCACAATAAGGACATGACTTATCCAGAAAGATTGTAATCATGTTTGTTCCCAAGTTATTTACATGAGATGTAAATAAGATGGAATGGTGAGTCTCATGCCATATAACAAGCATGATAGGCACTTATGCATGATAAGTAGGCCGAACCAGTGACATTCATGACAAGCATATGGAGTTTACTCTTGTCAATGCATTATCATAAATCATATCAGTGCATATAATCTTTAGACCTGAGATAGCACAGTTATCATGTATGTAGGTGGTTTGAATTTGATACTGCTTTCATACTTATACTGTGTATGGGTATATGGGCATGTGTTGGCTCCTACTAGTTATATATGGAGATAAGTATTGATCAAGATGGAATCTGTTACCCTAAGTAAATAGGGATAAAATCCTATGTTCATTTAATTGTTCTTGATGTTTCAAGTTCCTAGCCAGGACAGATAAATTTAATCATAAAAGAGTTTCTGATGAGAAAATCTTTTTAATCAAGAACTTGAATTAAAAGAGAACATAATATTCATAGTAAATGGGGTTTGACATAAACCATGACTCCAGCTCGAATTGGGATTTTGTAACAGAGAGATTCTAGTGCATGGTAACATATAATTATAGGTTTATTTAAGGTAAACCTTATTACTGATTGGGTGGCCATGGCATGCTATGCTAGGTGTTAACCATAGTCTATAAGGTGCATAAATTGATTTAGAGAAATCATTTATGGTAAGAAAGAGTTCCAATGATATTAAGAGTTGATATCATATCTCATTGTCAATTAGTGATGAGCCTAGTGAGTCACACACATACACAAGTAATCATCAAGTTAAATGTGATTTAATTAATTAATTAAAGAGTTTAATTAATTAATTAAATAGGTTTGGTTTGCAATTATATTGCAAATTCCCTAGCATGGCTTAAAACCAAATCTAGTATATTGGATGTATATAGTATAAGTTAAATTTATATTTAAAGTGTTTAAATATGAATTTAATCATGAGAAATTAATTAATAGAGATTAATTAATTAATTTATATTTGATATAAATTGATTAGAAGGAGAGAAATAATTATTTTGGGTTGAGAACTCAAAATTAAGGCACAGGGGTATTTTGGTCATTTCACAGGGTGACATGTGGCACTATGAGATGGTGACACATGGCACTACACATAAGCTTGCCATTTTTCTTTTAATCATGTAAGATGATCAAAGTTAATATTAAATCTAGGTTTGACACTTAGCACAATGTGATTGGGTCAATTAAACTAAGAGCCAATCAGAAGATAACATGTGGCAAGGGTTTTAAGTGATATTCTTTCATATGTGCCGCCACCCAAAGAAGGGAAATGATATTCTTTCATATTAAATCTAGGTATATAAGGAAATGATGAAAGAACAAAATAACAAACTGCTATTCTTTCATATGTGCCGCCACCCAAAGAAGCTCTCCCCTCTCTTCTTCTTCATCTCTCATCAATTCAAAGAGAATTGCCAACATTCTCTTGAATTAAAATTGCTAGAAATCGTTTCTAGTGTCTTGTATACATCTATAACATCTCTAAAGGCAAAACCTTAATTTCTAATTGATTGGAAAGGCTTGAGAAGCTGTTCAAGGGGCTGCCATTGGTGATCTTAGTGTTAAAAAGCTAGAGGGATAACATCTGGTGTCCTAGGTGCATCCCAAAGGTGCCAAATATAACTACAGTGCATTAAAAGGTTAGTGCACTTGTTCTTAATTTAATCTAGGGTTCTAATGAATTAATCTGTTAATTCTAAAATCTTAAATGGCAAATGTAGATCCAAAATATATTAAAAGTGTTTTAATATGCTGTTTAACATTGAAATCAAATAGATAAATAATGAATCTTGCATGCTACATGCGACCCTAGAAGAAAAATTTTGAATTCAATGATCTAAACTTATGTTTTTCATGCTTCCACTCCTTCAATTGGTATTAGAGCCACTATATTTGCCATTTATATTGTTTAATATATGATTTAATTGTGTGATTTAATCATGAGATGATTGATTCATTGCTGGTTGCAAAGAATAGGTGGCGGCTTGCTTGGTTATGCCCATGGTGCGCATGGTTTTGGCACCACTATAGTGCGCAAGGTAGATGGATATTGAATGTGCAATTGTTGTATGATCTAAGGTCCATTTTATGTCTAATTAAATTTTTTAATTAGAATTATAATCACATAATTAAATTTGTTTGAATGTGATTCAAATCTGAATTTTTACATTTGTTTGAATATGATTCAAATCTGAATTTTTAAATTTGTTTGAATGTGATTCAAATCTGAATTTTTAAATTTATTTGAATGAGATTCAAATATGGATTTTTAAGTTGAATGTGAGATATTCAATTTAATTTTAGTTTATATATTTATTTAATTGTTAAATGGTGATATGCATAATGGATTATCATGGACAATAAAAGACCAATGTGATTGGATTTATTTCTTTTATGTTTCTTTGGGTTGTAAATTAATTAATTTATTTTAATTTATTTTGGTGGCATGTATTATAAAAGTTGTAATATTTTGGTCGTAATTTCATTTATTTGGTTCTTGTAAATTCGCCTTGGTATGCCAAGGATTACTATGTAATTGGACTACAAGAAGATCAAGGAGGTCAAGAGCATTGGTGGGACCAGTGGGAGGAATTCAAGATCAAGTGTTGATTATGTACTTCTTCAGCAACTCTTGTAATATAAATGAATGAAATGCACCTAGGAATACCCTAATTCAATTCTTGGTAGCTCAGAATTGAATCCCTTAGAAAGTATATGATCATACCATATTTGTTGTTTATCCATAAATGCATGAGATGTATGGGATTGTATGCAAGTATATGATATATGCATGCTAAATGGATAATGTGCAAAGTGAGACTATAATAGTAATTAGGATGACCACAAAATCTTCCAAACAAATGATTAAGTTGGAAATAGTATAATTAAAGTAATTATAACATGGGACCTCCATTGAGGCAATTATTTTAAGAAATTTTATATACTTGCATATGATGCAATTAATTTAAAAGATTTTCTTAAGAATAATTGTTAAGCATGAGATGTTGTAAATATATAAATGATTTGGTGGCCAATAATGGATGTGCCTAAGGACATTAAAATAATTTGCATGTTTACTGGCTCAATGGGATCAACTTAACTAATGCAAGATAAGTCAATAATGGATGTGTCTGAGATTTTGAGCATTAGGGGCTAGGTAAAGGATTGAACCTCACATGAGATGTAATAGGCAAGGAGTTGCTCACTTATAGTTTATTGTAATTCCAATAATGGATGTGCTTGAGGATGATCAATAGGATTATAAGAATTCAATCACCCACTAGAAATCCATCCAACTAGGATTTCCGTTTTCTACTTTGGAAGTGTAGGATTCGCTTAGTTAGTGGGAGGACCAATTTGATTAAAAGACGATAATCATTTTGGTTAAATATATGATAACATTTACTAATTAATCTAGTTATTTTCTGCAATTAATTTTCTGATGATAATGAGCACACCACAACTACCACCATCCAATATCCTTGCGAGCATACTTGATCACAATAGGTTGACAGGACCTAATCTTTCTGATTGGCTAAGAAATTTGAAACTTCTCCTGAACCTTGAACATATAGGATATGTTCTAGACTCGAATGTTCCTGGTCCCTTACCTCCAGAGGCCACTCAAGAGGAACATGAAACTTTGGACAAGTGGAAGGAGCATGATATGAGAGCCAAGTGTTACATGCTTGCTTCTATGAGTGTCGATTCTGACGGACATGAGAACATGCAGAGTGCGAGTGAGATCCTCTTTCACCTATAAGAGTTGTATGGTGAGCACAGCAGGAATGCTGGGTATATGATATCTAGACAGCTATTCCGCATGATGATGTCTGAGGGACAGAATGTTGGAGATCATGTCCACAATATGATTCAGCTGATTGAGCAGCTGGAAAATCTTGACTTTAACATGGATTTCCAACTGCAAACGGATTTAATCCTTCAGTCCCTTCCTAAGTCATTTGGGAATTTTTTGACAAATTTCCATATGACTAAATAGGAATGCACCTCGTCTGGTTTACTCAACATGCTAGTTATTGCCCAAAAGAATATGTCGAGCAATAAGGGAAAAGAGGTAGCTTTGATTACATCTTCTTCTACTAGAAAGTCCAATAAGAATAGGGGCAATAAGAAAAAAAAAAAAAACCTCAAATTTCTGGTCCTTCCAAGAAGATAGCTAAACAGAAAGGGAAGATTAAAGCTAATGGAGGCAAAGGAAAGTGTTTCCACTACCAGCAGGATGGGCACTGGAAAAGGAACTACCCAGGGTATCTTGCTTCTTTGAAGGACAATAAGGATACATCTTCGGAAGGTATGTCCATATCTTGTTATTTAGATTCTGATGATACTTATAGTTCATCTACAGCTTGGGTTTTAGATACTGGTGCCAGTTCTCACATTTCTTATAATATGCTGGAACTAGTAAACAGTTGCAGCATGCGTTCTCGAGATGTTAGACTTCGGATTGGTGATGGCTCAACTGTTGAAGCTTTAGCCATAGGTTTTAAATCTTTTTACATGTCTGGACATGTTTTGTGTTTGGATAATATTTTATATGTACTTGATGCTTTTAAGAATATCATTTCTATATCTAGTTTGACTAGAAATGGTTATGAATTTCAATTCACAGATGATGTTTGCAATATTTATTTTGGAAATAAATATGTTGGTTCAGGTTATATGAATGATGGTCTTTATTATTTGGATAATAATAACAAACACAAAATGAATGCAAGTGATCTAAATGAATGCAATGCCATGGTGAAAATCAACTCAAGTTCAAAATATATTTGGCACTTAAGATTAGGTCATGTTGCAGAAGATAGGATTGCAAAACTGGAGAAAATGGGGATTCTATCCCCATTGGGTTATGAACCTACTCCAACTTATGAATCCTGCTTTCAAGGCAAAATGACCAGATCACCCTTTGGTAGACAAGGGCTAAGAGCTGGAAAAATTTTGAAGCTAATACATAGTGATGTATGTGGTCCATTTAAAGAAATGGCTAGAGGCGATTTTCATTATTTTATTATCTTTACTGATGATAAATTAAGGTTTGGGTATTTGTATTTGATGAAATACAAATATGAATCCTTTAAAAAGTTCAAAGAATTTAAATCTGAAGTAGAAAATCAAAGAGGAAAAAGTATTAAAGCTCTTCGATCAGATCGTGGAGGTAAATACTTGAGTATTGAATTTGACGAATACTTGAAAGAGCATGGCATTGTTTCCCAGCTGACTCCTCCAGGAACACCACAGCTGAATGGTGTATCTAAAAGGAGAAATCGTACCCTATTAGATATGATACGTAGTATGATAAGCTATACTGATATGCCAATCTCCTTTTAGAGATTTGCATTAGAATCAGCTTTGCATATTCTGAATAGGATTCCATCAAAATTAGTATCTTCCACACCTTATGAGATGTGGCATGAAAGAAAACCAAGTCTTAAGCATGTTAAGATTTGGGGTTGTCCAGCTTATATCAAAAAGCTGAACACTGATAACTTGGAAACCAAATCAGAAAAGGGTCGATTTGTTGGATATCCAAAAGATAGTTTTGAATATTATTTTTATTTGCCTACATCACAAAGGGTTGTGGTAAGTAGAGATGCCATATTTCTTGAACAATAATTTGTTCAAAAAGGAGGCAAAGGAAGGCAAATAGAGTTAGAATTGGAGAATTCTGACCAACTAACAGATCATATGGATATAAATCCATCTAGTCAACCTACACCTATTGATGAAACATCTATAACTATTCCTCGCAGATCAACCAGGATATCTCACCCACCAGTGAGATATGGTTTCCTTCATGAAGAAGAATAAGAGTTGTCTACTCATGAATTCTTCTTCATGAAGAAATAGATCATGGAGATGATCCACTTACCTATGAAGAAGCTATATCAGATATAGACTCTTCAAAATGGATTGATGCTATGAAATCCGAGATTAATTCTATGTATAAGAATCAAGTTTTTGATCTTATTGACCCACCTGAAGGTATTGTACCTATAGAGAACAAATGGGTTTTCAAGAAGAAAATTGGTTTTGATGGAAAGGTAGAGACTTATAAAGCAAGGCTAGTAACGAAAGGGTTTCACCAAAGGCAAGGAATCGACTATGAGGAGACTTTTTCGCCTGTTGCCATGCTTAAATCAATTAGGATTCTATTAGCAATAGCTGCATACTGTGACTATGAGATTTGGCAGATGGATGTCAAAACAGCTTTTCTCAATGGATACGTTGAAGAAAACATTTTCATGGAATAACCTAGGGGTTTTGAATCCCAAGATGGTTCCAAAGTGCGCAAGCTAAAGCGATCCATTTATAGGTTAAAACAAGCTTCAAGGAGTTAGAACATCCATTTTGATGAAGCCATTAAGTCATTTGGTTTTATCAAAAATGAGGATGAGCCATGTGTATATAAGAAGGTTAGTGATAGTGCTATAACTTTCCCTATCTTATATGTGGATAATATTCTGTTGATAGGTAATGACACAGGTATGTTAACAACTGTGAAGGTATGGTTGTCAATTACATTCTCCATGAAAGACTTAAGGGAGATAACCTATATTCTTGGGATTCGCATCTATAGAGATAGAGCGAAAAAGAATAATTAGTTTATTCCAAAGTCTATACTTGGAAAAAGTGTTAAAGAAGTTTAACATGCTTGATTCTAAGAGAGGATTGTTACCAGTGAGACATGGTATCCACCTTTCTAAAGAGATGTCTCCAAAGACATCTGAAGAAAGAGATAAAATGGCTAGGATTCCATATGCTTTGGCTATTGGAAGTTTGATGTATGCAATATTGTGTACTAGGCCAGATATCGCATATGCTGAGTGCCTATCATATTTGTTATATGGCATGAGACTCACCATTCTATCTTATTTACATCTCATATAAATAACTTGGGAACAAACATGATTACAATCTTTCTGGATAAGTCATGTCCTTATTGTGAAGTATCCTCGATTGTGAACCAATTTATGATACTTTGTGCTAGAAATACTATCACTCATATTCTTAACAACTTAAGAATAGAATTTCTAACAAAATATCAATGGACCTTTTCTATTACACATAAATATATTATGTAAACGGAAAAGTGAAAATGCCTTTTTATTAATAAAACATGTACAAGGTACATACTAAATAATATACTCTAGGTCATACTACTAACAATCTCCCACTAGCACTAGAGCCATTCATTACAATATCTTAGACCCATCTTCTCAAGATGTCGGTCTAGCTGAGTTTGTGACATAGGCTTAGTGAATGGATTAGCTGGATTTTCAGCTGATGCTATTTTCTGCATAGCTACATCGCATCGCCCAATCATTTCTCTCATAATGTGGTAGTGCCTTTCTATGTATTTGGATTTCTGGTGAGACCGGGGTTCCTTAGCCTGTATGACTGCTCCATTGTTGTCACAGTGAAGTGGAACTGTTGACTCAATGGAAAGAACTACTGCAAGTTCTATCACGAACTTCTTTATCCAAATAGTTTCCTTTGCAACATCTGATGCAGCAATATACTCAGCCTTGGTAGTGGAATCTGCAGTCGTACTCAGTTTGGAACTCTTCCAACTGACTGCACCTCCATTACAAATAAACACATACCCAGAGGTAGACTTTCTGTCATCGATATCTGATTGGAAATCAGAATCAGTATAACCATCCAATTGTAAGTCACCACCTCCATATATCAAGAATAAATCCTTAGTTCTTCTCAAGTACTTAAGGATATTCTTGACAGCTATCCAATATTCCAAACTTGGATTGGATTGATACCTGCTAGTCAAACTAACAGCATATGCGATATCCGGCCTAGTACACAATATTGCATACATCAAACTTCCAATAGCTGAAGCATATGGAATCCTGGCCATTATATCTCTTTCTTCAGGTGTTTCTAGAGACATCTCTTTAGAAAGGTGGATACCATGTATCACTATTAACAATCCTCTCTTGGAATCAAGCACGTTAAACCTCTTTAACACCTTTTCTAAGTATAGACTTTGGGATAAAATAAATATTCTTTTTGTTCTATCTCTATAGATGCGAATCCCCAGAATATAGGTTGCCTCCCCTAAGTCTTTCATGGAGAATGTATTTGACAACCATACCTTTACAGTTGTTAACATACTTGTGTCATTACCCATCAATAAAATATCATCCACATATAAGACAAGGAAGGACATAGCACTATCACTAACCTTCTTATATACCCATGGCTCATCCTCATTTTTGATAAAACCAAATGACTTAATGGCTACATCAAAATGGATGTTCCAACTCCTCGAAGCTTGTTTCAATCCATAAATGGATCACTTTAGCTTGCATACTTTGGAACCATCTTAGGATTCAAAACCCCTAGGTTGTTCCATGAAAATGTTTTCTTCAATGTATCCATTGAGAAAGGATATTTTGACATCCATCTGCCAAATCTTATAATCATAGTATGCAGCTATTGCTAATAAAATCCTAATTGATTTAAGCATAGCAACAGGCAAGAAAGTCTCCTCATAGTCGATTCCTTGCCTTTGGCAAAACCCTTTCGCTACTAGCCTTGCTTTATAGGTCTCTACCTTTCCATCAGAACCAATTTTCTTCTTGAAAACTCATTTGTTCCCTATAGGTACAATACCTTCAGGTGGGTTAATAAGATCCCAAACTTGATTCTTATACATGGAATCAATCTCGGATTTCATAGCATCAATCCATTTTGAAGAGTTTATATCTGATATAGCTTCTTCATAGGTAAGTGGATCATCTCCATGATCAACTTCTTCATGAGTAGACAACTCTTATTCTTCTTCATGAAGGAAACCATATCTCACTAGTGGGTGAGATACCCTGGTTGATCTACGAGGAATAGCTGTAGATGTTTCATCAATAGGTGTAGGTTGACTAGATGGATCTATATCCATCTGATCTGTTGGTTGGCTAGAATTCTCCAATTCTAACTCTATTTGCCTTCCTTTGCCTCCTTCTTAAACAAACTGTTGTTCAAGAAATGTGGCATCTCTATGTACCACAACCTTTTGTGATGTAGGCAAATAAAAATAGTATCCAAAACTATCTTTTGGATATCCAACAAATCGACCATTTTCTGATCTGATTTCCAATTTATTAGTGTTCAGTTTTTTGATATAAGCTGGACAACCCCAAATCTTAAAATGCTTAAGACTTGGTTTTCTTCCATGCCATATCTCATAATGTGTGGAAGATACTGATTTTAATGGAATCCTATTCAGAATATGCAAAGCTGATTCTAATGCAAATCCCCAAAAGGAGATTGGCATATTAGTATAGCTCATCATACTACGTACCATATCCAATAAGGTACGATTTCTCCTTTCAGATACACCATTCAACTATGGTGTTCCTGGAGGAGTCAGCTGGGACACAATGCCATGCTCTCTCAAGTATTCATCAAATTCAGTACTCAAGTATTCACCTCCACGATCTAATCGAAGAGTTTTAATACTTTTTCCTGTCTGATTTTCTACATCATATTTAAATTCTTTGAACTTTTCAAAGGATTCACGTTTGTATTTCATCAAATACAAATACCCAAACCTTGATTTATCATCAGTAAAGGTAATAAAGTAATGAAAACCGCCTCTAGCCATTTCTCTAAATGGACCACATACATCACTATGTATTAGCTCCAAAATATTTTCAACTCTTAGCCCTTGTCCTACAAAGGGTGATCTAGTCATTTTGTCCTGAAGGCATGATTCACAGGTTAGAGTAGGTTCAGAACCCAATGAGGATAGAATCCCCATTTTTTCTAGTTTTGCAATCCTATCTTTTGCAACATGAGCTAATCTTAAGTGCCAAATATATTTTGAACTTGAGTTGATTTTCACCATGGCATTACATTCATTTAGATCACTTGCATTCGATTTGTGTTTATCATTATTATCCAAATAATAAAGACCATCATTCATATAACCCGAACCAACATATTTATTTCCAAAATAAATATTGCAAACATCATCTGTGAACTGAAATTCATAGCCATTTCTAGTCAAACTAGATATAGAAATGATGTTCTTAAAAGCATCAGGTACATATAAAATATTATCCAAACACAAAACATGTTCAAACATATAAAAAGATTTAGATCCTATGGCTAAAGCTTGAACAGTTGAGCCAACACCAATCCGGAGTCTAACATCTCAAGAACGCAAGCTGGTACTATTTGCTAGTTCCTGCATATCATAAGAAATGTGAGAACTGGCACCAGTATCTAAAACCCAAGCTGTAGATGAACTATGAGTATCATCAGAATCTAAATAACATGATATGGACATACCTTCCGAAGATGTATCCTTCTTGTCCTTCAGAGAAGCAAGATACCTTGGGCAGTTCCTTTTCCAGTGCCCATCTTGCTGGCAGTGGAAACACTTTCCTTTGCCTCCATCAGCTTTAGTCTTCCCTTTCTGTTTAGCTATTTTCTTGGAAGGACCAGGAATCTGAGGTTTCTTTTTCTTATTGCCCTTCTTCTTATTGGACTTTCCAGCAGAAGAAGATGTAATCAAAGCTACCTCTTTTCCTTTATTGTCCGACATATTCTTTTGGGTAATAACCAGTATGTTGAGTAAACTAGCCAAGGTACATTCCTATTTAGTCATATGGAAATTTCTCACAAAATTCCCAAAAGACTCAAGAAGTGACTGAAGGATCAAATTTGTCTATAGTTGGAAATCCATGTTAAAGTCAAGATGTTCCAGCTGGTCAATCAGCCGAATCATCTTATGGACATGATCTCCAACATTCTGTCCCTCAGACATCCTCATGCGGAACAGCTGTCTAGATATCTCATACCTAGCATTTCTGCTATGCTCACCATACAACTCTTATAGGTGAAGGAGGATCTCACTCGCATTCTGCATGTTCTCATGCTGCTTCTGTAACTTATTACTCATAGAAGCAAGCATGTAACACTTGGCTCTCATATCATGCTCCTTCCATTTGTCCAAAGTTTCATGTTCCTCTTGTGTGGCCTCTGGAGGTAAGGGACTAGGAACATTTGAGGCTAGAACATATCCTATATGTTCAAGGTTCAGGACAAGTTTCAAATTTCTTAGCCAATTAGAGAGATTAGGTCCTATCAACCTATTGCGATCAAGTATGCTTGCAAGAATATTGGATGATGGTGGTTATTCTGTGCTCATTATTATCAAAAAATTAACTGCAGAAAATAACCAGATTAATTAGTAAATGTATCATGTAATTAACCAAAATGATTATGGTCTTTTAATCAAATTGGTCTTCCCACTAACTTAGCGAATCCTACATTTCCAAAATAGAAAATGGAAATCCTAGTTGGATGGATTTCTAGTAGGTGATTGAATTCTTATAATCCTATTGATCATCCTCAGGTACATCCATTATTGGAATTACAATAAACTATAAGTGAGCAACTCCTTGCCCATCACATCTCATGTTGTAACACCCCTCACCCGTCTACAGTGTAGCCGAGCAAGGCGTGCTACACAGCGTGCCGGAGCACCTGATCTTATCTGATTTCATTACAGTTCTTGATTTATTTATTCAAAAACTTTATTTAAGGTTTAGGCTATTTTTACTTTTATCAAAATCTAACTAATTTGGAAATTTCAAAAACTTTAACGATAATCAGACAACGTGCCGACTGTAATTTGGACTAACAGTTCCTCTGAACCTACCAAAAACAATTTCAATATTTACTCAATTTCTCAAACTTAATAGTCTCAAAAATTTTCAAATATAATGTATCTCAATACAGTATCCAGATTTCTCAGAAATCTCATCAGATTTTCAACATCTCAATATTCACAAGTACAATCTCATTGTAACTCAAATTCAATTCACATATTAAAATACTTACTTTGAATAGCTTCCATAATTCATAGGTTAATTACATGAGTTTATTTTCTACAAGATATACAAATAATTTACAATGTGCTAGGAATGAACAATATACATAACATGTATAAAATGAGCCCTATCTACATGCATTGCTGAGGAGGTGACAATCTTGAACTCTTCTGACATTTCTGCAAATCTGGACTCCAAAAATCTCAGTCGATACCATCTGGTTTTACCTTGATCACTGCGAGGAAGCAATTCCATCGCGCTAAACATTTCTGCTTAGTGGTGTAATAGTATAACAAGAAATAATATATACAATTAAAGAAAGAATAAATCATAATTCGGATACTCAAGAATCAATTTAATTTGGTATGGTATTTCAGTAATACTACCCAGTATACAAATTATTCTAACTGTATTGTATTTCAAGTCTCTACGGTTCTGTAATTTATATTTTTGTTATGTTTCTTTTGCTAATCTCTTTTACTCATTCATTCAATACTTAATTTAATTATACTTAAATTTCATTATACTTAACTTAACTTAGCTTCCTGAATTGAATAATGTTTTAAATGACTGCCCATATAGCCTATACACTGACCAGACTGGATAAACGGATATACTAGCACTGGGTACCTAGTACCTCGGGCTGTCACACCATCGGTCACAAAGTATCTCCCGGTGTGCAAATAGTGTGGCTAAAAGGCCATATAATCAATCAGTCATTAAACCGAGTATAATAACACAAACTGTATAGCCATAGGCTATTAAAATCATAGTATGGCATAATAAGCCATAAAACACAGTATGACGTAAAGTCATTTACGTAATGTACCGAGAATCCTATTGGCATGCCAACCTATCCAAACTAGTCAACTAGGCAAATTAGGGCATATTACAATGTTACATATTTAATTCTTTATTGATAGGGTTTATACATCTTTATGCCTTTCACTGGTCAATAAAATTGTTGAACTTTTTATGCATCATGGATAGGTTGATTCTAGTATCAACATGTCACAATTTACAATTCAATATGTTGTCAATATAATGCAATTTACCCTTTTCACAAGTTGGCATTCATTGCCAAATCACTTCAAGCATCATTTTATGTAATTACCAATTTTTAATTTTAGTGAGCTAGATTGATCTAGCATAAAGTCCTATTTCCCTTGGTTTTTAGCTTTTGGTCAAAGAAGCAAAATTGTAGCTCTATGTCTTATTGCACGCGGGGCAAAATTTCAGGTCATTCCGAGTTGTATAGACCAAGTTATGGTCAATTTACTAAAACGGGACAGATTGCACCTTTGGTGCAAAATTTGATCAATTTCTCAATTTTTGTGTGCTAGATTTGTCTAGCTTAAAGTCCTATTTCTCTTGGTACTATTCCCTTCAGTTCATTTCATTAGTCAACCTATAATGTTGACCCTTGATGCACTCTACGTGAGTCAATTCTAATGTCACCAATATGTCACATTTTATAGCCCTTTAGTGTTGGTATATATTATCAATTTCATTTCCAAGTGTATTGCATTTTATTGCAATTTACCGGATTTCGGTGTATTATTTTGACCTAGCCGGACGACCTAGTTTCCTCGATTTTCGGGTTTCAGTCCAAACTACAAACTTGTAGGTCTATGTCTTATGGAATGGCGGGCAAAATCTCAAGTCATTCTGAGTTATGTAGACCAAGTTATGGTCATTTTACTATTGCTGGTCAAAATGTATCAAAATTGGTCACTTTAGGTCATTTTAGGTCATTTTAGGTTCAGCCAGTTTTTGGACCCGAACTTGTGCAAGCTTTTTGACTTGCTTATGGTCATTTCTGGGCTTGGGTGTCTTCATAAGACTTGTAGATATAGGTCTTAACTATTCATGGTCAAAATTTCAGGTCAATTGGACCTGTTTTGAGTGAGTTATGGCCTAAACACTAACTGCTGCCCAAATGGTCAGTTTTCAGGCCTTAAATGCACTAATCCGGATTTGGTCACTTTTTAAGGTCAGTTTCTAGGCAGAATTTTGGCAACATTTCTACATGAAAGTTGGCCTATTTGGTGTCTAGTTTCACCCCATATTGGCCTCATACCAATTGGGTTCACGGTTTGGCACTTATGGCCTAATTTAGGTGCTGCCTTCAATACACAACCTGCACAAAGCTCATACACTCCCAATTTAATGTTCCTTCTCCTCCTCATTACTATAATATTCAATCAACAACACTTATACACATATATTGTACACAATTTCAGCAACAATTCTAGGCGGAATGTTCAAGTGCTCAATGCACACAATTCATCATTAAGTTGAACATTCACTTCCACCAAAATTCAACATACTTCAATGTTAATATTACACATATACTTCAACATATTCATACTTCAATATCACTTACACTTGCTGCCCACAATTTAACATTAACATATATCATTAATAACCACATGTTCACACACAAATTCATGCTATTAGGGGCTGCCAAACTTGGCAATTTGCTCACGGCATCAAAGTTCCATTTCACACCCTTAATTCAAACACTACATGCACATACTTAGATTTTAACTTACCACATCCTCCATTTGAGTTAATCAACCATAATTTCCATTCATTAAATATAAGAATAAGTCACTAACCATGCATTTTCATGGCTGCCAATACTAAGGTTCACCAATACTCAATCCTTTCCTCAAATTTTCTTAACAATTCAACTTACCCAAAGCTCAACACAAGGATTAGTGAAGGAAATTGGAAAGATTAAGCACTAACCTCAACTTGGGCTTGATTAAAATTCACCAAAACTCCTCTTTCTTGCTTCCTACATACTGCCCATGATGTGTAGAATAAGTTTAATGAAGGACTCTTGAAGAATTGATGGCTTGATCATGGTAGATTAGGGCTTGCATGTGGGATGGCCATGTCGGCCATGGGTGTGTGAGGTTGAAGATGAAGTGGTTTCTCCCACTAATGGCTTAGATAATGTCCCAAGGATTGAGTTAGTGGAGCACTAACTCTAAACTAATTGTTTAATTAGTTAAACTTTCATTATTTGCACCTTTAGCTCAATTATTTCACTATTTACATAATGTATCACCATTTAATTTTTCATGACATTTATAAAGTGTAATATCATTTATTTTTAATGGAGATTGAGGTCAAAAGGCAACACTATGTGTCAAATGACCAAAACACCCCACTTCGGGTTACATTCCCGATTTTTCGGTAACACCGATTTTTGTCTGTTTCTCGATTTATTAATTTTTCTTTGATATTTCTAGTGTCAATTACATTTCAATAAACCTTTATCTATGTCTCAAAATTAAATTTCTAGGGTTCCCTGCGGTCCTGGGGTCGGCAACGGCCATCCTCGTATGGTCACCCATCGCCATGTTTAGCTCGTTTAACTTAGCATCATTTTCTCTCTTTCATTTTTGTTTGATTTTTCTTGTATTTTCTTTTTATTTATTTCATCATTATATGTCTGTTCACTATCACCGAAGTGTAGTTCTAGACATCCTGACTTGCCTAGACTGTTATTTGGCCACTGGAGCAAAAGAACGTATAGAATACGTACAGTGGGGATGTTACAACTTTTCCCCTCTAAATAAAAATTTCGTCCTTGAAATTTACCTGATGTGAAGAGCTGAGGGAACTGTTGCCTCATTGTCTCCTCGCTCTCCCATGTTGCCTCCTCCGTTTTGTGGTGTCTCCATAGGATTTTCACTAGTGGAATTGTCTTGTTTCTGAACTCTTTTACCTATCGTGCCAAGATTTTAATTGGTTCTTCTTCATATGTCAGGTCAGGTTGTACCACAATTTCTTCTGCTGAGATGACATGTGAAGGATCTGATCTGTATCTTCTGAGCATCGAGACATGGAACACATTATGTATCTTGTCTAGCTCAGGTGATAAGGCTAATCTGTAGGCTACTGGTCCCACACGTTCAATGACTTCATATGGGCCAATAAACCTAGGGCTTAATTTTCCCTTTTTCCTGAATCTCAACACTTTCTTCCACGGTGATACTTTGAGAAATACCTTCTCGCCAACTTCATACTCAATGTCTTTTCTCCTCAAGTCAGCATAAGATTTCTGTATGTCTGAGGCAATTTTCAAATTGGCCTTTATTAATTTCACCTTTTCCTTTGTCTATTTTATCAGGTCTGGCCCCACTAGCTTATCTTCACCCAACTCAGTCCAACATACAGGTGTTCTGCATTTTCTCCCATACAGTGCTTCATAGGGTGCCATTTGTATGCTAGCTTGATAACTATTATTGTATGCAAATTCTGTCAGTGGGAGGTATCTGTCCCATCTCCCCTCGGATTCAATGACACAAGTTCTCAGTATATTCTCGAGGGCTTATCACATATTACAGGGTATTATTATCATTTCATTTCATTGTTTACAGGAACTCATTGAGTTTCAAAATTTACCTGAATTACTCATTTCGACTGTCCATCCGTCTGAGGATGAAATTCGTACTAAAATGGAGTTGTGTGCCCAAGGATTCTTGTAATTTCTTCCAAAATCTAGATGTAAACCTCGGGTCTCTGTCAGATATAATGGAAAGTGGAATTCCATGTAGTCTAACTATCTCACTGATGTATAATTCTGCTAGCTTTTCCAGTGAGTAGTCAGTTCTAACTGGTAGAAAATGTGCTGATTTGGTCAACCTATCCACAATCACCCATACTGCATCATGCTTCTTCTAAGTGAGAGGTAGACCACTGACAAAGTCCATAGTGACTCGGTCCCATTTCCATTCAGGTATGTTTATAGGCTGTAACAAACCTGATGGAACTTGATGTTCTGCTTTGACTTGTTGGCAGGTCAAGCATCTAGTTACATGGTCAACTATGTCCTTCTTTATACCTGGCCACCAGTATTGGAGTTTCAGGTCATGGTACATTTTTGTGCTTCTTGGGTGCGTAGCATACACACTGTTATGTGCTTCTTTCAGAATACTAGTTTTCAACTCTTTATCATCTGGTACACATACTCTATCTTTATAGTACAGGCACCCATTTTCTTTCACTTCATATTCAATTTCCTTCCCCTCAGTGATTTTGCCCATAACAGCCATTAATTTCTCATCTCTTCTCGCCATCTTGTATCTCATGTAATGATTCGGCTTCACTTGCAACTCAGCCAAAATAACTCCATCATGAGTTAAGGATAGTTGGGCATTTAGAGATCTTAATGCTACAATAGATTTTCTGCTTAAAGCATCAGCGACTACATTTGCCTTCCCAGGGTGATAGCCAATCACACAATCATAATCTTTCAGGAATTCAATCCATCGCCTCTGTCTCAAATTAAGTTCCTTTTGGGTTGTGGATACTTGGACTCTTATGGTCTGTGTATATGTTGCATTTTTCTCCATACAAGTAATGCCTCCATATCTTCAATGCGAAGATAATTGCTGCTAATTCTAAATCATGAGTAGGGTAATTCTTTTCATGTGGCCTTAACTGCCTGGAAGCATATGCGACCACTTTCCCTTCTTGCATGAGTACACACCCTAACCCATTGTGTGAGGCATCACTGTAGACTACAAAGTCTTTTCCAGACATTGACTGTGTTAACACTGGTGCCTCTGTCAACATAGCCTTCAGCCTCTCAAAACTGGCTTGACACTTGTCATTCCAGTCAAATTTCATATTCTTGTGCAGTAATTTGGTCATTGGAGCAGCTATCAGGGAAAATCCCTTTACAAATCTTCTATAATATCCAGCTAACCCTAGGAAACTTCTGATCTCAGTTGTATTTCTGGGAGGCTTCCATTCCATCACTGCTTCAATCTTCTTGGGATCCACTCTAATCCCTTCAGCTGATACTACATGTCCAAGGAATGCAATCTCATTCAACCAGAACTCACACTTGGACAATTTAGCATACAATTTCTTCTCTTTTACAGTCTGCAGAACAATTCTCAAATGCCTACATCATTCTTTTCTGTCAAAAATATTAAAATACTGATAAGACTCCATATCTATGTCCAAATATCTTCATCCTCAAGGTGTTCTTTCTAATTTATAGCCATACTGAATTCTCAAAGCTTATAGCAATTTTTGTGGTAATGGTAGTCCACATTAGTGTAACCGAGTCATTGACTCTAGCTACCTTAGAAGTATAGCCTTTCGATAGGCTAGTTTTGAAGTTTTAAATTTCTGACTAGAATTTTCACATTTATTTCCCGTAATAGTACTCTATTCGGGCGTAACTGTATCAAACTATAGATTACTTACAAATATTCTTAGTTTATTGTACCATGAGGAAGCACGTAGCTCTACACAATAATCTCATGTCGGTACTGTAATTTGCAGCTTACAATACAAACATCGAGAACATTACGTAGTTATTACGTTATAACCTCATGAACTAGGTTTTCTACCTCTTTTTCTAATGCCCTCCGCGGCTCTAAGTCCATATCTTAACCTTGAATAATCAAAAGTAAACAGATATGCATAGTGTCACCTCGACTCTTATGAATGCAATGCATGCATGCACACTAGTTCTTTCTACTTATCTGTGCCTAGGAACGCCTAAACCATGCTCTGATACCACTAAATGTAACACCCCTCACCCGTCTACGGCAGAAGTTGAGCAAGGCGTGCTACCTGCGTCTTGAGCACCTGATCTTATCTGATTTCATTACAATTCTTGATTTATTTATTCAAAATCTTTATTTAAGGTTTAGGCTATTTTTACTTTTATCAAAATCTAACTAATTTGGAAATTTCAAAAATTAACGATAATCTAACAACATGCCGACTGTAATTTGGACTAACAGTTCCTCTGAACCTGCCAAAAACAATTTCAATATATACTCAATTTCTCAAACTTAATAGTCTCAAAAATTTTCAAACATAATGTATCTCAATACAGTATCCAGATTTCTCAGAAATCTCATCAGATTTTCAACATCTCAATATTCACAAGTACAATCTCATTGTAACTCAAATTCAATTCACATATTAAAATACTTACTTTGAATAGCTTCCATAATTCATAGGTTAATTACATGAGTTTATTTTTTACAAGATATACAAATAATTTACAATGTGCTAGGAATGAACAATATACATAACATGTATAAAATGAGCCCTATCTACATGCATTGCTGAGGAGGTGACAATCATGAACTCTTCTGACATTTCTGCAGATCTGGACTCCAAAAATCTCAATCGATACCATCTGGTTTTACCTTCAGTACCTGCGCGAGGAAGCAATTCCATCGCGCTAAGCATTTCTGCTTAGTGGTGCAATAGTATAACAAGAAATAATATATACAATTAAAGAAAGAATAAATCATAATTCGGATACTCAAGAATCAATTTAATTTGGTATGGTATTTCTAGTATCAACGATCTTATATACTAGTTTGTTCCTCTTTGGAAGTGCTTAGTTTATAACTTTTCAGTAATACTACCCAGTATACAAATTATTCTAACTGTATTGTATTTCAAGTCTCTATGGTTCTGCAATTTATATTTTTGTTATGTTTCTTTTGCTAATCTCTTTTACTCATTCATTCAACACTTAATTTAATTGTACTGAAATTTCATTATACTTAACTTAACTTAGCTTCCTGAATTGAATAATGTTTTAAATGACTGCCCATATAGCCTATACACTGACCAGACTGGATAAACGGATATTCTAGCACTGGGTACCTAATACCTCAGGCCGTCACACTATCGGTCACAAAGTATCTCCCGGTGTGCACACAGTGTGGCTAAAAGGCCATATAATCAATCAGGCATTAAGCCGAGTATAATAACACAAACTGTATAGCCATAGGCTATTAAAATCATAGTATGGCATAATAAGCCATAAAACACAGTATGATGTAAAGTCATTTCTGTAATTTGTCGAGAATCCTATTGGCATGCCAACCTATCCAAACTAGTCAACTAGGCAAATTAGGGCATATTACAATGTTACATATTTAATTCTTTATTCATAGGGTTTATACATCTTTATGCCTTTCACTGGTCAATAAAATTATTGACCTTTTTATGCATCATGGATAGGTTGATTCTAGCATCAACATGTCACAATTTACAATTCAATATGTTGTCAATATAATGCAATTTACCCTTTTCACAAGTTGGCATTCATTGCCAAATCACTTCAAGCATCATTTTATGTAATTACCAATTTTCAATTTTAGTGAGCTAGATTGATCTAGCATAAAGTCCTATTTCCCTTGGTTTTTAGCTTTTGGTCAAAGAAGCAAAATTGTAGCTCTATGTCTTATTGCACGCGGGGCAAAATTTCAGGTCATTCTGAGTTGTATAGACCAAGTTATGGTCAATTTACTAAAACGGGACAGATTGCACCTTTGGTGCAAAATTTGGTCAATTTCTCAATTTTTGTGTGCTAGATTTGTCTAGCTTAAAGTCCTATTTCTCTTGGTACTATTCCCTTCAGTTCATTTCATTAGTCAACCTATAATGTTGACCCTTGATGCACTCTACGTGAGTCAATTCTAATGTCACCAATATGTCATATTTTATAGCCCTTTAGTGTTGGTATATGTTACCAATTTCATTTCCAAGTGTATTGCATTTTATTGCAATTTACCGGATTTCGGTGTACTATTTTGACCTAGCCGGACGACCTACTTCCCTCGATTTTCGGGTTTCAGTGCAAACTACAAACTTGTAGGTCTATGTCTTATGGAACGGCGGGCAAAATCTCAGGTCATTCTGAATTATGTAGACCAAGTTATGGTCATTTTACTATTGCTGGTCAAAATGTATCAAAATTGGTCACTTTAGGTCATTTTAGGTCATTTTAGGTTCGGCCAGTTTTTGGACCCGAATTTGTGCAAGCTTTTTAACTTGCTTATGGTCATTTCTGGGGTTGGGTGTCTTCATAAGACTTGTAGATATAGGTCTTAACTATTCATGGTCAAAATTTCAGGTCAATTGGACCTGTTTTGAGTGAGTTATGGCCTAAACACTAACTGCTGCCCAAATGGTCAGTTTTCAGGCCTTAAATGCACTAATCCGGATTTGGTCACTTTTTAAGGTCAGTTTCTAGGTAGAATTTTGGCAACATTTCTACATGAAAGTTGGCCTATTTGGTGTTTAGTTCACCCCATATTGGCCTCATACCAATTGGGTTCACGGTTTGGCACTTATGGCCTAATTTAAGTGCTGCCTTCAATATACAACCTACACAAAGCTCATACACTCCCAATTTAATGTTCCTTCTCCTCCTCATTACTACAATATTCAATCAACAACACTTCTACACATATATTGTACACAATTTCAGCAATAATTCTGTGCCAAAATTTTGAAAAATTGTTGTAACAGCAGATTTTAATCGATGATTTTGATCTATGATCAAAATTTTACTTAAAGACTTTTTAAGAAATATTCAATGTTCCCACCACTATTTAATTTCGCGAAAATTATTTTAAAATCCCTAGTAGTATATTTAGTGGGTTACCGATAGGCAAAGTATGGTAATTCAATAGGTGTACTACGGGATCATGTTACATCTTACGGAAGAGTAGGGTGTGACATTACATGTGAAGTACAAATATTCAAGAAATAACTTTGTAATATGCCCTAGTAGGCCTAGTGTGATTGGTTTGGATAGGTTGGCATGCCAATAGGTTTTTTATAGCAGTACTGCGTATGATGTATGGCTCTATGCCATTCTGTGATATGATAGCCTATGGCTATATTGATTATGATGTTATACTTGGTTTTATGCCTTATTGCTTTTATGGCTTATTAGCCATTTTGTTTGCACACCGGGAGATACATTGTGACCGATGGTGTGATGGCCCGAGGTACCTGGTACCCAGTGCTAGTTTATCCGTTTATCCAGTCCGATCAATTTGTATAGGTTACTTGGGCATGAAAAAGTATAAATGTAATTGAATTGATTATTAAAGAAAGTAAGAAAATTAAATAGCAAGATAAAGAACAAGAATGATTATAATAAAAAGAGGCTCAAAATCATCAAGAAAACGATTAATAAAATACTAGAAAGAATTGAAATGAACTGGACTGATGAAAAAAAAACAGTTATCTATTATTGAATGCATTGGGAACTTTAATTATTATAAAATAATTTAAGATAACCTATAAGGTTTTGAATTAAAGGATAAAAAAAGATTAATAATAGAAATATAATTTAAATAAATGTTACAAATGTACCTTTCATATTAATATTAAGTTAAGAATAATGCTATTAGAATATTAGTATATTGTATATTCTTACTGTAACCTTATGAACTAAGCACCTCCAAAGAGGACTAAAATAGGAAGAAAAAAAAAAGGATATTAAATGTTAGAAACCATAATGAAGCATAATTAGCTCTAAATTATTTGAACCATGTTTTATTTCCATCTATATTTTGTACATTATTTTCTTTGTTATATTATTGCACCACTAAGCAGAAATGCTTAACGCGATGGATTTGTTTCCTCGCGTAGGCACTGAAGGCAAAACCCAGTGGATATTAGACTAGGATTTTGAGTTCTGATCTGCAGAAGTGTCTAAAGTATTCAAGGTTGTCACCTCCTCAGCAATGCATGTAGATAGGGCCCATATAGATCATCTTTTGTATGTTGTATAAAATGCTTAGTTATAGTATTGTAATGTAGATTATGAAAATGTAATTTAATTTATATATCATGTAAATTATGAAATTATGTAATTACTTTGTAAATTATGTAATTTAAGCATGAATGAGATTGCATGGGTTTGAAGAGAGAATTGAAATATATAGATGATGCATGAAATGATAAGATTTTTTTTTTAAAAAAAATATTTTTGAAATTTTCAAATAGGTGAATAGTGAAACACGTCAAACGATAATAAAATAGGGGAAACTCCGTTAGTTTCTCCTTAGAAAAATAATTGATATTAAATTAAAAGAATTCAAAATTTTTAAAGAAATAAAGTAAGATAAGGTAGGGTGCTCCGGCACCGAATGTAACACGCTTTGCTCGGCTAAACTGCAGTTGGGTGAGGGGTGTTACATTTATTGGTATCAGAGCACCGTTTAGTCATTCCTAGGGATAGATAGATGGAAAGGAATAGTCTGCATAACATGCATTGCATTCATATGAGTCGAGGTGACACTAATGCAGATCTATTTTCTCTGGTTAGGTGAAGAAATAAGGAAGTAGTAGCTCCTCGACTATTTACACTGGGTAAATTTTGAGGACAAAATTTTTGTTAGAGGAGAAGAATTGTAACTCCCTCACTTTTGCTAGTCCGTGCATTCGATTGTTCCGGTGACCAATGTCTATCTGGACAGCTAGAATGACTGGAACTATATATAAACTAAAGTGAGGAGTCATAAAGAAACCAAATAAGTGTAAGAAAAATTTAGGAAAAATTTTAGAAATAAAATACAACCAAGTTAAATGAGCCGGTGCCCTAGCGATAGGTAACCTAGTGGGAAGTTGCGGTCCTCGCAGCTAGGAGCCCTAAACCCAGGAGAAAATTTATGAAAAAAATTTTGAGACTCCAGAGAAGAGTCATTAAGGTTTTTATGGCATTAGAATACAAAGAAAATGTTTAGAAAAATTTTTAGATCGGTATAGACGATTTTGGCTCGATTAGTCAAATGAGGGCATTTTGGTCATTTCGTCTTCAGAGATGATTTTTGGTTGACTTGTCTAGTTAAGTAAATAATTATTATGACATAAAATATGAATAAATATTGCTAAAAATTTAATTAAAAATGAGTAGAAAAGAAAAGGAAAGAAAATGAAGGAAATTTGGAATTATGACATCACATGATGTCACTAAAGCACTCCCACCCAATTATATTGTGACACATGTCCATAGACCACTTAAAATGAGTAAAATGGGCAGAAAAATTGAAGAAACAATCTGCTTCTTCTTCACAAATGAACCAGCTCCCTCTCTTCCACCATTGAAGCTTCACCAAGCTTCCAAACCACCCACAAAATCACCTCAAAACCTCATCTTTCCTTCACAAAAATTTGTCCCTACCACTAGAGCTAGACTTGGACAGCCATTAGAAGAGGAGAAAGTGAAGGAAAGTGAAGGGTAGAAATTCATCCAAGAGGTTAGTGCTAATTTTCTTGCTTCCACTCTTTTCTAGGCATGAATTAAAGATGCATGAACTTGCCCCATGAAATTTTAGCAGCCTTAAGGTACCTAGGGTTTCATCAATTTGATTGCATAATAGTTATATATGGCTGCCATTGAACATGATTTCAGTGTTTTAATTCATGGATTGTATGTATATAGAGAATTGAAATTGTTGGAGTTAGGATTTGGGCACCAAAATTTGGATTTTGTTTATGTATTAATGAAAAGAAGTTGTAATGGTCAATTAGTGACCATTTGGTCATGTTTGAGTAGGGAATGGAGTGAATGGTGCCAAGGGAATGGAGGTTAGGCATGCTGTCTAATGTGCCTTGCAGGTCTGGATGTGAGTCCCGCAAGTTTGGATAGCTATAACTTGGGTTGTGTAGATTCAATTGGTGCAAGGCAATTGGACATGAAATTAGACACATAATGGCAAAACTTTGATGAAGGAACCATGTCTAGAAACTAAACTTAGGATGCCCTAAAAATTGACCAAATCTGGGTAACTTACATTCTACCTAGGCAAAATGACCAAATGAACAGTGTTCATTCATTTGATCATAACTCAGTGTAGAAAGGTCCAATTGACCTGAAATTTATATCAATGGAATGCTGAAGCAATTTATAACAACTTTCATGTAGAACACAAATTCAAATTCTGGACTTAACTAAATGAAATTGCTAGCCAAAATTGGACTATCAAATCTGACAGAACCAAAAACTGCCCAAATATTCTGGGTAAAGGCAATCCGACTAGTTATTGTGAAATAGCCATAACTTGAGCTAGAAAACTCCAATTGAGGTGATTCAAAAAGTAAAATGTAACTAGACACAATAAAGAACAACTTTGATTAAGAACACTTGGCCAAATTCTCACTGTAGAATGGCCTAATGGAACAGTGAACTCTAACACCCAAAAAACTAAAATTTTGATTTATTCTCCATTGGATTGGCAAATAATGCCAACACTTTTGGGAACCAAAATGTGGTAAATCTATGTGATTAAAACTCATGTAACTATTATATATGAGAAAGTCAATATTTTGACTTAAATGACCAAATGAATAGTAACCTTACATGTTAAGTACAAATATTCAAGAAATAACTTTGTAATATGCCCTAGTAGGCCTAGTGTGATTGGTTTGGATAGGTTGGCATGCCAATATGGTTCTGATAGCAGTACTGCGTATGATGTATGGCTCCATGCCATTCTGTGATATGATAGCCTATGGCTATACTGATTATGATGTTATACTTGGCTTTATGCCTTATTGCTTTTATGGCTTATTAGCCATTCTGTTTGCACACCGGCAGACACATTGTGACCGATGGTGTGACGGCTTGAGGTACCTGGTACCCAGTGCTAGTTTACTCGTTTATCTAGTCTGGTAAATTTGTATAGGTTACTTGGGCATGGAAAAGTATAAATGTAATTGAATTGATTATTAAAGGAAGTAAGAAAATTAAATAGCAAGATAAAGAACAAGAATGATTACAATAAAAAGAGACTCAAAATCATCAAGAAAATGATTAATAAAATGCTAGAAAGAATTGAAATGAACTGGACTGATGAAAAAAAAAAGTTATCTATTATTGAATGCACTGGGAACTTTAATTATTATAAAATAATTTAAGATAACCTATAAGGTTTTGAATTAAAGGATAAAAAAAGATTAATAATAGAAATATAATTTAAATAAATGTCACAAATGCACCTTTCATAATAATATTAAGTTAAGAATAATGCTATTAGAATATTAGTATATTGTATATTCTTACTGAATTAGGAAAAAAAAAGGATATTAAATGTTAGAAACCTTATTGAAGCATAATTAGCTCTAAATTATTTGAACCATATTTTATTTCCAACTGTATTTTGTATATTATTTTCTTTGTTATATTATTGCACCACTAAGCAGAAATGCTTAGTGCAATGGATTTGTTTCCTCGCGCAGGTACTGAAGGCAAAACTCAGTGGATATTAGACTGAGATTTTGGAGTTCTGATCTGCAGAAGTGTCTAAAGTATTCAAGGTTATCACCTCCTCAGCAATGCATGTAGATAGGGCCCATATAGATCATCTTTTGTATGTTGTATAAAATGCTTAGTTATAGTATTGTAATGTAGATTATGAAAATGTAATTAATTTATATATCATGTAAATTACGAAATTATGTAATTACTTTATAAATTATGTAATTTAAGCATGAATGAGATTGCATGGGTTTGAAGAGAGAATTGAAATATATAGATGATACATGAAAAAATGAGATTTTTTTTTATTTTAAAATATTTTTGAAATTTTCAAATAGGTGAATAGTAAAACACATCAAACGATAATAAAATAGGGGAAACTCCGTTAGTTTCTCCGTAAAAAAATAATTGATATTAAATTAAACAAATTCAAAATTTTTAAAGAAATAAAATAAGATAAGTTAGGATGCTCCGGCACCGAATGTAGCACGCCTTGCTCGGCTACACTGTAGTTAGGTGAGAGGTGTTACAGAGATAGTTGGGCAAAGCGATGTAGCCAAGCAAAAAAATTAGCATCAGCTGAAAATCCTGCTGATCCATTCACTAAGCCTATGCCACAAGTTCAGTTAGACCGACATCTTGAGAAGATAGGTCTAAGGTATTGTAATGAATGGCTCTAGTGCTAGTGGGAGATTGTTAGTAGTATACCCTAAAGCATATCATTTAGTATGTATCTTATACATATTTTATTAATAAAAGGCATTTTCACTTTTCTATTTACATAATATATTTATGTATAATAGAAAAGGTCCATTGATATTTTGATAGAAATTCTATTCTTAAGTTGTTAAGAATATGAGTGATAGTATTTCTAGCACAAAGTATCATAAATTAATTCACAATCGAGGATACTTCACAATAAAGATATGACTTATCCAGAAAGATTGTAATCATGTTTGTTCCCAAGTTATTTACATTAGATGTAAATAAGATGGAATGGTGAGTCTCATGTCATATAACAAACATGATAGGCACTTATGCATGATAAGTAGGCTGAACCAGTGACATTTATGACAAGCACATGGAGTTTACTCTTGTCAATGCATTGTCATAAATCATATCAGTACATATAATCTTTAGACCTGAGATAGCACAGTTATCTTGTATATAGGGGGTTTGAGTTTGATACTACTTTCATACTTGTACTGTGCATGGGTATATGGGCATGTGTTGGCTCCTACTAGTTATATATGGAGGTAGGTGTTGATCAAGAGGGAATCTATTACCCTAAGTAAATAGGGATAAAATCCTATGTTCATTTAATTATTCTTGATGTTTCAAGTTCCTAGCCAGGACAGATAGATTTAATCAGAAAAGAGTTTCTGATGAGAAAATCTTTTTAATCAAGAACTTAAATTAAAAGAGAACATAACATTCATAGCAAATAAGGTTTGACATAAACCATGACTCCAGCTCGAATTAGGATTTTGTAACAGAGAGATTCTAGTGCATGGTAACATATGATTTTAAGTTCATTTAAGGTAAACCTTATTACTGATTGGGTGGCCATAGCATGCCATGCTAGGTATTAACCATAGTCTATGAGGTGCATAAAATGATTTAGAGAAATCATTTATGGTAAGAAAGAGTTCTGATGATATTAAGAGTTGACATCATATCTCATTACCAATTAGTGATGAGCCTAGTGAGTCACACACATACACAAGTAATCACCAAGTTAAATGTGATTTTATTAATTAATTAAAGAGTTTGATTAATTAATTAAATAGGTTTGGTTTGCAATTAGATTACAAAGTCCCTACCATAACTTGAAATCAAGTCTAGGTTATTGGATGTATGGTATAAGTTAAATTTATATTTAAAGTGTTTAAATATGAATTTAATCATGAGAATTAATTAATAGAGATTAATTAATTAATTTATATTTTATATAAATTGATTAGAAGAAGAGAAATAATTATTTTGGGTTGAGAACTCAAAATTAAGACACAATAATATTTTGGTCATTTCACAGGGTGACATGTGGCACCATGAGATGGTGACACATGGCACTACACATAAGCTTGTCATTTTTCTTTTAATCATGTAAGATGATCAAAGTCAAGATTAAATCTAGGTTTGACACTTGGCACAATGTGATTGGGTCAATTAAACTAAGAGCCAATCAGAAGATGACATGTGGCAAGGGTTTTAAGTGATGACTTAGATAAGGGAAAGGATGAAAGAACAAAATAGCAAGCTGCTATTCTTTCATATGTGCTGCCACCTAAAGAAGCTCTCCCCACTCTGCTTCTTCATCTCTCATCAATTCAAAGAGAATTGTTAACATTCTCTTGAATTAAAATTGCTAGAAATCGTTTCTATTGTCCTGTATATATTTATAACATCTCTAAAGGCAAAACCTTAATTTCTAATTGATTGGAAAGGCTTGAAAAGTTGTTCAAGGGGCTGCCATTGGTGATCTTGGTGTGGACAAGCTAAAGGGACAACATCTTGTGTCCTAGATGCATCCCAAAGGTACCAAATACAACTACAGTGCATCAAAAGGTTAGTGCACTTGTTCTTAATTTAATCTAGGGTTCTAATGAATTAATCTGTTAATTCTAAAATCTTAAATGGCAAATGTAGATCCAAAATATATTTGCTGTTTAACATTGAAATCAAATAGATAAATAATGAATCTTGCATGATGCATGAGACCCTAGAAGAAAAATTTTGAATTCAATGATCTAAACTTATGTTTTTCATGCTTTCGCTCCTTTAGATCAAATCACACAATTAAATCATATAATCAACAATCTAAATGGCAAATATAGTGGCTCTAATACCAATTGAATGAGCGGAAGCATGAAAATTAGTAGTTTAGAACATTGAATTCAAAATTTTTTTTCTAGGGTCTCATGCATCATGCAAGATTCATTATTTACCTAATTAATTTCAATGTTAAACAGCATATTAAAACACTTTTAATATGTTTTTTGATCTGCATTTGCCATTTAAGATTTTAGAATTAACAGATTAATTCATTAGAACCCTAGATTATTTCAAGAACATGTGCACTAACATTTTGATGCACTGTTGATGTGTTTGGTACCTTTGGGAAGCACTTAGGACACCAGATGTTGATGTTGTCCCTCTAGCTTGTCCATATCAAGTTCACTAATGGCAGCCCCTTGAATTGCTTCTCAAGCCTTTCCAATCAATTAGAAATTGAGGTTTTGCCTTTTAGAGAGGTTACAGTTATATATAGGACACTAGAAACGATTTCTAGCAATTTTAATTCAAGAGAATGTTGGCAATTCTCTTTGAATTGATGAGAGATGAAGAAGAAGAGAGGAAAAGGGATGAGAGGTGGCGGCACACTTTTGATAAAAATCAGAAATCTTTTTTTGTTCTTTCATCATTTCCTTTTATAGCTAGTTTACCACTTAAAACCCTTGCTACATGTCATTTTCTGATTGCATCATATTTTAATTTAACCCAATCACATTATGCCAAGTGTCAAAGCTAGATTTAATCTTGACTTTAATCATCTTACATATTTGGAAGACAAATGGCAAGCTTATATGTAGTGCCATGTGTCATCATCTCATGGTGCCACATGTCACCCTGTGAAATGACCAAATTGCCCTTGTGTCTTAATTTTGATTTCTTAACCCAAAATAATTATTTCTCTTCTTCTAATCAATTTATATCAAATATAAATTCATTAATTAATCTCTATTAATTAATTTCTCATACTTAAATTCATATTTAAACACTTTAAATATAAATTTAACTTATACTATACATTCAATAACCTAGATTTGGTTTCAAGCCATGCTATGGACTTTGCAATCTAATTGCAAACCAAACCTATTTAATTAATCAATTAAACTCTTTAATTAATTAATTAAATTACATTTAACTTGGTGATTAGTTGTGTATGTGTGTGACTCACTAGGCTCATCACTAATTGGCAATGAGATATGATATCAACTCTTAATATCATCAGAACTCTTTCTTACCATAAATGATTTTTCTAAATCATTTTAGGCACCTCATAGACTATGGTTAACACCTAGCATAGCATGCCATAGCCACCCAATTAGTAATAAGGTTTACCTTAAATGAACCTATAATCATATGTTACCATGCACTAGAATCTCTCTGTTACAAAATCCCAATTCAAGTTGGAGTCATGATTTATTTCAAACCCCATTTGCTATGAATATTATGTTCTCTTTTAATTCCAGTTTTTTATTAAAAAGATTTTCTCATCAGAAACTCTTTTCTGATTAAATTTATCTGTCCTGGCCAGGAACTTGAAACATTAAGAACAATTAAATAAACATAGGATGTTATCCCTATTTACTTAGGATAACAGATTCCATCTTGATCAACACCTATCTCCATATATAACTAGTAGGAGCCAACACATGCCCATATACCCATACACAATACAAGTATAAAAGCAGTATCAAACTCAAACCACCTATATACAAGATAACTGTGTTATCTCAGGTCTAAAGATTATATGCAGTGATATGATTTATGACAATGCATTGACAAGAGTAAACTCCATGTGCTTGTCATAAATATCACTGGTTCGGCCTACTTATCATGCATAAGTATCTATCATGTTTGTTATATGGCATAAGACTCACCATTCTATCTTATTTACATCTCATATAAATAACTTGGGAACAAACATGATTACAATCTTTCTGGATAAGTCATGTCCTTATTGTGAAGTACCCTCGATTGTGAACCAATTTATGATACTTTATGCTAGAAATACTGTCACTCATATTCTTAACAACTTAAGAATAGAATTTCTAATAAAATATTAATGGACCTTTTCTATTACACATAAATATATTATGTAAACGGAAAAGTGAAAATGCCTTTTATTAATAAAATATGTACAAGATACATACTAAATGATATGCTCTAGGACATACTACCAACAGTCGTTACTTCAAGGGGATGCATATGATTGGTGGAAGACCATCCCCCACAGCTTGGTGGAACCTCCAGTATTGACCTGGGACGACTTAATCAGAGAGTTCAGACAGAAATATATCCTAGATATGTGGATCAAAAATTGCAAGAATTTTTAAGTCTGAAGCAAGGGAATCGGTCTGTGGTAGAGTATGAAAAGTAGTTCTCCCGCTTAAGCCACTATTCAGGGAGTCTCCTATCTATCAGCAGAGAAAGGTGCCAGAGGTTTGAGACCATCCTGAAGCCCAGTCTGAGGATGCAAGTGGTTGAATTCAGACATAATAACTTCTCTGAGCTCATCTCTCAAGCACTTGAGTTAGAAAGAATTGAGTCAGAAGGGGCACCAGTGAAAGAGAAAACAGAGAAGACAGAGAAATCAGAAAAAGAAAAAGGTGAAAAATCAGTTGAGCGAAGTTCCAGTGGCAATACTGGAAAAAGAAAGAAATTTAGGGGATCAGGCAGCGGTGGAAGGTCTAGTAGAGGTAGATTTTCTGGACAGAGACCCCTTTGGTTTGGTCAGCAGATGTCTAGGAGTTCTCACCCTCCCCGCCCTTGTGGGACATGTGGCAAGACCCATAATGGTGTTTGTTATTGGGCTACAGGAGCTTGTTTTAACTGTGGAGGCACGGGTTGTAACACCCCTCACCTGACTACAGTGTAGCCAAGCAAAGTGTGCTACATTCGATGCCAGAGCACCCTATCTTATCTTACTTTATTATTTTAGTAATTTTGAATTCGTTTAATTTAATATCACTTATTTTTCTGTGGAGAAACCAGCGGAGTTTCCCCTATTTTATTTCTATTTGGCGCATTTTATTATTCACCTGCTTGAAAATTCAACAATATTTTCACAATAAAATCTTATCCATTATTCTCATAACCATCTCATAATTCACATCTCATTCATATATCTCAATTTCATATTCATTTCCATTCATTCCAACTCATATATGATAATTTTCAATCTTCATTAATTTACATGATATACAATTTAATTACATATGAAATAATTAATTTATAAATTTACATCACATAAATATCACTTACAAATTCTTAATTTACATTACAACATACGAAATATTTATAACATACAAAATACATAAAGTGATATACATGGGCCCTAGCTACATGCATTGCTGAGGAGGTGACAACCTTTGACACTCTGCAGATCTGGACTCCAAAATCTCTGTTTAGTATTCGCTGAGCTTTAACTTCAGTACCTGCGCAAGGAAATAAATCCATCGCGCTAAGCATTGCTGCTTAATGGTGCAATAATATAACAAGAAATAATGTATACAAATAAAAATAATTGGAGCATATTTTCTATACTCAAGAATTTTACTGGGTTCATATGAAATTGCCATACAATATATTTTTCGTCATTTATGTTGCTCTCTATAATCTCTTTTGTCATAAGTTCACAATAATCATTTATATAATGTACAAATAAATCTAAATATTTAGTCTATGTTTATATTATTATGAGGGATGCATTTCTATAATTACTTACGTTATGCTTATTTTGCTAGTCTTTCATTTACTCTCTTAATATTTTCTATATGTTGTGCATCATTTCGTAATAATTAAATTCTTAATACTAGTTTAATACCTTTCGGATTTTTCTCACTGATTTATTTAGTTTCTAATATTTTTAACTTATTTCAATAAATTTTTCTGCTCAGGTAACCTATGACAGGCTGACTAAACAGGATAACGGGTCGTTGTCACTGGACACCGTGGTGCCTCAGGCCATCATACCATGGGACGTAGAACGTCAACCACGTATGCAGTCAGTATGGCTAAAAAGCCATGATAACACATAATCGGGCATAAAAGCCATGAGTGCGAGCATAAAGCCATGAATGCAGGCATAAAGCCATGAATACAGGCATAAAACCTTTCGCAATACTGCTAAAATAATACCCTATTGGCATGCCAATCTATCCAATCTGATACACGTGTCTAGGCAATACATGGGTACATATGGAAGTTTAAATATCTTTACCCAAATCAGTTCAATATACTGTTGTTCTACACTTTCTCCCTTATAGTGCTTCGTAGGGTGTTATTTATATGTTAGCTTAATAACTATTATTATATACAAATTTTACCAGTGGGAGGTATCTGTCCATCTCCCCTCAAATTCAATGACACAAGTTCTCAATATATTCTTGAGGACTTATCACATATTACAGGTTATTATTATCATTTCATTTCTTTATTTACAGGAACTCAATGAGTTTCAAAATTTACCTGAAATAATTGTTTCAACTGTCCATCCGTCTGAGGATGATAAGCCGTACTGAAATCTCTAAGCTTATAAAAATTACTGTGGTACAGGTAGTTCACATTAGTATAATTGAGTGACTGACTCTAGCTACCTTACAAGTGTGATCTTTCAGTATGTTAGTTCTGAAGTTTAAATTTTTAACTAGAATTTTCACATTTATTTCCCGTAATAGTACTCTATTCGGGTGTAACTGTATCAAATCACAGACTACTTATAATATTCTCATTTTATTATACCACGAGGAAGCATGTAGCTCTATACAATAATCCCATGTTGGTATTGTAATCTGCAGCTTACAATACAAATATCGAGAAAATTACATAGTTATTACTTTATAACCTCATGAACTAGGTTTTCTACTTCTTTTTCTAATGCCCTCTGCGACTCTGAGTCCATATCTTAACTTTGAATAATCAAAAGTGAACAGATCTGCATTAGTGTCACATTGACTCTTATGAATACAAGGCATGTATGCACACTAGTTCTTTCTACTTATCTTTGCCTAGGAATGCCTAAACCGTGCTCTGATACCACTAAATGTAACACCCCTCACCCGTCTACAGTGTAGCCGAGCAAGGCATGTCACACGGAGTGCCGGAGCACTTGATCTTATCTGATTTCATTACAGTCCTTGATTTACTTGTTCAAAAACTTTATCTAAGGTTTTGCCTATTTTTACTGTTTATCAAAATATAACTAATTTGAAAATTTAAAAAATTTTAACGATAATCCAGCAGAGTGCTAAAAATAATTTCAATATATACTCAAATTCACAACTCAGAATCAGTCTCAAAATTTCTCATACTCAATCTCAATCAGAATCATCATGATCATATACTTAACTCATATATCAGAATTCTTACATTTCATTATCTTACATAATTTGCCAACTAATTACATAAGTTTGTCAAGTACAGGATATACAAATAATTTACAATATACTTAGAATGAACAAAATACATAACATGTGTAAATATGAGCCCTATCTACATGCATTGCTGAAGAGGTGACGACCTTGTACACTTCTGACACTTCTGCAGATCTGGACTCCAAAATCTCAGTCGAAGTACCAGCGCGAGGAAAACAGTTCCATTGCGCTAAGCATTTCTGCTTAGTGGTGCAATAGTATAACAAGAAATAATATATACAAATAAAGAAAGAAATAAATCATAATTCGGATACTCAGGAATCAATTTAATTTTGGTATGATATTTCTAGTATCAACTATCTTATATACTAGTTTGATCTTCTTTGGAAGTACTAAGTTATAACCTTTCAATAATAATGCCTAGTATACAAATTTTCAACCTGTATTGTATTTTAAGTCTCTACGGTTCTGCAAATTATATTTTTGTTATGTTTCTATCGCTAATCTCTTTTACTCATTTCATTCAATACTTAATTTAATTGTACTGAAATTTCATTATACTTAACTTAACTTAACTGCCTGAATTGATTAATGTTTTAATAGACTGTCCATGTAGCCTATACACTGACTAGACTGGATAAACAGATATACTAGCACTGGGTACCTAGTACCTCGGGCCATCACACCATCGGTCACAAAGTATCTCCCGGTGTGCAAATAGTGTGGCTAAAAAGCCATATAATCAATCAAGCATTAAGCCAAATATAACAACACAATCCATATAGCCATAGGCTATTAAAATCATAGTATGGCATAATAAGCCAAAAAACACAATATGGCATAAAGCCATTTACAAAACAGCTGTCAGAATCCTATTGACATGCCAACCTATCCAAACTAGTCAACTAGGCAAAGTAGGGCATATTACAAGGTTACATATTTAATTCTTTATTCTTAGGGTTTATACGTCTTTATGCCTTTCACTAGTCAACAAAATTGTTGACCTTTTTATGCATCATGGATAGGTTGATTCTAGTATCAACATGTCATAATTATTCAGTAGATCATCAGACATATCACATTTCATATCAATTGTTCTAACATACCATTGTGCTCAAAGCATTTTTCCTGTCTCTGATAATAAGGACTAATGTCCCATTCATACATTCATATGATATATTAAGTCATTATGTTTCTTATTCAGATTACTAGTCAAACATAAACATTGACTTTTTCACATTGAACATATATGTTGGTTCTAGTTGCACTAGGATTCCTCATTTTGAGTTTATGCTCGTTGGCATTGATTTCCAAACTTAATTCAAGGCTAATTATATGTGATTCCAAATTTTCAGATTTCATAGCCAATGGTTTCTATTCCATTGGGTCAGGCTATAGGGTGAAATTAGCAAAATTCTCTTCATCAAATTGTTTCTTATTGTGTCTTATTTAATTCCCTTTTTGAATTACTCCGTTTTGAGTTGTATAACTCAAGTTATGGTCATTTAACCATAACTAGGTCAAATCTAAATTTCGACTTCCTTATTAGGCATTTTCGGTTCTGACTTTACTAATTTATTTGGACTGTTTGTAATAACATTGAGGTCTAGTATTCTTCATAAGTATTGTTGCCCTATGTTTTAGGGTCAATCAAAAATTTTACTTGTAATTTGTCAAGTTTTATGGAATTATTTATACTCAAATTGTTGACATGGACTCAAAGGTCCTATATTGGCATGGTTCTCAATTAGGTCAATGGCTTTAACCTTAAATTATGGCCTTATACATTCATAATTTGAGGAAGCTGCCTAAAACAAAGTTTTAGGTCTCTTTCTTAGCTTTCTAAATTGGTATGGCTCATTACATTTGGAGACTTCTTGTGGGAGATATGCTTATTTGAATTTTCTAGACTTAATGGTCAATTGTACCAATTCCAGATTTAGTGTGTCAACTTAATCAACTTAATTGGCCTAGTTCCCTTGATTTCTGGGTTCTGGTCAAAATTTCAATATTGTAGTTTTATGTCTTATTGAATTTTTTTCACTGATTTCATGTCATTCTGAGTTGTATAGACCAAGAGATGGTCAATTTACTAAAGCTGGACAGTTTGCATTTTTAATGCAAAGTTAGGTCATTGTTTTGGTCAATTCCAATTATGGCAGATTTGGTACCCTAACTTGGGCAATCAATTTGACTTGGTTCTTGTCATTTCTGGGCTTTGGTGTCTTCATAAGAGTTGTAGCTCTATGTCTAATCTTTCCATTGATATAAATTTCAGGTCATTTGGACTTGTTTTGAGTGAGTTATGGTCAAATGAGTGACTACTATTCATATGGTCAAATTCTGGGTTGGAATGGTTATGGATAGTTTTGTTACCTCAATTTTTGCAAGCAATTTGACTTAGTAAATGACATTTCTGGGTTCTGCAATCTTCACCAAAGTTGTAGCTCTATGTCTAAGCTTTCCAACGGTATAAATTTCAGGTCATTTGGAGTTGTGTAGACCAAGATATGGTCATTTTACTATGGCTGATCAAGTTGCACTTATACTGCACTATTAGGTCATTTTTAAGTCAAAGTCAATTCGGCCAGTTTTTGTAACTCAATTTGGGCAATCAATTTGAATTGCTTAATGGCATTTTTGGGCTTAGTGGTCTCTACCAAAGTTGTAGCCCTATGTCTAAGCTTTCCAATGATATAAATATTAGGTCATTTGGATCTGTTTTGAGTGAGTTATGGCCAAAACACTGGTTACTATTCAAATAGTCAGTTTTCAGGTTTGCAAGGTTGCAAATCCGGATTAGGTCAGTTTTAGTGTCACTTTCTGGACAAAATTTAGGTATGCTTCCAACATAAAAGTTGGCACATTTTGTACCTAGTTTCACCTCCAATTGTCTTCATGCCAATTGGGGTTACACATTTAGGGTTATAGGCTCAAATGTATACTGCCCTTAACACATTCCTCAAACACCCATCCAAATGCATGTTCAACTTATTCTAGCTTACTTTCCATACCTAATTCTAATTTTGTATATTACCATATTCATCAATCACTTTACATTATAGTCAATTTGGGCAGATTACAAATACCTTTAATATATCAATTATAATCTTAATTCACAAAGTCCATTTCTAACCATATATACACATAAATACTCCTAAATATTACATTAACTTCCACTACTAAATTACATACACATTCATCCATCCTTAATAACACAATTCATCAAGCAACTTCATGAATTCAAGCATTCTTCAAGAAGTCACAAAGCTTCCGAATTGCCCCAAAATGCATAAGCCGTCTACCATTGCTTCAACTCTAATTTCAAATGCTCAATCATCACATACACATGAAGTTAACTTACTAGTACATTAAATCACCTTAATTAACATTAATTCCCATCAAATACATATAAGAATAAGTCATTAACCATGCATTTTCATGGCTGCCAAAACTAAGGTTCACCAATACTCAATCATTTCCTCAATTTTTCTTAACCATTCAACTTGTCTCAACCTCAACACAAAGTTTAATTAAGTGAGATAAGGAAAACTAGCACTAACCTCAACTTGAGCTTGACAAATCCTTGAAATTTCCTCTCCTTTTTGCTGCCTATAAACCGCCCATGGTGTAAGGATCTTTTTTCATGAAGGGAGCTTGAAGAAATAATGGCTTGATGATGGAGGACTTGAGCACATGCATGAAACGGCCATGGTGAATTTGGGAGGATTTCATTTCGGCCATGGATGAAGGCTTGAAGAAAATGAAATGGTTTAGTGGAACAATTTGTCCCAATTACTTATATAGGTGGTGTCACGCCTTATCCCTTGTAAGGCATGAGATGTTCCCATAGCATACCTAATGAATTACCAAACTACACCTACCGATAACCCATTAGTTATGCTACAAGAGATTTTAAACAAATCATAGCTTTTTATCTTATCAATTCTTTTGCGAAAAATTGCATGGGAATAGTTAAAAATTTAATGTAAACATTCATTGGAAATAATGATAGACTAAATATTGCAAAGGTTACATTTTCATAAGTCTTAAAATAAAATACAACTCAAAACACTTTAGTAATGCAGCACTTTTTAATACAAACTGCTCAATGTCCGTACATCCATACATATAGATACAAAATACATCCAAAGGAATCAAAAGGGTATACCTAACGTAAATACCCACAATTAATACCAAAATGCTTCTTTCAAGTCTCTCACTCGACAGCCTTCTCCTTTCACTTACCTGCGATAGCATAAAGAAGCTATTGCTGAGTATATCACTCAGTGATGCACAACTAATAACTTTAAAACTTAAGGTAAAACACAATTTGTCAAAGCATAATAAATGACATTTTTCTTAAGCATGAAAACTTCACAATAGTTCTAAGTCTATAAGAGCCATTTATTGGAATAACATTTCAAATGAGAAATCACACTTCATAAATCACAATTCACAAAGCATTAGTGTTGCCAACATCAACACACAGTTCAGGCCATGACACAATTTCACGATCAGTGCCGTATTGTACACTACAACAAAGTAATCTCAACCTCGTTAACCGTTATTAATGAGGGAAGGGCTAGCTAGCTAATGAGTACTCATGTAGTCTTACCCCACTAATCGTTATTAATGGGAGACATAATCAATATCAATTATCAACCCCAAGTAGTCGTTACTACTAGGAAGTTTCAAAAGGGACTGTCATGCTAACTGTGGTTTCAAAACAATTTTCAAAAATTTTCCACTCTATAATCACATTTATAAACCAATAAACACATTTAAATTCATCATAATATCCAAAAAAAGGTGGCAACACCCAAATTTCTCAAATGCAAGAGAAAAACTATATTTCAGTCAAAGTAAACTTGTTCAAAGTAAACTCATTCAAATAAACACATTCCAAACAATTTACAAGTTTAAAAACGAAGAAAAGGTTAGTTGTGCACAAACCTTCAATAATTCTCCTCCCTTGTTACCTAATTCTCCTTGTTCATTTCAACTTCTTTTTCTACTGAAAATATACAAATAGAATACCTCAATACTAATCTCAATTGCTATCAAGAACTCATTACATGAATGTTTAATATATCCCAAGTTAGCTTTGCAAATTTTAGAAAGTTTTGGTTTTGGACAGCTTGGTGCCCTAATCTTTGAACCCAATTTTTACCTAGTTTCGATCATAATTTGGTGAGGTGTTCTTCATGAAAATTGTTCATCTGGGTCTTAACTTTATTTTCCTTTTTGAATTGCCTAATTCGGAGCTATGTAGCTCATGTTATGGCCAAAATACGGTTACTATTTACATTACTGTTTACCCTGCAGTTTCAGTTTTGGCATATTTAACGATCCAATTTTGTTCAGTAATTTGATCAAGCTAAGTCCATAATTTGGTCTAATGTTCTTCATACGAAATGTTCTCCTATGTCTTAAGTTTCCATCAGTTTAAGAATCACCTAAATTGAAGTTTTCTAGAGAGAGTTATGGCCATGCAAAGTTTACTGTTCATATAGTAAATCTGCAGATTCCAGATTTTCTGCAGATTTGATGATTCAAATTTGCTTAGCAATTTGATTGGGTTATGTCCATAATTTGGCCTTAAGTCCCTCATATGAAATGTTCCACTATGTTTTAAGTTTCTATCGATTCGAGAATCACCTAAATCGGAGTTTTCTAGAGAGAGTTATGGCCATATAATTTTAAGTAAAATCATAACATTTACAGCAAATTTTAAGAAGTTATGAAAACTGTGATGATTTAACATAATTTTACGACTCAAGTCACAATATTTTCCTAAAATGATACTATTTTCTGTAAAATAGTTAATTACAAAAAATTAATAGAAAATGTAAACTTGTTTGACGTAAAATAAAATACACTTATTAATTATAAATAAGACCAAATAAAATATTGACATATAACATTTCACATTTAAAATTTACAATTTTAATTAAAATCATAATATTTTATAAAAAATTTTAAGATGTTACAGAAACTATGATGATTTAACATAATTGTACAACTCAACTCACACTATTTTTTAAAATGATACTATTTTCTGTAAAATAGTTAATTATGGAAAATTAACTACCAAAAAATATAAACTTGTTTTAAGTAAAATGAAATACATATATAATTTTTTTTTGTAATACTATAAAAATATTAATTATAAATAAAACAAAAACAATATTGTCATATAATATTCCATATATGAAATTTTAATTTTAAATAAAATTATAATATGTCATAGCAAATTTTAAGATGTTGCAAAACTATGATGGAATGTAATTTTATAACTCAATTTACAATATTTTCGTAAAATAATATTATTTTTTTAAAGCCATTAATTATAAAAAAAATTACTAATTTAATGGAAAAAGTAAACTTGATTTTATGTAAAATAAAATGCATATATAATATTTTTCTATTAATGATACAAAATTATTAGTTATAGATAAAACTATGATGATTAAATATAATTTTAGAGCTCACCTCAAAATATTTTCATAAAATGATATTAGTTTCAATGAATTAGTGAATTATGGAAAATTAACTAACTTAATGAAAACGTAAATTTGTTTTATTCAAAATAAAATACATATATAATATTTTTTTGTAATATTGTAAAAAAAAATTAATTACAAATAAAACTAAATAAAATATTATCATCTAAGATTTCACATTTAAAATTTTTAATTTTGATTAAGATCATAGCATTTTATAGTAAATTTTAAGATGTTACCAAAATTGTGATAATTTAACATAATTTTATAAATCAAATCACAATATTTTGGTAACATGATACTATTTTTCATAAAATATTTAATTATGTAAAATTAACTAACTAACGGAAAATGTACACATGTTTCACATAAAATAAAATACATATATAATATCTTTTAGCAACACTAGACAAATATTAATTATAAATAAAACCAAATAAAATATTGTCATCTAACATTTCACATTTAAAATTTATAATTTTAATTAAAATCATGACATTTTACAGCAAATCTTAAGATATTATGAAAACTATGATAATTTAATATAATTTTGTAACTCAACTCATAATATTTGCAAAAAATGATAGTATTTTTGGTAAAATAGATAATTACGAAAAAATTAATTTTCCTTCACGTAAAATAAATGATGCATGCCGAATGCATCAATTAAAAATACTCAACCTAAACTACTTGTATATAGGGTAAGCAAAGGTCGATCCCACAGGGAATGAGTAAATGCAAACAAGAAAATAGATCTTAGAAACACAAATAAACTAGTTTGGAACCAAAAAAGATTTCAGCCAGACTAAACCGTCACCCTTGCTGGAACAACTCCAAGAAAGTTCAAACCAGGTTAAATACACTCACCTCTCTTGACCTAACACTCAAACAAGTGCAAAACCAAAAGAAAACAAGTGCTAAAACTCAAAAGATTCAGGACCCGTCACTAATGGAGTAGTGAGAACCCAGAATATGAAGATCACCCAAGACCCTTTACTAACTTATAGTGAGAACCTTGAATACAAGCTGAAACTTAACAAATTGATTAAGTTTGTTAAGAGTGTGTGATGAGGAGCCACAAGAACCACTTCCATTATTCAGAGGCCCATTACTAGAGCAAGGGTAAGGGAACTTCAAAATCTAGTCATTAAGCATAGGAGGCACCAGGAAACAAATGCCAATCACATTGAACCTTCATGTTTACTATTGGAGACCAAGTGGATCATTCTCACCTAAATAGGCAATGTGTAGCATGGTGCCATGTCATCACCCAGGTGCGCCACATCATCACCCAAGTGTGTCATATCATCACCCGAGTGCACCATGTCAACACCCAAGTGGTGACACATCATCACCCAAGTGTGCCACATCATCACCCATGAGGTGACATGGCACTCCCACATTTAGCCAGTCAGGCGTTTGGAGATTACTTGGCTGCCATCTTACCAGTAAACATGGCTTTAGATGATTTGGCCAATTGAGCAAATATGGAATATTCTTCCCATGACAGCCATCCCAAATCTAGAATAATCTTTTCCATACCATATGCCACATTTTAAGGAGGATATTTTCATTTCTTTTATCTTCTAGTGCCATGTAGGCAACATTCTGTTGGTGTACCATCTATATATACCTATCTTCTTTATTTTTTTTAGGGAACTTGAAGAGTCATTTTTAAGAGAAAACACTGCAGAGAATTCTGCCACCATTGTTGAATGAGTGAGCTTGTATTTTCTTCCTTGTAAGAACTTGCATTCAAGCAATCTGATCACATTGCTTGTCTTATTTTGATGATCAAGGTGCTCTTAGATAGTTTCTAATTGTATCTTGACACTTGATCAATACATTTTCTTCTTCATTTCTTCTTAGTACCTTATCACATTGGTTGACATTATGTTAAGTGGATGCAAAGTCTGCCTTATTGGATGGATGAACTTGGGTGCTATTTGTGAGTGCTCATCATCTTGGTATCAGAGCATAGGATGTCCAAACAAGGTATTTATATTTGTTACTATTGTTTATCCTCTGTTTGCTTCTTCTTCCATACTTGCCGACTAGTTCTGATTGTTAAAATCTAATCGGTTCTGTCATATTCTGCCTAGGGGTCATCTTGTGCCTAGTTTTATTGCTGGACCTTATTTTGTTTCTTAGTGTGTCTTTTTATTCATGTTTTGTTCATATTATGCTTGACCAAAAACCAACTCTTGGGGTTTAGTATGATTTTGCCTCTGTTTCTTTAATATCTGTTTTGTTGAGTTTGTCTAAGGGTCTTGGGTTAATCAAGTTGTAGCCATCTTTCTAGCTATCTTATTTTGTTTCTTTGAGTTTGATATCAAGCATGAGGGGTTGTTTGGAAATAAGTTACTGATTGGGATAAGTTTGTGCTATAGATGTGCATTGTTTTCTTGATTGGTGATATAAGACCTATTGATATACCAGATCTGATTGGTAACTTGTTTGGGTCATTTAAGTTAAACTTACTCATTTCACTTGAAACTATACCAGCATTATTTAGGCATGTTTAGGACATTCTGTGTCAATTTTGGGAGCTGTTTGACATTATTTGCCTATTGAACTAAAATTTTGTGGCAAACCTAATCAAATCTAGTTCACATAACAAACCAACTCAAAAAGCATTGAAAATTTACAGGCTGATTATACTCCATTTCAGTAGTGTCTGTGTCAATTTTGGGGGGTTTATTGACATTGTTTGCCTACCGAACCAAAATTTTGAGGCAAACTTGATTAAATTTAGTTCACATAACAAACTAACCCGGAAAATTGTGAAAATTTACAGGCTGATTATACTATATTTTTGTAGTTTATTTGTCAATTTAGGGGGTTGTTTGAGATTGTTTACCTATCAAACCAAAATTTTGCAGCAGACTTGATTAAATTTAGTTCACATAACAAATTAACCCAAAAAATCTAAAAATTTACAGGCTGATTATTATCCATTTAAGTAGTTTCTATGTCAATTTTAGGGTCGTGTGATATTGTTTTCCTACCGAACTAAAATTTTGCGGCAGACTTGACAAAATTTAGTTCACATAGTAAACCTGCCCAGAAACTCCTGAAATTTTACCAGTAACATCAGTATTGGGTTGCCTATGTCTACCAAATTTTAGATCAAAGTACATTAGTTTGTGTGGTGAACAAAATTTGGTGTATATCTTTGGTGAATTGTGTGAACTGCTGGTATCTGTGCTAAGTTGGTTGTGAAATTCTATATTTGAGCTTGATATCACTTCCTTAGATTATCTCTTTTCCTGTTTACAAAATCTTTCCATTTGGTGTCTATCTTTTATCTTTGACTTCAGTGTCACATTGCCTGTTCTTATGTCACGTCTTATTCCTTGTTATTCTTGATCATTTGATAAGTTTGCAAGTGTTTTGATTGTTTTGTGTTTGAGTTCCCTAAAGAAACGAAGGAAGAAAAATTGAGTGGTAAAAGGTAGGAGTGTTAAGAGCAATTGAAGGGTAGAGCCTACAGAGTAAGCCATTTATCTACTAACCTTGTTTCTTTGCAACTTAAATGGGTCCAAATATTAGTAGTAGTAGTGGAGCTGAGGGTGAGGAAAGAAACTTTGGAGATGAAAGACTATATAAGGAAGCCTTAGCACAATAATTTGAAAGGCTTTCCTTGTTGACAGCCAATCATGATGAAGAATTGAAAGGAATAAGGGTTGGATGGAGTATTTAATGAGGAATGAAAGGGAGGAAGAGGAAGTGAATATGGAAAATGAAGGTAGAGGTAGAGGAGTTGTAAGGCCAGAACCTAGAATAGAAGAGTATGCTGATCCAGTTTGGGATAAAGATGAGTTTGAAAAAACATACGAGCATGGGAATTATCAATTTGGTGGTAGGGGATTTCGGCCACCAGGGGGTAGAGGCGCTAGAGGCAGATTTGGTGGGAGAAATTTCAAGTATGATGACTACGGAAATAGGGGAGTGCATAATGGCACAATTGATGCAAATGTGGGTAGCATAAAAATAAAAATACCAGCTTTCTATGGTAAGGAGGATCCGGATGCATATAATGAGTGGGAAAGGCAGATTGAAATGGTTTTTGAGTGCCATAACTATAGTGAAGAGAAGAAAGTAAAATTGGCAGCAATAGAGTTCAAGGATTATGCATTGGTATGGTGGGACCAATTGATTGCAAGGAGAAGGAGAAATGGCTAGAGGGGAATTAGGACATGGGCTGAAATGAAGGAAATAATGGGGGAAAGATTTGTGCTACCACATTACAGTAGAGAAGTGAAGTTGAGATTGCAACAACTTACACAAGGAGCTAAGAGTGTGGAGGAGTATTACAAAGCCATGCAAATTGCAATGATTAGAGCTGAAGTAGAGGAGGATGAAGAGTCTACCATGGTTAGGTTCTTAAATGGCTTAAATCCAGACATCAGGTTTATGGTGGATTTACAAAATTGCAGAACAGTGGAGCAAATGATGCAAGTTGCCATTAAGACCAAAAAGGAGATGAGAAGGAAGCAGGCTGCCAAGAATGCTCAACCCACATACAATCCAACCTCCAAGCCACCATGAAACCAAATTGGAGTGGAACTTCCAAAATAGAGAAAGAGGAGCCTAAATTTAAGAAGGAAGAATGGAAGTGTAGGAGCGGAAGCACGTAAATTATTAGATTAGAACATTGAATTCAAAAATTTTCTTCTAGAATTTCATGCATCATGTCACATCCATTATGTGCCTAATTGATTTCAATGTTCAATTGCATATTAAAACACTTTTAATATGTATTAGGATCTATGTTTGCCATTTAAGATTTTTGAATTAACAAATTAATTCATTAGAACCCTAGATTAAAAGAATAATATGTGCACTAACATTTTGATGCACTGTAGATGTAATTTGTACCTTTGTGAAGCACCTAGGACTCCAAGAATTGTCCCTCTAGCTTGTCCACACCAAGATCACTAATGGTAGCCCCTAAACCAGCTTCTCAAGCCTTGCCAACCAATTAGAAATTAGGGATTTGCCTTTAGAGAGGTTATAGATGTGTATAGGACACTAGAAACAATTTCTAGCAATTTTAATTCAAAGAAATATGGGCAATTCTCTTTGAATTGATGAGAGAAGATGAAGAGAGGAGAAAAAGCTATAGGTGGCGGCACACTTGAGGGAATAAGAAGAGTGGCTGAATTTTCTCTTTCTTTTTCCTTTTATAATTAGGTCACCACTTAAAACCCGTACCACATGTCATCATCACATTGCATCTAAATTTTAATTGACTTAAGCCAAGTGTCAAAGCTAAGGTTTAGGTTATTTTTACTGTTTATCAAAATCTGACTAATTTGAAATTTTCAAAAATTTTAATGACAATCCGGCAGAGAGCCGACAGTAATTTGGACAACAGTTCTCCTGAACCTGCCAAAAACAATTTCAATATACATACTCAAATTCATAACTCAGATTATCTCAAAGCATTCTCAACAGTTTCTCAAACTCAGATTCAGTCTCAAAATTTCTCAAACTCAATCTCATTTAGAATCATTATGATTAGATAATCAACTCAAATATTAGAATTCTTATATTTCATTAACTTATATAATTTGCCAATTAAGTACATAAATTTATCAAGTATAGGATATACAAATAAAATTACAGTTACCAATTCACATTACAATAATAGCAGTAATTATAATGTACAAATTATAAAACATGCTTTAATTGAGCCCTATCTACATGCATTGCTGAGGATGTGACAATCTTGAACTCTTCTGACACTTCTGCAGATCTGGACTCCAAAAATCTCAATTGACAGTCTACTGGTTTTACCTTCAGTACCTGCGTGAGGAAACAATTCCATCGCGCTAAGCATTTCTGCTTAGTGGTGCAATAGTATAATAAGAAATAATATATACAAATAAAGAAAGAAATAAATCATAATTCGGATACTCGAGAATCAATTTAATTTGGTATGGTATTTTTAGTATCAACGATCTTATATACTAGTTTGTTCCTCTTTGGAAGTGCTTAGTTTATAACTTTTCAGTAATACTACCCAGTATACAAATTATTCTAACTGTATTGTATTTCAAGTCTCTACTGTTCTGCAATTTATATTTTTGTTATGTTTCTTTTGCTAATCTCTTTTACTCATTCATTCAATACTTAATTTAATTGTACTGAAATTTCATTATACTTAACTTAACTTAGCTTCCTAAATTGAATAATGTTTTAAATGACTGCCCATATAGCCTATACACTGACCAGACTGGATAAACAGATATACTAGCACTGAGTACCTAGTACCTCGGGCTGTCACACCATCGGTCACAAAGTATCTCCTGGTGTGCAAACAGTGTGGCTAAAAAGCCATATAATCAATCAGGCATTAAGCCGAGTATAATAACATAATTTGTATAGCCATAGGCTATTAAAATCATAGTATGGCATAATAAGCCATAAAACACAGTATGACGTAAAGTCATTTACAGAACAGCTGTCAGAATCCTATTGGCATGCCAACCTATCCAAACTAGTCAACTAGGCAAACTAGGGCATATTACAAGATTAAATATTTATTTCTTTATTTTCAGGGTTTACTGGTCATTACACAATTCACTAGTCAATGAAAATATTGACCTTTTTATACATCATGGATAAGTTGATTCTAGTATCAACATGCCACAATTTGCATTTCAATATGCTGCCAATATAGTGCAATTTACCATTTTTACAAGTTGGCATTCATTGCCAAATTGCTTCAAGCATCATTGTATGTAAATGTCAAATTCTCAATTTTTTGTGTGCTAGATTGGTCTAGCTTAAAGTCCTATTTCCCTTGGTTTTTAGCTTCTGGTCAAAGAAGAAAAATTGTAGCTCTATGTCTTATTGCACTTAGGGCAAAATTTCAGGTCATTACGAGTTGTATAGACCAAGATATGGTCAATTTACTAAAACTGGACAGATTGCACCTTTGGTGTAAAATTTGGTCAATTTCTCAATTTTTGTGTGCTAGATTTGTCTAGCTTAAAGTCCTATTTCTCTTTGTACTATTCCCTTCAATTCATTTCATTAGTCAACCTATAATGTTGACCCTTGATGCACTCTACATGAGTCAATTCTAATGTTACCAATTTCATTTCCAAGTGTATTGCAATTTACCGAATTTCGGTGTACTATTTTGACCTAGCTGGACGACCTAGTTCCCTCGGTTTTTGGGTTTCGGTCCAAACTATAAACTTGTAGGCCTATGTCTTATTGCACGCGGGGCAAAATTTCAGGTCATTCTGAGTTGTATAGACCAAGATATGGTCAATTTACCAATGCTGGACAGAATGCACTAAAATAGTAGGCTTAGGTCATTTTTAGGTCCCTTTTGGTTCGGCCAGTTTTGGTACCTGAACTTGTGCAAGCTATTTGGCTTGGTTCTGGCCATTTCTGGGCTTTGGTGTCTTCATAAGAATTGTAGCTCTATGTCTTATTGCACTCGGGGCAAAATTTCAGGTCATTCTAAGTTGTATAGACCAAGATATGGTCAATTTACTAAAGCTGGACAGATTGCATCTTTAGTGCAAAATTTGGTCAGTTTTAGTTCTGGCAGTTTTGGTACCTGAATTTGTGCAAGCTATTTGACTTAGTTCTGGCCATTTCTGGGTTTTGGTGTCTTCATAAGAATTATAGATCTATGTCTAAACTAACTATGGTAAAACTTTCATGTCAATTGGACCTGTTTTGAGTGAGTTATGGTCATCCCAAGGACTACTGTTCATATGGTCAAAAATCTGGGTTGCAAGGTTGCTATTCCGGATTTGGTCATTTTTAAGGTCAGTTTCTAGGCAAAATTTTGGCAACATTTCTACATGAAAGTTGGCCTATTTGGTGTCTTGTTTCACCCCCCATTGGCCTCATACCAATTAGGTTCACAGTTTGGCACTTATGGCCTAATTTAAGTACTACCTTCAATACACAACCTGCACAAAGCACATACACTTCCAATTTGATATTCCTTCTCCTCCTCATTACTTCAATATTCAATTAATAACACTTCCATATATATATTGTACACAATTCCAGCAACAATTTTGGGTAGAATATTCAAGTTCTCAATGCACACAATTCACCATTAAGTTCAACATTCACTTCCACCAAAATTCAACATATCTCAATGTCAATATTACACATACACTTCAACATAATCATACTTCAATATCACTTACACTTGTTGCCCACAATTTAACATTAGCATATTTCATTAATAACTACATGTTCACACACAAATTCATGGTTTTATAGGCTGTCAAACATGGCAGTTTTCCCAAAGCATTAAGGTTCCATTACACACCCTTAATTCAAGCACTACATGCACATACTTAGATTTTAACTTACTAGTTCCTCCATTTAAGTTATTCAACCTTAATTTTCATCCATTATAGGTAAGAAAAACTCAACTACAATAAACTTTCATGGCTGTCCAAAATTGAATATATCAATAACTCATCGAATCCTTCAAATTTCTTCACCATCCAACTCATCTCAACCTTAATACAAACTTTAATGAAGCAAGGGATGAAAAACTAGCACTAACCTTTTTTGAGCTTCACCAAAACTTCATCAAATCCTCTTCTTTTTGCTTCCAACATACTGCCCAAGGTGTGTGTGCAAGCTTTAATGAAGGAACTAAGTAGAAATGGTGGCTTGATCATGCACCCATGGAGGTTGCATGTGGGGCGTCCATGGTGATTTCCATGGTGAACTCCGTTTCTCTTGGCTGGTTATTTCTCAAGGTGGAAGATGATGGTTCTGCTGTCCCAAAGGAATATTTAAGTGTCCCAAATTAAGAGTTAATGGAGCACTAACTTGGATTTTAATGTTTAATTAATTAAAGTTTCCTTATTTGCTCATTTGGCTCCATTCTTTTACTATTTACATATTGTATCACAATTTAATTTTTCATGACATTTCTAAAGTGTAATATCATTTATTTTTAATGGACATTGAGGTCAAAAGGCAACTCTAGGTGTCAAATGACCAAAATACCCCACTTCGGGCTATATTCCCAATTTTTCGGTAACACCGATTTTTGTCTGTTTCTCGATTTTTCGTTTTTCCTTGTACTAATTTATTAATTTTTCTTTAATAATTCTAGTGTAAATTACATTTCAATAAACCTTTATCTATGTCTCAAAATTAAATTTCGAGGGTTTCCCACGGTCCTGGGGTCGGCAACGGCCTTCCCTGTGCAGTTACCCATCGCTGTGGTGCCGGCTCGTTTAACTTAGCTTTATTTTCTCTCTTTCATTTGTCTTTTATTTTTCTTGCATTTTCTTCTTATTTATTTCATCATTATATGTCTGTTCATTATCACCGAAGTGTAGTTCCAGACATTTCGACTTTCCGGGGCAGACATTAGCTGTCGGAACAGTAGAATGTACGGACTACAAAAATGAGGATGTTATATAAGTTCATTTAAGGTAAACTTTATTACTAATTGGGTAGCCATGGCAAGCTATGCTAGGTGTTAACCATGGTCTATGAGGTGCATAAAATGATTTAGAGAAATCATTTATGGTAAGAAAGAGTTCTGATGATATTAAGAGTTGATATCATGTCTCATTGCCAATTAGTGATGAGCCTAGTAAGTCACACCCATACACAAGTAATCACCAAATTAAATATGATTTAATTAATTAATTAAAGAGTTTAATTGATTAATTAAATAGGTTTGGTTTGCAATTAGATTGCAAAGTCCTTAGCATGGCCTGAAACCAAATCTAGGTTATTAGATGTATAGAATAAGTTAAATTTATATTTAAAGTGTTTAAATATGAATTTAATTAATGAGAAATTAATTAATAGAGATTAATTAATTAATTTATATTTGATATAAATTGATTAGAAGAAGAGAAATAATTATTTTGGGTTGAGAACTCAAAATTAAGACACAGGGGTATTTTGGTTATTTCATAGGGTGACATGTGGTACCATGAGATGGTGACACATGGCACTACACATAAGCTTGCCATATGTCTTTTAATCATGTAAGATGATCAAAGTCAAGATTAAATATAGGTTTGACACTTGGCACAATGTGATTGGGTCAATTAAAACCTAGAGCCAATCAGAATGTGACATGTGGCAAGGGTTTTAAGTGGTGACCTAGCTATATAAGTGTTGTTATGAAAAGAAAAACACACAAGCTACCATTCATCTCTTTGTTCAGCAACCCTTGGCTGCCATCCTTTCTCTTCTTCTTCATCTCTCATCAACTCAAAGAGATTAGCAAACAATCTCTTCAATTAAAAATACTAGAAATTGTTTCTAGTGTCCTATTTACATCTGTAATCTCTCAAAAGGAAAAACTTGATTTTCTAATTCATAGAAAAAGCTTTAGAAGCTGTTCAAGGGCTGCCATAGGTGATCTTGGTATGGACAAGCTAGAGGGACAACATCTGGTGTCCTAAGATGTATCCCAAAGGTGCCAAACACACTGCAGTGCATCAAAAGGTTAGTGCACTTATTCTTAATCTAATTCAGGGTTCTAATGAATTAATCTGATTAATTCTAAAATCTTAAATGGCAAATCTAGATCCAAAACATATTAAAAGAGTTTTAATATGCTGTTTATCATTGAAATCAAATAGATAAAAATGAATCTTGCATGATGCATGTGACCCTAGGTGAATGCAATTCAGGTGAATCTTGCATGAATGCAATAATATAAACTTATGTTTTTCATGCTTTCGCTCCTTCAATGTCTTCAAAGCATATTCGGATTTAGGCAGCAGTTCTTGTTTCCCTTGTGCTATCATCTTTTCTAACCGGTCGACATTCCCTCGCAATTCTTGGTAAAGGGTGGCTTGTTTGTCCTTTTCCTTTCTTTCTTTGGCACCCTCCTTTGAGATATCATTGATTAATTGTGTTTGATCTTTAAGTTCATGCTTCCTCCTCTTGTTTTCTTGCTGGTATTCTTCCACCAATATCTCATGATATTCTAGTTTTTCTCGTAATTCATTGTTTTGCATCTCCTTCTCCTTTACTATGTTTTGAAGCAAAGCCTTCTCTTTCTCCCACTGGGTTTTCCACCTCTCATATTCCATTTCTGCAGCAGTCATCTCTTCTCTAAGTCTCTTTGCTTCCGTTTCCAATGCTTGCTCTTAACTTTCTAATCTTTTTATGTGTTCTTTCAATTGCTGGTTCTTAGTAGTCAAATTTCGAAGAGGGCTACTCGATCCGATATCACCTCTTTCCAAACAAACTTCTTGGAGAGATATACTTTCCCCGAACCTTGCTAATTTGGAGATTTGATATTCCTTGTCTCTCCTGTTTCTCCATAAGGAATATTCCTCAATTGTACTTGGCCCTTTAGGTGACCGTTCCATCAAGGTCACCTCTTCCCAGGATTTGCGCAAAGCCTTCAATTCGTCTCTTTGCATGGTTCATGATAGAAATGAGTTTGACAGAATCCTTTAGTATTAGGAACAAATTGAGTCGAGCCGAATTGTCTCATTATCATAGCTGGGATGCAGCTTGTGCATCCAGTTAGCCCTATCAACGGTATAAAATGATGACCTCCCGTGCTGATCAAGATGGGTTGGCCCGTATTCCACAACTTCGTCCAATAGTAATTGTGACTACTAAAATTCAGAATCTGCTCTTGCCATTGTCGTTCATCCCTTCGACTAATCACTAGCTTCACCATCTTTTTAATAATGGGTTGGTCAGAGTACCATGTCAGACCCTTAGTTTCTAGTGGACAAATATGACTGAGGATCCAAAGATACAGCAGCGGGATGCAACACTTAATGATTCCCTTACCTTGATAACGACAATACGTCAAGGTCAAGAAAGTCTCGGTAAGAATAGCAGGTATTGGATTAACATTATGTTTCTCCACTGTCCAAAATAATTCCATGATGTTATGGGTGACAATGCCCAGAGGTCCGGGGAATAAACCAGTCCATAAATCCCCAGAGCTAAAACTGACAAAGCCTTTTCCCATTTCTCACTCTGAATGTGCTGGTCCAATTACTTCTTAATGTAAATCCAAGGCCACCCTCGTGAGTTTCCCTTAATGGTTTCTTTTATTCTAACTTCCTCTGCTAGAACTCCTATTATGTGCGCGAACCGTTTCCATGTTTGTCTATGATCAAGGTGGAGATAAATACGATTCTAAGCTACACAAGGGATTTCCAGCAGCGTCTGATATTCCTCTATTGTAGGCATTGTGTCGACATCATTGAAAGAAAATACTCTATAACTGGGATTCCAAGTAGACAACATGGCCTTTATTGCCAGAGCCTGTGCTTTGACCCGTATCAAGGAGGCAATCTTCCCATATTTTTCCTCAAACTGTGCCTGGGCGTGATTGGGCAATGATTTCCAACTATTCAATAAGTCATCAAAACCAGCTGTTCTGATCTCAATTTAACTAGGATCTAATTGACGCAACGAACAGGCTTCTGCTTCTATCTCACCAGTCTATAGGGATTCGAAGCCATGGACTGATTTGAATCTTTTCGGCTGACTGACTCGAAGACGCCATTTTAAAGTTTTCCCTACCCTTGGCAAACACCAATTTTAATACCTGTAAAGGAAAAAGTTAGTAGCATAAATTCTGGAAATTTTGAATTATACTACTTGTGTGACCATATCTATACACCTATCAAAGTAGGAAGGTGTTTAGATCCATCCTGGCAGTATGATTCAAAATTACCCTTATATTATTTAAGAAAAATTTAAAGATATAATCGGAGTAGGGTAAAAGCAAGTATGTCCCTTTTGTCCTAAAATAGAATGATCGTGACACTGGGTAGGTACTATCTAATTGGATGGTCCTACCTTCAAGGATGGCTTATCATTGGCTCTGACTAATGTGACGGTTTAGCTTAAGGTCTAATTTTTGAAAGCCATAGGTCCCCAAATTATCCCTACTATAAACAGTAGAGCCCCATTTCACCATTATGATAATGACGGGAAAAAAAAATCCACAGTTATCACGATAGGTGAAACAAGTTCCGATCTGAGCAAAAGTCTTCACGGATACTAACGAGGTAAAAATCCACGGGTGCCGCTACATGACCCCCTCCTACTTCCTACAGGGTAAGAGAGCCCGGGTATAGGGCTAACGTGTGTGAGGACGTTGTGTAGGTGATTTGTGTCTGAAGGGACATATTTATCTCTTCCTTATTCAAGGGAATTTAGGCGAAGATTACTGCAATAAATAAAACAATCAAAACAAATAAAACGGTTATAGAGAATAATAATCAAATATTAAAATCTTTGATTCTATAAGTTAACCCCCATAATTACCGAGTCATAAGAACACAGAATTAAATTTGCTCTTTGGACTTCTAAACCAGGGTTGTTTTGGTATATGTCCCCAGTGGAGTCACTAAGCTATCGCAAGTACTTCACGGTCGCCGGACGATTCTCATCGACGTGGAAAAAGTGAGGAGTCACCACTTTAATTTTAAGAGAAATTAAAGAAAACCACTTGTAAGAACAAATTAAAGACTACTTCGAAAATAGAGATTCTAGGTTTGGGGTCCATATACGGGTGGGGAAGGTGTTAGGCACCCCACCTCGTCCTTCGACGAGGGTGAGCAAATTTAACGTTGTATTCTTTATAAATTAAAATTGATAATTTGGGGGTTAGAATGATGATGTTAATCCTTTGTAATGGATAAAAGGAATATTTAATATTTCACTATTTCGGGTTGCTCAAGAACACGAGTACATGAGATGACACTTCAACGAATGGGTGTTTTGAGGATTAATATGAGTACTGAAATTGTGATATTTTCGGGAGGAATTTAAGCTTATAAATATGAGTGCTTTGAGGAGGACCTCTCATTGGGCCTCAACATAATATTCAGGATATTTTGGAAGAACTCTCCCGCTGACCCGTTATTTAGGATTTGATGAGTTTTAATTAAAGCATTGGGGTTAGAAGGGAAATGACTCTCTCCTGATTAAAATGTTCCATTGAGATTTTGACTAAGAGAATTCAGGAAATGACTCTCACCCGATCTCTTAATATATTTTATTAAAATTTGAGCTGAAAACTCGAGTAAGAACTCTCTCTCGATCTCTTAATATATTTTATTAGAATTTAAGCTAAGAGAATCTGGGTAAGAATTCTCTCCCGATCTCTTAACATATTTTGCTAAAACTTAAGCTGAGAACTTAGGTAAGAACTCTCCCCCGATCTCTTAATATATTTTATTAGAATTTAGGCTAAGAGAATCTGGGTAAGAACTCTCTCTCGTATGAAAATTTAAGCTGAGAACTCGAGTAAGAACTCTCTCCCGATCCCTTAATATATCTTGTGAAAATTTGAGCTGAGAACTCAGGTAAGAACTCTCTCCCGATCTCTTAATATATTTTATTAGAATTTAGGCTAAGAGAATTCGGGTAAGAACTCTCTCTCGATCTCTTAACATATTTTATTAAAGCTCACTGAGAACTCAGGTGAGATATCTCTCTCGATCTCCCGTATTTATAAGAATGGTGTTTTATTAGAATTTTAAACTATGGATTTGGGTAAGCGTTCTATCCCGATCCCTTTCATATTGGAAAGAATTACTGAAGGCATGTAAACCTTTGTGAAAGGCTTTTCCTGGACTATGGAATTTTATAACTGGATGGCAAACGTTGAGCTGAACTCCTTGCCGATCTTCCGCGTGATTGCTTTATCCGAACTTTTTAGACTCTGTCTCTTTTGGGTCGCCTGCCTGAGGTCCAAACTTTGTTTTCTCATAACTTATTTTCTCATTTCGCCCCCTTCAGCCTATTCTGACTTTTCTATAACTACTTGAGTCATGCTCGTTTTCCTATTATTTTCATTTATTTGGACTAAAATCTACCGTGTCAGTACTTCTACCTATACTCTTCAGAGTATTTACGAGTCGCTGATGACTCGAACATCCATTTTCGAGGGAAATAAAAAATGAGGTGATGATTAAAAATGAAATTTACGATGATAAAAAAGGGTAAAGACAATGATTACGAGCTAAAACAACCTATTCTACGACTCAGTGTGACTAGACACCTTTAAAAAACTTAAGAAGATGAATACAGGGTATTCAACAAATGACAGGTTAGATGCTTACCTGTAGAAAGTTGGGATGACGGGTGAGCGAACACTGGTATCAGCAAATCTTAGGGAGCTGAAGACTGAGATGGTTGAAAAACTTGAGCTGACCCGAAGTGACGAGGACGAAGTGGAGTGAAGTTGAGCTCGCCGGGTAATGCACAAATACTGAAAAAGAGACTCATAGGATTTAAAGCTCTTTTAAATGAGATACTTCAGAAAATCGGTTTCTAAAGTTTCTCAAAGCTTTGAGAACTTTGAATGATAGGCAATAAGACTATATCAAAGTTCAGAGTCTTTCCACGATAATCACCACCTCCCTCTTTCTACAGTATTGCATGTAGGTATTTATAGGAAATAGGTGCTCAAATTGGGGGGTCAGGATCACATCAGGAGGAGACGGAAGGCCTAGATTCAAAAGGACATAATCTGATGTCTGGGAATTAAAGAGAATCAAAGTTGAGGGTCAGGATTTCATTCAGAATTTCTGTCCTTTCGCCCCTTGATCCAACGATCAAGGGGCTTGCCTTACAAAATAGATCCGAAGGCTGGGAATAAGAAGCACCGAATTTGCTGTCTGCTTTTGATCCAAAGGCTCTAAATCCATCCTTACAATTATAATCAATGGTGTAGATCGAGATGTACTGAGCTGCTTTAACCGTTTGGAATCTGGCGGCTAGGAGTGCGTCCTTACAAATGAGACGTGTGTTGAGGATTAGATCATGCCTGCAATGCTTTAACTAACTCGGATTTGACGGTGAAGGGAGCTAATTAAAGGCCATGATTAGAAGTTATTCAACTCCCTGAGTTCTTTGATCTTATAGGTCGTCCCTCGCTCTTCCGATCTTCCCATTGTGACTAACCCATTTTAGGGTTATTATTCCGATCTCTATTTCTTGCATCAGGTCCCTTCTTACTTCCTGATCTTTTTTATTTTCTGATCTCTCCTCTTAGTCTGACCTGTATCGATCAAAACAATAAATTCTTCAGTTACCGATGCGTCCGCCTCGAGTTCTATAAGCAATAAATGCCAAAGCCCTATATATATATATGCTGACGAGTTTTCCTTTGCATACTCACAACTTTCTCCGGTTAATCTTCAATGTTTTATTCCTCAGTTCTTGGCTTTTTCGGCAAGAATTCTTCTCATGACAACCACTTTAATCTTCTTTTTGAATGCTTTCTTTGTTCATCTCCTGAAAATGAGTAATTCCGGTGATCAGAGGTTCATGAGGGTGTCATTCGATGATGGTGAGGGAACTAGACCAATTGATTGATCAAGGTCGAAACTAACTACGCACCGACCTCGAGTCAGCCCATCAGTATGGCTTGCAGACCAATCTCTGACAAGAGGACCGCTAATTTCAATCTTAATATCGGTGATCGCCTCTTGAAGTTCACTTCGCTCCTTACCATTTCGAGGGTCTCGATTACAGCTCGGTTCTGGTCGATGACATCAACAATGATGCCGCTCGATATCATGAGAGTCATAGTCACCCCATCAGAGCTGTACATTTGCCCAATATTTATTACTGGCTTTCTGATCAAACACATCTTTTGATTCAGCCATAAGACTAGGCTTTGACATAGGCTATCATTCTAGGCTTAGGAGTAGTCTAAGTTAGGTAGAATGTAGTACTGATTTTGAGAGATTGTCTAAATGATGTAATCTAATCTTTGAGAGATCGCCCAAATGATGTAATCTTATCTTGAGAGATTGTCCAAATGGTGTAATCTGATCTTGAGAGATCGCCCAAATGATGTAATCTGATCTTTTGGAAATGAAATGAAATTTTACTTGAATGTTTTTATTTCATTGTTGCATTGGTCAATATTCCAATCTCTGATAAACGTACCCAATCTGATCCCTAGATGAATCGCCATTTGCCGATCTGTTGGTTTTTGAACCTTATTCAATCTAATGACCTTCGTTAATCGATCTCATTTGTCCGACCTTTTACTATGTTTCTGGAATCTTCTTTTGACGTGTCATTGAAGCGGCCCGGTTCCGTTAACTGATGCGTCACTTGGGACTTCGTAAGCATTTAATGCTCGAGCGAGTATAAATAGGGGGGAGGTTAGCCATTTATTCCCTTATGTCATTTTCAGACCTCTCCCTAGCGACTTCGACACTTCCTCTTGTTTTTCTAGAATTTTCCGGCGTCAATTTGTACTCCGGTAAGAGTTTTGATCTTTTTATGATTGGTTTCACTTTTGTTCTCTGAAAATGAGCGGTACCAATGGTTAGAGAGATGCTAGTCCTCCTTCTGTTCAAATCTCATGGACATCGGACGAAGGTGAGGTGGCCAGACCAAGCGAACGACTCGAACCTTCTACAACCTCTATACCAGCCCATGGTCAGGCAACTAAATTAAAACAAGCGTCTTCTTCAGGGAAAGAGAACTTACCCATAAACGAGCTGCCATTGGTTCTCAAGGAGACCGATCTCCAATCCATTAGCCTAGAGTACAACCTTCGAACTGACTACTTTGAGCTTATCATATGTCATGGCGATCTCCGAGCCGATCATTTCTTTGAAGAAACTGACCTGATCATAGTTTATGAGGAACAATTGAAAGCCGGGCTTTGGTTTCCCCTGAACGGATTCTATCGAGCCGTCCTAAAGTTCCATCAGCTTAGTGTAGCCTAAGTACATCCGAACTTCTAGCGGACTCTGGTAGCTTTCAAAGGTTTATGTCGAGCCAAAAAGCTCGAGCCTACAGCAAAGGTTTTCGCTGAGTTGCATAGGCTCGCTCGGCGGAAGGACGATGAATATTGGTTTTTCTAAGCCAAGCCGAACTGCGGGCTTTTCACCGATCTCCCCTCTTCATTGAAAAATTGGAAAAATCGATTCTTCATATTGAGGAGTAAGGACCCGAATGGCTTTGAGGGTATCCCGCACAGTTGGTAGTATCTGGTTCCTTAAGTTCCAAAGAAGATTGCCCTAAATAAGGACGAGGACGCCATGGTAAAGGAATTAGAGGATTAGGCGGCCACTCACAAGTATTCGTGTTTGGATGCGGTTATGGCCAGAACTGAAGTGGTGGCTAATGCAAATGATCACCCATGAGGATTATGAGCTGCAGCTCTCTAGCCTCGAACCCAGGGTCGGTACAACCTAAATCTTCAGTTTCTTAACTTTGGTGATCTCACTAACTTATTTTCTATGTAGGTAAAGCAGGAGGCGAGAGCTTGAAGGAGAGCCGCTAGCAAAAAAGAGAGGTCACTCGGAAAGTGCGAGAAATGAAAACCGCTGTTGCCTCCAAGATGCTGAGGCGGGAATCAGTAGAAGTGCCGGGCTCTTCATTTCAAACTTCAGAACAGCCAACCCCAGAGGTGGAGATCACTCCTTCCCCTCCTCGACAATCTGAACCACCACCTCCGCCAGTTTCTTCAAGTGTGGAAGGAGGGTCTTCCCAACCAAATGTAAGGACCCTCTCTCGTGGTGCTCAGGTCCTCATCCACTCCCTGGAGAAGAATCGCTTGGTTCGGGGGAATCCTAGCTTGGCCTCTTGGGTGCCACCATCTGCTTTCAGGAGGATCATAATAGAGTTCTGGATAGCATTGACGATCTCCTGGCTCAGATGATGAGCTTAAATGTAGAGAGCATTGTGAACCAACATATAATTAGAGAAAAGGCCCATCTCTTGAGACAGGAAATTCTAAAGGCGGTCCAGGATGCAGCTTCAGCCAAAACCTACTTCCAACTGCTCAGGACTACATTGCCGAGATAGAAGGTCGAACGAAATCTTATGAGGATAGGATAGCTGAACTGGAGCGAGAACTCGAAGATGCTTGGACCTACCGATCTTCCGATGTCACTCGCCTTACCGAGGAGATCAAAGTGAAAGAAGAAGAGGCCGTGGTGAGAGAAACTGGTGCTTATGTGAATGCTCATAGCTATCTTCTAGCCAAGCTTATGAGGTGCTATCATGAGGAAGACTTCTCCTGGATGATGGATCTCGTCCCTAGAGGTGAAGAGGAGAGTGAGGAGGAGCCTGAGAGAGAGAGAGAGAGAGAGAGAGAGAGAGAGGATGATAAAACTAATAATGTACTCGGAGAGCAGGTTAGGGGAGACCCTCTTGCCGAATGACTTGTACATTTTTATTTTGAAATGAATCCAAGTCTTTTCATGTTCAATTTCTTGATAAGATCGGAAAGCATCCAAACCAAATTAGCTGAGTACTTAATCAATTGAATGCACTTGAACATTGAACCCGAGATCGGTTATTAATCATAAAACATCAAGCTGCTCCAAGAGATCGAAAAATTATTACACGTGAATATGAGATCAGACGGAGCCATGACCAAATATTAAATGAAACTTTAAAACATTTGAAGAGTGATTTGATAAAATTGTAAAGATTCGAAAATGACTTGAGCTTATTAAGGTCGGAATCATTCTTTAGAGATCAGATAAAACCTTAACTTTGTTTGAGGAATATTTAGGCAACTTAAGCGAGATACCTGATTACAACACTATGCTGATGGAATTTTGAGGTATTTGTACATAGAGAGATCGGAAAACAATAGCATGCTAGATCGGATGGTCCGGAGATCCAATATTGATTCGAACACATCTGATAAAGACTAAGGGATCAGAAAGCAATCTAACTTGAACGTGAGATCGATTTACTCCAAAGACAAGCCATTGGTGAGTTCAAAAAAGCTACTTGTGATTAGCTCATCGGTCGAGAATGGATAACATAATGAAGTTTCAATTTTAAAAGAACCTTGCATTTGAGGGTCGACCAAAATATGGTTTCTACAAGGTTTACTGTTCCATTGAACTAATCTACAATAAGAATTTGGCTAAACTTTCTTCATCAAAGTTGTTCCTTAATGTGTCTTCTCAAATTCCATTTTTGAATCACTCTGTTTGGAGTTTTTTAGCTCAAGTTATAGTATTTTTACCATAACTGGCCGGATTAGTTATTATCCAGATTTTCTGGGCAAAATTTGGTTCTAGCAGTTTTAGTGTCCTAATTTTTGCTAACAATTTAAATTGGTTATGGTTATAATTTAAGTTTCTATTCTTCATGGAATTTGTTCTACATTGTCTAAGCTTTTTAGGGGTTCAAGAATCAGGTCATTTGGACCTCTCTACACAAAGTTATGGCCATATGAACAAACACTGATTATTTGGTCATTTTCCAGATCCAGAATTTTGGTTACTCGGATTTAGGTAAATTTTAGGTCATTCTAAGTTAGTTTTCTTGATAGGGTCTCTTCATAAAAAAGGTGGCATTATGCCCCTAGTTTCACCTCCTATTGGCCTTGCACCAATTGAAGCTACACAAGTTAAGTTAGAGCTACACAAACCCACTGGACTCAAAAATCTAGAATTTTCAACAATTGAGCAGCCTCTTCAATTCATTATTCTATGCCATAATTGATCTCAAATTAAGATCAATTCACCTCAAATAGTCACTAATTGACCATTAAAACACCAATTCACCATCAATTGAGCAAAACCCTAATTTTGCTCAAACCCTAATTCCCAATTTTTCCAATCTTGCACTCCACATACAATTTAAAATTCTAATTCACTTAAACACATAAAAAGGCATCTATACACCAATTTAATTCACTTAAAAGTCATCAAATCCTAGCGTCTAACTCAAACTAAGTTCCTAAACAAGAATAAAGAGAGAGAGTGAAAGAATTGGCACTAACCTTGCCTGAGTCAATTTTCAAGCTTGCTAAACCTCTTTCTTTTCTCTTCTTTTTGCTGCCTCAAGCTTGCTCAAGGTGCAAGGATTAGTTTTAATGAAAGAAGCAAGGGGTTTTATGGTGTAATTATGTGTGAGATGGAGCTTTGAGTGAAAGAAAATGGTGGCAGCTCTAATGGTGGTTTTCGGCCAACAAAAGGAAGGAAGAAGAAGATAGTAATTTTTTATTTTAATTAATCCTTTTCACCTCTTATGCTTATGGTTGTTTAATAGGGATTGGTTGAAAATGTTTTAATTACATCATCCTATGTCATGCTTATGTAATAATTAGCATTTCTTTTCATTTTGTTTTCCTCTTTTCTCTACTCATTTTTAATTAAATTTTCATCAATATTTATTCACATTTTATGTCATATACCTCACTTACTTGAATGGACAAGTTGGTCAAAAATCATCTCTGAAGGTGAAATGACCAAAATAGCCTTTATTTTACTTAATGAGCTAAAATTGTCTGTACTAATTTAGAAAATTTTCTTAGCATTTGTTTGACATTTTACTGCTATCTAAGGCTCAATAACTCATCACTGGAGTCCCAAAAATTATTTTACAGGGTTTTCCCATGGGTCTAAGGTCGCTAATTGTCTTCACAGTCGCTTTCCATTAGGTTACCCATCGTCGAAGCACCGGCTCTTTAACCTTGTTGTATTTTATTACTTAAATATTTCCTTAATTTTTATTATCATTATTTGGTTTATTTATGACTTCTCACTCTATTTTAAATATAGTTCCAGATATTTTGGCTATCCGAACAGATATTAGTCACCGAAATAGTAGAATGTATAGACTATCTAAAGTGAGGGCATTATACAAATGCTCACATGCATGGAAAACATTGGAAAAATCATGGTCATTAATATACAATTCTTTGATATGTTCAAAAGCCAACAACTTGGAACTAAGTGCAGAGATTAGAGCGTACCTTCAAGATAGTGCATCAGTAACCAAGTTTTCCTAACCTTTCTTGTATTGAATCACATAGGGGAATGATTCAATAAATTCGACCCATTTAGCATGCCTTTTATTTAGCCTACTTTGACCCTTGAGATGCCTCAATGAATTATGATCAGTATGGATGACAAACTCTTTGGGCAACAAGTAGTATTACCATGTTTCTAAAGCATGCACCAAGGCATATAATTCTTTGTCATAGGTTGAGTAATTCAGTTGTGCTCCATGCAGTTTCTCATTAAAATAAGCAACGGGTCTTTTATTCAGCATTAAAATAGCGCCAATACCTTTCCCAGAAGCATCACATTTGTGACACCCCTTACCCGTCTACAATATATTAGAGTAAGATATGTCACACAGTGTACCGGAATACTCTATTTTATCTCAATCATTTTTATTCTTCCTTAATTTATTTTTATCATAGTTTTGAAAATAATTTGTGAAATATAATTCATTTAAACCATTTATTGAAATTATAATTTATTTAAGGTTTCGAAAATTTTATAGAAAATCTGACAGAGTACTGGCTAAAAATAGAGAAAACAGTTCTTTGGAACCTGTGAAAAACACTTCCAATAATCATTTCCAATCATTCTCAAACTCCAATAATCATCAAAATCTCAATATTTTTCAACAACATTTCCATTTCTCAATCATTCATTTCTCATGGTATTCATATATAAGCAATAAATAAATACTCAATTTTCCATTCATAAACACAATTTCCACTATTTACATTAATATCAAAATACATTATATAAGTCTCAATTACACAAGGAAAAATAAAAGTTAGTTACAAAATACCAAAATGAAACCTAGTGTCCTACCAATGCATTGAAGATGGTGAGGTGACACAGACACTATGCAGAGCTGTAGGAGGTCTCACCCAGTCTGTGGTCTACTGGGCTCTCAGTCAGTATCTCCAGAACCTACGAGTGGCAAAAGCAACGCGCTAAGCAATAATGCTTAGTGGTGCCAATAATAAAATAAAAAGAAATAACAGAATATAAATATGCAGTGAATGTATTGATGTCTAATTGCAAATAAATTTTCGACGAGTATTTGTAGTCTTATTTATTTTGTACTTGTTATATTCATCATTTCATTAAATTTATCCACTTTCATTTTTGGTTGCCCAAGTAACCTATACTGGACGACTGAACTGGATAAACGGGTAAACTAGCACTGGGTATCAAGTACCTCGGGCCGTCACACCATCGGCCACATATGTATCTCGATGTACCTTGAGCGACTAATGGTATGTAATAAATATTAGGCACAAGGCCAAGTATCAACACAATGTCAGAATGGCTAAAAGCCATAAAATCACATAATAGCATAATGCCATTTGCAGTACTGCTAACTGAACCCTATTGGCATGCCAAGCTATCCAAACCAATCTTGTTAGGTATAGTAGGGCATTTTACACTTTTAAGTTTTACAATTTTTGAATTTCAAGTTTTGGTGTTACTATTCACTTCATTAGTCAACCAAAATGTTGACTTTTGCATAGACAATAGGTACATTGGTTTTAATACTCCCAACATACCACATTTTGCATTCAAAAATTGTTGGTATTGGTTGCCAATACCATTTCTAAGCTTCAAGTTAATTGAGCAGAATTTTCAGTTTTCATATCTTATTTTTACAGTTCCATTAGACATTTTTGCAGTGGGAATTTGGCAAAATGATTAACATGAAAGTTGTTCCTTATTTTGTCTAGTTGAATTTCCTTTTTTGAATCACTCCATTTGGAGTATTGTAGCTCAAGTTATAGTTCAAAAACCACAACTGGCTGGATTGGAATTTTTCTGGACTGACCATATCTACAGTGCAGTGAATAGTGAATGCAACTCACTTGTTGGATAGGTTCTGATCATAATTTGGGTTAGATTTCTTCATGAAAGTTGTTGTTCTATATCTCAACTTGTTGCTGGTAAAATTTCAGGTCAATTGGACCATTCTAAACTGAGTTATGGCCAAATGAACAATCACTATTCATTTGGTCATTCTGCAGAAACAGATTGCAGGTCACCCGGATTGGGGCAAGCTTTTGGTCCACTTGGTTTGGTCTTATGGGCATGGTTTCTTCACCAAAGTTGTGCCATTATGTGTCTAGTTTCATTTCCAATTGGCCTTACACCAATTGAACCTCTACAATTCAAGTTATGGCTGCCCAAACCTGCTGGACTCATGTCCAGTCTGCAGTCACCTAGGCGACCACACTAAACCTAAATCCCATCACTAAACACACTTCATTTCTTATTTACCAATAACCAAATGGTCACTAATTGACCATTAAAATTTTCCTACACCATTATAGGATTAAAACCTCAATTTGGTCAAAACCCTAAATTCTCAATTCCTCTATTCTTCCATTAACTTACAATATAAGGTGCTAAGTGTTAATTTCATATCAAAGGACAGCTTATATACTCTTTTAATCTAAAAAAAATCATCAAAACTCTCATAAGTTCATGGCTGCCAAAAATGTTAAAAATTCATCATGCAACTTTTATTTAATTTCACTTAATTTTCACACTTAATTCCTACTCCACATATGATATACATAAAATTTCTAGAAGGAATTGGCACTAACCTCACTTGTGATCTAACTTGGACTTGCCCAACTTCAAAATTTCCTCAAATTTCTGCTGCCTTATGCTTTCTCAAGGTTTAGGGATAATTTTTGTGAAGGAAGTTTAGGGTTTTGGGGTGGAGAGCTTAGGGAAAATCAAGCTTGAACAAGAGCTTTCATAGAGTTTTTTTTTTCTCCTCTCTCTCTCTCTACGTTTCTGCAGCCCGAAGATTGAAGATGGCAGTCCACTTTTTCAATTTTTATCTCCTTTTATTCATGTTTAAGTAGTTTATAATGATGTGTCAAAATTTGGTTGGGTGAAAATATTTTAATTGCATCATGCTTATGTCATAAATATGACTTTTATTTCATTTTCTTTTCTTTTCTTTTCTACTCATTTTCAATTAAATTTTTAGCAATATTTATTCATATTTTATATCATAATAATTATTTACTTAACTGGACAAGTCGGCTAAAAATCATCTCTGAAGACGAAATGACCAAAATGCCCTCCGTTTGGCTTAACAGGCCAAAATTGTCTATACAGATTGAAAAATTTTTCTAAGTATTTTCTTGGCATTCTAATGCCATAGAAACCTCAATGACCCTTCTCTGGAGTCCCAAAAATTATTTTATGAATTTTCCCTCAGGTCTAGGACTCCTAGTTGCGAGAACCGCAACTTCATACTGGGTTACCCATCGCTTGGGCACCAGCTCATTTAACTTGGTTGTATTTTATTTCTAAAATTTTTTCTAAATTTTTCTTATTAATATTTGAGTTAATTATGGCTCATCACTTTAGTTTAAATATTTTTCCGAGAGTTCTAGCTGTCCGGACTGACACTGGTCACCGGAACAGTAGAATGTACTGAGTTGCTACAGGGAGGGTGTTACAACATTCAATCTCAAAAGTTTTATTAAAATCAGGCAACAGTAACAAAGGTGCAGAATAAAGTTTTTCTTTAAGTGCATTAAATGAATTTTCTTGTTCTTTACCCCATTTAAAACCTACATCTTTCTTCATTATTTCAGTTAAGGGTGCAGCAATAGTACTAAAATCTCTAACAAACCTTCTGTAAAAGCTTGCTAGACCATGAAAACTTCTTATCTCCGTTACATTCTTAGGAATAGGCCATTCTTTAATTGCTTTTATCTTTTCTTCATCAACCCTTATTCCTCTAGAACTAACCTTATAACCAAGAAAGATTACTTCATCCATGCAAAAAGTGCACTTATCAATGTTAGCAAACAATTTCACCTCTCTCAATGCATCAAAAACAGCTTTTAATTGCTCAATATGTGATACCCTTATCCGTCTACAGTGTAACTGAGTAAAGCGTGCCACATTCGGTGCCGAAGCACCCTATCTTATCTTGTCCTGTTCATTATTAATTTTAAACTTCATAAAAAATGTGGTAAAAAAAAATTTTTTTTATTCACATTTTATTTCTGTGGAAACCCGAGCAGAATCTCCTCTGCTTTATTAGCATCTAGCGGTTCTAATATTTATCTGTTAAAAATAATTTCATATGTATCTCATATTTTCATATGCATCATGTCATTCATAAATTTTCACATAATTTCAAGAAAATAATACAACTCATTCATATGGAAATTTATATTCAAAAGCTTACTACTTTATTTACAATCTAAAATATAATTACAATTTTTTTATAAAGTTCAAAATGAGTTACACTATATCTACTTATGTACAATAAACAAAATGCAAAATCTAATAACATGGGCCCTACTAAAATTAATACTGCTAAGGTGACTAGCAGACACTATCAGATCTGATCAAATCTCTGTCAGGGCACTAATGTTGCGGCTGTTGTTGTGGCTGTGTCTTATCTCTAGTACCAACACGATGGAAAAAATCAATGCGCTAAGCGAATTGCTTAGTGGTGCATAACTTTAAAAGAAAAATAACTAAATAATTAAAAATAATATCTCTATGCTTAGTTTCATAAAATCTAAGTCATTTATAAATTTTCTGCACTTTGGAATCAATTAGATTTAACAAGATCTTTTCTGTTCATTTCTCGTATCTTTAGTCTCAATTATTTTATAACAGTGCCCAAGTAACCTATAACAGACTATAAGTACTGGATACACGGGAGTATACTGGTTAGACAATCATATGTCTGCCTCAGATACAATCATCATGTCGTGCACAAGGCCAAGTGCTTTAAAGCCGTGAATGATATTAGGCTCAATGGCCAATGGGCAGGCATATAACCTGTAGAACAATCATATCAGACATATTTTGTCGATCAAAGATTATTCATGTAGGCAGTACTGCTATCTGTAGTCCCTAATTGGTATACCAATCGATCCAAACTATATACATAAGCCTAGGTTTACTTTGAGTAATTAAGCATTATCAATTACTTATTAGAAATTTCATGTCACTTTGCAATGGAAAAGTGGGTCCCATATACCTATTTTATGTAATTTAGTGTTTAGTAACACATTGGGGCTAAAACCCTAACTTAAAATAGTTTGTCTTGTGAACCTTTCTTTAGGTTCAGTTTTAATGTCTTAATTTTACCTATCAATTTGATCACTTTGTGGCCACTGTTTGGCCATAGTTCCTCATGGAAGTTGTTCCTCTATGTCTTGCCTTTATTGCCCTTTTTGAATCATGTCATTTGGATTTCTAGAACTCAAGTTATGATTAAATAACCATAACTAGTTCATTTTTTGATTCTGGATCCTTAGCAAGGCAGATTTTGGAGTTACACTTTACCAATTTAATTGAATATATTACAGTCACTTTTAGGTTTAGTGTTCTCCATAATTTGTTGCCCTATGTCTTATGGTCACTCAAAATTTTGGATTACAAATTTCAAGTTTTGTAGAATTACTTATAGCCAAATCTCTAGCCTGAACTCAAGTACCCTATGCCAACAGGATTTCAGTTTAGGTCAGTGACTTTGACTCAACTTTTAGGGTTCCTACATTCATAATTTGAGGAAAGTGTCTAAAACAAAGTTGGAGCCCTAATTCTTAGGTTTCCACAACAGTATGGCTCATCCCAATTGCAGTTTCCTAGTGGGAGATATGACTAAAAGACTATTCTAGGGTCAAATGATCACTTAGGCAATTTCTAGAATTTGCATACTAAATTGATCTAGCCAATTGACCTAGTTTCATTGATTTCTGGGTTTTGGTCAAAATACCAATATTGTAGATTGATGTCTTGTGTAGATTTTGCCATTGATTTCATTATATTTGGATTTCTGTAGTCCAAGTTATGGCCTCTTTGCCAAAACTGGTCAAGTAAGCCTATGTCTAGCAATTTCTGGGCAATATGGTTCTGGACAGTTTTGTGACCTAACTTGAGCCAACAATTTGATTTGATTTAAGGCATTTCTGAGCTCTATAGTCTTCATGAAAGTTGTAGTCCTATATCTAAGCATTCCAATGGTATAAACTTCAAGTCATTTGGACTTGTCTAGAGGAAGTTATGGCCAAATGAATATGTACTGTTCATTTGGTCATTTTTCTGGGTTCATCATTTGGTCATCCAGATTGGGACAATAATTTGGTCAAGTTTTGGATAGAATTTGGGCATGGTCCCTTCATGAGAAATGAAGCATTTTAGGTTTAGTTTCATCTCCAATTAGCCTCATACCAATTAGAGCAACACAATTTCAATTATGGCTCAAAATATACACAGGATTTTCAAAGTCTCAATCTGCATGGAAAAGTACACTTCCAATTTTCATTTCCTCCAACTCCCAAACTACAAATTGACATTCATGGTACTTCTAACATCATCAATTCATCTCAACACAATCAAATTCTAGCAATTACACAAAGTCTCTAATAGTTAAACCAAAACCCTAACTCCAATTTGTCAACCACAATATACAAATGCGATCACATTCTAGTACATGTATCACTCAATACATAACTTACATCTACTTACTCATCAACACCAAAAATCACCATTTACATGCACAAAAGCATCAATCTTACATATTTTCAAAACTGCTGAAATGAGGATTCTAAAATTTCTTACCATTGGCTTTCAATTTCATGTTATACTTACTCATTTCAACCTTAATGGAAAGAGAAGAAAACTTGCACTAAACTTGAATGGAAAATTCTTCAAGTTGCTAAAACTTCACCAATCCTTTCTTTCTTTGTAACACCCCTATTTGCATAGCCTGGTATATTTCATTGTTCCGGTGACCAGTGCCGATCCTGACAATTAAGGGGATTAGAACCACACTTAAGACAACTAGATAAGCTATAAACACAAATAATTAATAATTGTCAATTAGTTAAGTATAAATAAGAAAAACAGAACATAAGAAGTTAAACGAGCCAAGAGTCACAGCGATGGGTGACCTTCTCGGGAACGACTGCGAAGTCGATTTAAACTCAAATTTCGAACCGTAAAATGTGACGCCGCGGTCCTTAGGACCATTACGAACACAGTGGAAAAGAGAAAATCACGAAAAAGAATTGTTAAGCCAGTCAAATAATTAATTCAGGGAGCCAGAAGAAATATTGAATTATTTACAAGCCGGGTTGAACCGGCGAGGGGCAATTTGGTCAATTGACCCCAAGAGCTGACTCCTGACCTAACTGTCAAATAAAATCGGAGAAAAGAAAATTTTGGAATCGAGAATTAAATTAAAGAACTAATAGAAAAATAAATAGAAAAAAAAAAAGAGAAAATGAAAAAGGTGTAGGGAGATGACATCATGCATGACATCATGCATGATGCCATAAAGATTATAATTAATAAATTAAATTAAATTGAATTATGGTCTTCCTAAGACATAAAAGAAGGAAAAGAAAAGAAAAAAATAAATAAACAAAAGTCCTTCTTCCTCATGTGTTGCCGCCTCACTCTCCTCTCCCTCATATCACCGTGAATGAAACTCCATTAAAGCTTGTTTCAAGCTTTTAAATTCCCCATTAAACCCTAAGTTCTTCCCCAATCACTCCATAAAACCTTATTTCCTTCCATTGAGAAAGAAATTTAGCAAGAAAAAAGGAAGAAAAGAGGAAAAAATTTGAAGATTGAATATCAAAGTTGAGGTAAGCACCCTAATTTGAAAACTTGAGATTTATTAGTTGTGTTGTAGCTTAAAGTAACTTAGAAACTAAAGAAATGAAATGAAACTGATTTTTTGAAGGACCAAACTGAAATTTCAGCTAACTAGGGTTACTAGGCATAAGTTTGTGTTTTGATTGAATTTAATATGTTAGGCAAGCTTGTATGAAAATGGTAGTAAGATTGAAATGCTTAAATGTGGTTAAATGCAACAATTAGTGTGAATTAGGGTTTTGGACATTAGGGTTTAGAGATAAAAAATGTGAGAAATGAGTAAATGATGTCTTGGACCTAATTTGAAGTGGAAAATGGTCATTTGTGACCAAATGAAGTGTGCAGGAATGGTTGGAGTTAAAGCCAAATTCGGATGGAGTGTGGTCATGCTGCTGGCAACATGACCAAGTCAACTTTGAAGGACCAGAAATGAAAATTTACAAGTCCAATTAGTATGAGACCAATTGGGAATGAAAATAGACACTAAATGACATAATTTTCATTTAGGAAGTATGCCCAAAGAGTGACCAAAACCTAGTGAACAAATTGACCAAACTTGAAAATCACAGTCTGCCCCTGTACAAACTGACCAAATGAACAGTGTTTGTTCATTTGGCCATAACTTGAGCTAGACAGATCTAAATGACCTGAAATTTGACCAGTGGATAGTTGAGGTATAGACCTAAAACTTTCATGAAGGACACAAACCCAAATTATGTCATTAACCAAGTCATTTGGCCACTCAAATTTGGTGACCTAAAACTGCCAGAACCAAAATTGCCCAGAAAATCTGAGTTGAGTCTAATCCGGCAGCCATGGTTTAAATGGCTATAACTTGAGCTACAAAACTCCAATTGGAGTGATTCAAAAAGGAGAATAAACTTAAGACAATAGGGAACATTTTCGATGAAGAAAGTTTTGCTAAATTCTAACAGTAAAATGACCAATGGAACAGTGCAACTCAAGACACCAAAATTAAAAATTTGCAAATTTACCTAAAAGACTTAGAATTTGAGTAAATAACCAAAACTAACAAATTTAGTGACCAAAATGTGGTATGTGGGTGAAGTTGGAGTTCCCATACCTATTAAGCCTTATAAGTCAAAAAATTGACTTGAATAGTATCATGAATAGTATATCCAAAATGAAAATTTCCAAAAATATTAGTTTAAGCATATTTGGGCTAGAATTAAGTATTTATGAATTAATTATTGGATTTATGATGAAATAAGATACTGAAACACTATAAATTTTGTGTTTCAGCTGAAAAAGACCCGAAAGGTATAAGGGACTGAGTCAAGGCCTAGAGGCGACTCACATCAGGTTTATGCACAATAAACTTAAAATTCCTTGTTTCTACTTGACAATTCTTGAAATAAATGTTGTGAATAATTTTGATTGTTATGGCTTTGAAAGTATTAATTGAAAAATAGTGTGTTGCCTACTTTGTATATGAAAAATTTAGAATGAAATATGATTTGTGAATTGTATAAAATATTTGAATAACTTGATTTAAATTGTTTTTAATTCACACTTGGCATGACAATATTAATATGTTCCTCCTCCACTTGTGGGGTGAGTTTGATATTTGATCACTTTCCTCCCTCTCTGGCTTTCCAATCTGAGGGGTGAGTTTGGATGAGTACTCATTAGCTAGCTAGCCACCTCCCTCATTGATTTCGATTAGTGGGGTGAGTATGCCTTGTCGTGATGTAGACACGACATGTTCGGAAATTTTGTGTCATGTCTTAAGTTGTATTATTGTTTGGCAACACTAAGTTTATTAAATTGTTTGATCAAGTTGTGCTATATTAAGCTTTGTAAATTATGATTTGTTATAATGTGATTTGAGAAAAAAATTGTGAAATGCGATTATGAGATTTTTGAATGATAATTTGTTCATAAATTTTTATATTATGCATTTTATGCTTTATTGTGCACCACTGAGTATTTATATACTCAGCGATAGTTTTAACTTGCTGTCGCAGATAGAGAAAAGGACATAGTAGCAGAGCGAGCTGCTACAGTTAGAGAGGAGAACAATTGAAGAATTTTTGTACGGGTATTTGTCTGTACCCTGATAGTTTAGTTTGATGTAAATATGATAGTATGCATATGTATCTCTGTAATTTGAGCAGTTGTACAGATAAAATTGTAATAATATTATTTTTGAGATTTTGCATCTGTAAATTAACTTATGATTGTAAATTAATGATTTAAAATGTAATGTGCATGAGTAAGAAATGTTTTGAGATATTAATTCTTGATTTGAAATTTAAATTTTGAATTGAAGTGTTGCTATTGCTGTTGATTTGAAGTTTGATGGTTGCAAATGGAGTTGTGATTGATAAATATACTGGGAGTGTTTCTATTTTCAGGTTTTGAAGAACTATTTTCTCAAAATATAGACGGCACTCTGCTGAAATTTTTGTAAAAATTGCCAAAATTTTAAATATCTAAGAATTTAATTTATGTTTGGACTTTAAATAAAGGTTTTTAAAATTTGAAAAAAAAATTTACCCACCAATTCCAAAATGAACGAAAATTGTTTAAAATCTCTTGTAGTATATTTAATGGGTTACTGGTAGGTGAAGTACGGTAATTCATTAGGTGTACTACGGGAACATGTTACATCTTATGAGGAGTAGGGTATGACATGTTTAGTGGTATCAGAGCAAGGTTTTAAAATAAATTTTGAACTGTGAATTTGAAATATTTTATCGGTAAATACAACTGCTCAAATATTTGATATATATGACATATTTACATCATGAATATGTACTAACGGAGGTCAACCTCCTTGTGTTTGTTATCAGAGAGTAGAAAATTTCTGGAAAACGGAATTGAAGAGGGGGATCATTCCGTAGAGCAATCTGTCGAGGATGAGGCCCGAGGAGAAGCCCCAGCACTCCAGAATGTGAGTGGATCAGCCACTCCAGCTCCTCCTCAAGCATCGCAGTTCCCTACTCAGTTTGCACAGCAGATGGCTGCATTTTTTCAACAAATGGCGGGAAATGTGCCACCTCAAGCACAGACACAAGCACCTGCAGCACAACCACAGCCTCCAGCTCTGCAATATGAGAAATTAATGAAATTTAGGGCTACAAAATTCAAAGGAACAGTGGATCCACTGGAACGGGTTTTTAGAAAACTACAGTGTGCTGAAGAGTTGAAGTTCGAATATTCAGTATCACTTCTGCAAGGGGATGCATATGAGTGGTGGAAGACCATCCCCTACAGTCTGGTAGAGCCACCAGTCCTCACATGGGCAGACTTTTTAAGGGAATTTCGGCAAAAGTGGGTCCCTAATACTTATGTAGACATGAAGCTATAAGAGTTTTTAAGTTTGAAGCAAGGGGATAGAACTATAGTAGAGTATGAGCGGGACTTTTCAAGGCTAAGCCATTATGCTGGAAGCTTAGTCTCCACCCCCAGAGACCGGTGTAAGAGGTTTGAGGCTGGGTTGATGCCTAGCTTGAGAATGCAAGTGGTAGGGTTCGGACACCAGAATTTTTCTGAATTGATTTCACAAGCCCTGGAACTGGAAAGGATAGAATCAGAATGGGCAGTGAAAAAGAGTACACAAGAGAAAGAGAAAACTAAAAAGTTTACTAGTCAAGCTACTGAGAGTGGCTTTGGGAAAAGAAAACATTTTGGAGGATCTACCTCGCACGAATCAGATAGAGGTATATCTTCTAGACAGAAACCATCCCAATCCGATCAGCAAACTCAACAGAGACGCAGAAATATGCTATTGGATCGACTTTGTGAGACTTGTGGTAAACCACATAGTGGAGTATGTTATAGAGCTATAGGAGCATGTTTCAATTGTGGAGGGACTGGTCATTTTGCTAAGGATTGTATAAGTCCACGCCGTTATGGATCATTTACCATGGCAGAAGGATCAGCCCAAGTTTCTACCCCGAAGAGTTTACCAACAGTTGGTAGAGGCAGAGGCAGAGGTAGGAGTAGTACACCTGGAAGTCATAGTATTGTGAATCAACCAGGACAAGGTGATGCTCCAGTGAGAGTATACACTATGCGACAGAGGGACGAGGATGAGACTTCTGGTATGGTTGCTGGTATTTTCTCAATTCTTAACTGAGATATGTATATGTATAAAAAAAAATCAAATTTAATATGTTAGTGATTAGTCTTTTTAAAATTAATTTTGGAAGAGTTTGTCATTGAAAAGTATTTGCTAGCACACAAGAATTTGTAAAGTTAATTATTAAGCCTAATTATGTAAGAAAAGAGAACCTAAAAGTAAGTTATAGTAATATAGCTACCTTAGATGCGGGTAAGGGTATTACTGCTGATAGATGTCAGTGGGTACCATAATCCAAATAAGTTCAAGATATTAGTGAATTTAAAAGAAATAAGATATAAGGAAATTTATTCTATTGGGATGTATCGTAGTAACTATGCAATATTCTTGATGTTTGTGCTGTAAGCTGCAGATTACAGTATTGACTTCGGATTTATTGTGTAGAGCTACGTACTACCCAATAGTACACAAGAATAAGAATAGTTGCAAACGACATCTGTTTTGGTACAGTTATGATAAGATAAAGTTTTCTTATTGGAAAGGAGTTTGAAAATCCTAACTTGGGTTTAAAACTCTAAAGTTAGAATATTGAAAGGTTAAAGTTCAGTACAAAAGAAAATAATGACTACACATCAGTGCAAAATAAGTTATAGAATATCGATAGATAAAAATAAATAGAACAGTAAGAAATGAGAAAAAAACTAGATTAGGAATTGCCACTAAGGCAAGCAATTTAGTTAAGATACGTAACGATATTCCGAACTATTTTATCAAGAAAGAAATAAGTTAAACCAAAGCAAACAAGATAGTGCAAAATGGCACATAGGCCTTGGTCATAAATGGAGATGGTAAGATAATGGTTATGCTATGGCCAAGAAAGAAAAGACTATAAAAGAAAATAATTGCTAAAACAACAGCAAGAAAAGACTAAAATATTCTAAACTAAACTGAAGGTTACATCAAATGATTAAGAGATTTGATAAGAAAAGAGTAAAACTAAGTTCTCACCCATAGGATCACACGAGGTCCTAGAAAAAAGATCCACTAACACACAGATTTGCTTATCTCTAAAATTGAAATGAATTTGAATCTAACTTATGACAGAAGCTCGTAAGAAACTTGGCACATGAGGTGAGCAATCGATGAGTAAATGTATTGGTTAAATTGCTAAGGAACCATCATTCAGGCCAAGAAGCTATTTAGGAGCGTGAATAGGACATGAGGAGATAGCACCCACAACTGTTCAGAGATTGATACCAGGTAAAATTTCGAGGACGAAATTATTTTAAGGGGGGAAGAATTGTAACACCCCCATTTGCATAGCCTGGTATATTTCACTGTTTTGGTGACCGGTGTTAGTCTAGACAATTAAGAGGATTAGAACAACACTTAAGACAACTAGATAAGCTATAAACACAAATAATTAATATTGTCAATTAGTTAAGTATAAATAAGAAAAACAGAACATAAGAAGTTAAACGAGCCGAGAGTCACAGCGATGGGTGACCTTCTCGGGAACGACTGCGAAGTAGATTTAAACTCAAATTTTGAACCGTAAAATGTGACGCCGCGGTCCTTAGGACCATTACGAACACAGTGGAAAAGAGAAAATCATGAAAAAGAATTGTTAAGCCAGTCAAATAATTAGGTCAAGGAGCCGGAAGAAATATTGAATTATTTGCAAACCGGGTTAAACCGGCGAGGGGCAATTTGATCAATTGACCCTGAAAGCTGACTCCTGACCTAACTGTCAAATAAAATCGAAGAAAAGAAAATTTTAGAATCAAGAATTAAATTAAAGAACTAATAGAAAAATAAATAGAAAAAAAAAAGAGAAAATGAAAATGGTGTAGGGAGATGACATCATGCATGATGCCATAAAGATTATAATTAATAAATTAAATTAAATTGAATTATGGTCTTCCTAAGACATAAAAGAAGGAAAAGAAAAGAAAAAAAAATAAAAGTCCTTCTTCCTCATGTGTTGCCGTCTCACTCTCCTCTCCCTCATATCACCATGGATGAAACTCCATTAAAGCTTGTTTCAAGCTTTTAAATTCCCCATTAAACCCTAAGTTCTTCCCCAATCACTCCATAAAATCTTATTTCCTTCCCTTGAGAAAGAAATTTAGCAAGAAAAAAAGAAGAAAAGAGGAAAAAAAATTGAAGATTGAATATCAAAGTTGGGTAAGCACCCTAATTTGAAAACTTGAGATTTATTAGTTGTGTTGTAGCTTAAAGTAACTTAGAAACTAAAGAAATGAAATGAAACTGATTTTTTGAAGGACCAAACTGAAATTTTGGCTAACTAGGGTTACTAGGCATAAGCTTGTGTTTTGATTGAATTTAATATGCTAGGCAAGCTTGTATGAAAGTGGTAGTAAAATTGAAATGCTTAAATGTGGTTAAATGCAACAACTAGTGTGAATTAGGGTTTTGGGCATTAGGGTTTAGAGACCAAAAATGTGAGAAATGAGTAAATGATGTCTTGGACCTAATTTGAAGTAGGAAATGGTCATTTGTGACCAAATGAAGTGTGTAAGAATGGTTGGAGTTAAGGCCAAATTTGGATGGAGTGTGCAGCATGACCAAGTCAATTTTGAAGGACCAAAAATGAAAATTTACAAGTCCAATTGGTATGAGACCAATTGGGAATGAAAATAGACACTAAATGACACAATTTTCATTTAGGAAGCATGCCCAAAAGTGACCAAAACCTAGTGAACAAATTGACCAAACTTGAAAAATCACAGTCTACCCCTGTACAAACTGACTAAATGAATAGTATTTGTTCATTTGGCCATAACTTGAGCTAGACAGGTCTAAATGAGCTGAAATTTGACCAGTGGATAGTTGAGGTATAGACCTAAAACTTTCATGAAGAACACAAATCCAAATTATGCCATTAACCAAGTCATTTGGCCACCCAAAGTTGGTGACCTAAAATTGCCAGAACCAAAATTGCCTAGAAAATCTGGGTTGAGTTTAATCCGGCAGCTATAGTTCAAATGGCTATAACTTGAGTTACAAAACTCCAATTGGAGTGATTCAAAAAGAAGAATAAACTTAAGACAATAGGGAACATTTTCTATGAAGAAAGTTTTGCCAAATTCTGACAGTAAAATGACCAATAGAGCAGTGCAACTCAAGATACCAAAACTGAAAATTTGCAAATTTACCTAAAAGACTTAGAATTTGAGTAAACAACCAAAACCAACAAATTTAGTGACCAAAATGTGGTATGTGGGTGAAGTTGGAGTTCCCATACCTATTAAGCCTTAGAAGTCAACAAATTGACTTGAATAGTATCATGAATAGTAACTCCAAAATGAAAATTTCCAAGAATGTTAGTTTAAGCATATTTGGGCTATAATTAAGTATTTATGAATTAATTATTGGATTTATGGTGAAATAAGATACTGAAATAATATAAATTTTGTGTTTCAGCTGAAAAAGACCCGAAAGGTATAAGGGACTGAGTCAAGGCCTAGAGGCGACTAACGTCAGGTTTGTGCACAGTAAACTTAAAATTCTTTATTTCTACTTGACAATTCTTGAAATAAATGTTGTGAATAATTTTGATTGTTATGGCTTTGAAAATATTATTTGAAAAATACTGTATTGCCTACTTTATATATGAAAAATTTAGAATGAAATATGATTTGTGAATTGTATAAAATATTTGAATAACTTGATTTAAATTGTTTTTAATTCACACTTGGCATGACAATATTAATATGTTTCTCCTCCACTTGTGGGGTGAGTTTGATATTTGATCACTTTCTTCCCTCTTTGGCTTTCCAGTCTGAGGGGTGAGTTTAGATGAGTACTCATTAGCTAGCTAGCTACCTCCCTCATTGATTTTGATTAGTGGGGTGAGTATGCCTTGTCGTGATGTACACACGACATGTTCGGAAATTTTGTGTCATGTCTTAAGTTGTGTTATTGTTTGGCAACACTATGTTTATTAAATTGTTTGGTCAAGTTGTGTTATATTAAGTTTTGTAAATTATGATTTGTTATAATATGATTTGAGAAAAAAATCGTGAAATGCGATTATGAGATTTTTGAATGATGATTTGTTCATAAATATTTTATATTATGCATTTTATGCTTTATTGTGCACTACTGTGTATTTATATACTCAGCGATAGCTTTAACTTGCTGTCGCAGATAGAGAAAAGGACATAGCAGCAGAGCGAGCTGCCACAGTTAGAGAGGATAACAATTGAAGAATTTTTGTACGGGTATTTGTCTATACCCTGATAGTTTAGTTTTATGTAAATATGATAGTATGCATATGTATCTCTGTAATTTGAGCAGTTGTACAGATAAAATTGTAATAATATTATTTTTGAGATTTTGCATCTGTAAATTAACTTATGATTATAAATTAATAATTTAAAATGTAATGTGCATGAGTTATGAAATGTTTTGAGATATTAATTCTTGATTTGAAATTTAAATTTTGAATTGAAGTGTTGCTATTGCTGTTGATTTGAAGTTTGATGGTTGCAAATGGAGTTGTGATTGATAAATATACTAGAAGTGTTTCTATTTTCAGGTTTTGAAGAACTATTTTCTCAAAATATAGACGACACTCTGTCGACATTTTTATAAAAATTGCGGAGATTTTAAATATCTAAGAATTTAATTTATGTTTGGACTTTAAATAAAGGCTTTTAAAATTTGAAAAAAAAATTTACCCACCAATTCCAAAATGAACGAAAATTGTTTAAAATCCCTTGTAGTATATTTAATGGGTTACTGGTAGGTGAAGTACAGTAATTCATTAGGTGTACTACGGGAACATGTTACATCTTACGAGGAGTAGGGTGTGACATTCTTGGCTACCTATAGTCTTGCTAAGGTATAGTAACTAATTTTTGTGAAGAAACTTGTGAGGATTATGGTGAGAATGGGAGGGATTTAGAGCTTGGAAGAGAAAATTCCATGGAGGAAAAATGGAAGAAGAATTCAGCCATGAGAGAGACCTTAGGAAGAAGATGAAGTTAGTGGATTAGATTTTGTCATCTTATGCTATTTATACTCCACTAAGATTTAATTTATTAATTTTAGTCCTTAAAGTTTTAATAATTCTAATAATTCCTCCTTATGTTTCCTTTAATTACATTACATATAGTTTCATGTTTTCATGGGATTTTCAAAATTTAAATATCACTCATTTTAATGGACATTTAGTCAAAAGTCGACTCTAGGTGCCAAATGACCAAAATGCCCCTCTTCGGATTATAGTCAAACTTTTTCGATAATATAGCCTAAATCCCCGATCCGACGGTTTCTTTAATTTTATACTGTCTATTTCATTTTTATTTTTTACCTATACCAATTAACTAAATTTTCTTTGACATTTATAATGTTATTTGTACCTCAGTAAACTTTTAATTACGTCTTGGAAATTATTTTCTAGGATTCCTCACAGGTCTGGAGTCATCAACTGTCTACGCAGTGACTTCCCAGTACGGTCACCCATCGCCGTGGTTCCGGCTCCTTTAACCTATTACATTTTATTTCTTTTATTTTTCATTAATTTTTCTTAGTCTTTATTTTATCAATTTATGTCTCCTCACCCTAGTTTAAGTATAGTTCTAGACATTCTGACTGTCCAAATTGACGTTAGTCATCAGAACAATAGAACGTGTGGACTACCTACAATGAGAGCGTTACAATTCTTCCCCTCTAAATAAAAATTTCGTCCTTGAAATTTACCCAGTATAAAATAATCGAGGGACCGCTATCTCCTTGTCTCTCCACTTTTTTTGTGTTATAATACTTCACTTTCTCTTTAGTCTGTCTTACTAGACCTAGCTCTACAATCTTATCCTTATCTCTATTTACTATCGGAAATACGTAGCTGATGATAATCAACCTACATCCACGCCAATGAAATTCATCCAAGGTCCAATTACTAGAGCTAGAGCTAAAGCAATTCAGAATTTAATTTGTGAAATCTTAAGGAGCAAGAATTATAAGCTGGAATGGCATGAAGAAAATTATAAAGGATTAAATTTTGTGAAAATTAAGCTTGGAAGTGACCAAGTGTCATTTGGAGTATTAGGTTACATGGAATAACCTGTGGATATGCATGCACCAGATCCAACCCATGTACATGCATCTGCTAGCACCTTTTTGAAAGAATATTCCTTGCTATTATAACCACCTCTCTTTTGGACTTAAATGCCCTTATTTGCTGCTGTATTAAATTTGCTTTTTGTTAGGAGTTTTTAGTCTTTTAATAGATTAATTTTTGTTTGGACTTAAAGCTCCTTGCAGCTGTTACTAAAGTAGGGTCTTTAGCTTTGGAGCTAAGAGACTATAATACAAGTGTAATGAGAGAGTGGAGAACACACTTTGAATATTAATGAAAGATTGTTTCTGCTCCTTTAGTGAGTAAATTGGCTGTTGCCTTTGTTCTTGTGAAGCTCATTAACTTGCTGAGATTTCTATCTTGCAAGGTTTAATGTGCATAATATTCTTGGTTTATTCATTCTCCATATGAATTAGGTCAAGAATCCCATTTCTGATATTTTCTTTGAATTACACAGCAATCTGATTGTGCTGGTTCAAAGAATCAAATTCATACATCTTGATTTGGTGCTTTTCATATTGTTCCTTTAATTCTTGAATGTGGGTTTTCAAGTTACCAATTACTTAAAGGTTCACATCACCTAATCTGTGTTCGAGATAAGAGACACAATAATTTCAATGATTCCTTAATTACATGATTTGCCTAGTGATCTAAGATCTCACCCCAATCAACCTTCAGCTCCAGATCAGTATGAAACCTTTTCATATGTTTCCAAACACTTTATTTTACCTTTAATATAATTGTTTTAGTGTTTTTAAATTGACTGATCATTTTTTTGAGCGCTTGCTATTCATGATTTGTTTGGCTTTTACCATTTCTTTGCCACTAAAATGATCCTAGTGGCTCGGAAAACACAACTAATAAGTTTTCCTTCAGTCAAAAGCAGCTTTAAAATATCCCAAATGTTGCCTCTATTCATTCCGATTGATTCTTTGGTTCCAAATCCGCATGAAACGCTGTCAAATCTTTCGAACCCTTTATTTTACCTTTAATATCATTATTTCACTGTTTTTATGTCGTCTGACTCTTATTTTAAACGTTTCACTATTCATAACTTCTTTAGCCTTTGCCATTTCATTACCACCAAAAAGATCTATTGCCTTAGTACCCTCGATAGCATATCAATTAACTTTTAGTTTTGTCACAAAGTAATCCTTAAATATCCCAAATAACTTATTTTAGCTTTCTAAAATGTCATCTTCTACCTTGGTTTTCCTTAAAACTTGTTTTAGGGGCTGTTTTAGCTAACTGACAGCGAACCTGCCCATAATTCTTTCGAACTTTACAATCACCTTAGCTGCGTCCCAAATGAACATGATACTAAATTTCAGAACTTCCATCGGTTGCCCAACGATCTAAAATCTCGCCTTAATTCGCCCCACTGGAACCTTTAGTTCAAAATCTATTCGGAACAGTGCAAAATCATTCCTATTCCTTGATTTTGCCTTTCATATCATTATTTCAGTGCTTTTAAATTGTCTGATCATGATTTTATGCGCTTGCTATACATAATTTCTTTAGTTCTTTTTGTTTCTTTGCCGCCAAAATGATCCTAGTGGCCCGAAAAGCACATGTAATGAGTTCTATTTTGGTCAAAAGCAACAACCTTAAGATATCCCAAATAACCTTTTTTTCAGCTCCTGCAAACGCGATCTTCAAGTCCGAACCTGATTTTCTATAAAACTTATATGGAAATTGTTCCAACTTTAGAATGACTTTAGCTGCATCCCAAATGGACCCCATATTAAATTTCACATCAAAATTACATCATTTGCCTAGCGAGCCGAAATCTCGCCTCAATTCGCCCTAATTGAACTTCGGTTCCAAATCTGTATGAAACATTGTCAAATCTTTCAAATTCTTTACTTTGGCTTTCATATCATTATTTCACCGTTTTTAAGTTTCCTAACTCTTCTTTTTTACTATTCATAACGTGTTCAGTCTTTTATCATGTCGTTGCCGCCTAAATGATGTGCGACCTTAGTGCCTTCCATAGCACATCAATTAACTTTTATTTTCATCAAAAACAATCTTAAAATATCCCAAATAACTTGTTTTAGCTTCCAGAAATGTGACCTTCATGTCCTAACCTAAGCTTTCCTTAAACCGTGTTTTAGGAGCGGTTTTAGTGAAAGCTCATCAATCCTGCCCAAAATTCGTTCGAACTATGCAATCGCCACAGTTGTGTCCCAAATGGACTCCATATTAAATTTTACACGAAAATTACATGATTTGCCTAGTGATCTAAGATCTCACCCTAATCAACCTTCAGCTCCAGATCAATATGAAACCTTTTCATATGTTTCCAAACCCTTTATTTTACCTTTACTCTAATTGTTTTAGTGTTTTTAAATTGACTGATCATTTTTTTGAGCACTTGCTATTCATGATTTATTTGGCTTTTGCCATTTCTTTGCCACCAAATGATCCTAGTGGCTCGAAAAACACAACTAATAAGTTTTCGTTCAGTCAAAAGCAGCTTTAAAATATTTCAAATGTCGCCTCTATTCATTCCGATTGAATCTTTGGTTCCAAATCCGCATGAAACCCTGTTAAATCTTTCGAACCCTTTATTTTACCATTAATATCATTATTTCACTATTTTTATGTCGTCTGACTCTTATTTTAAGCATTTCACTATTCATAACTTCTTTAGTCTTTGCCATTTCATTACCACCAAAAAGATCTGTTACCTTAGTACCCTCGATAGCATATCAATTAACTTTTATTTTGGTCATAAAGTAATCCTTAAATATCCCAAATAACTTGTTTTAGCTTTCTGAAATGTCATCTTCAACCCTGGTTTTCCTTAAAACTTATTTTAGGGTTTATTTTAGCTAATCGATGAAAGCGCTCGTAATTCTTTCGAACTTTACGATCACCTTAGCTGCGTCCCAAATGAACATTATACTAAATTTCAGGTAGAACTTCCATCGGTTGCCCAGCAATCGAAAATCTCACCTCAATTCGCCCCACTGGAACCTTTAGTTCCAAATATGTTCGGAACAGTGCAAAATCATTGCTATTCCTTGATTTTGCCTTTCATATCATTATTTCAGTGCTTTTAAATTCTTTGATCATGATTTTATGCGCTTGCTATACATAATTTCTTTAGTTTTTGTCGTTTCTTTGCCGCCAAAATGATCCTAGTAGCCCGAAAAAGCACATGTAATGAGTTCTATTTTGGTCAAAAGCAACAACCTTAAGATATCCCAAATAACCTTTTTTTAGCTCCTGCAAACGCGATCTTCAAGTTCGAACCTGATTTTCTATAAAACACATTTTCGGGGTTGCTTTAGTGAGCCCCGGTCAAACTTACACGGAATTTGTTCCAACTTTAGAGTGACTTTAGCTGCATCCCAAATGGACCCCATATTAAATTTCACGTTAAAATTACATCATTTGCCTGGCGAGCCAAAATCTCTCCTCAATTAGCCCCAATTGAACTTCGGTTCCAAATCCGTAAGAAACCTTGTCAAATCTTTGAAATCCTTTACTTTGGCTTTCATATCATTATTTCACCGTTTTTAAGTTTTCTAACTCTTCTTTTTTACTATTCATAACGTGTTCAGTCTTTTATCGTGTCGTTGCCGCCTAAACGATGTGCGACCTTAGTGCCTTCCATAGCACATCAATTACTTTTATTTATCAATCTTAAAATATCTCAAATAACTTGTTTTAGCTTCCAGAAATGTGATCTTCATGTCCTAACCCAAGCTTTCCTTAAACCGTGTTTTAGGGGCGGTTTTAGTGAATGCTCATCAATCCTGTCCAAAATTCGTTCAAACTATGCAGTTGCATCCCAAATGGACTCCATATTAAATTTCACACCAAAATTACATGATTTGCCTAGTGATCTAAGATCTCACCCCAATCAACCTTTGACTCCAGATCAGTATAAACCCTTTTCACATGTTTCCAAACCCTTCATTTTACCTTTAGTATAATTATCTTAGTTTTTTTAAATTGACTTATCATTCTTTTGAGCGTTTGCTATTCATGATTTGTTTGGCCTTTGCCATTTCTCCGCCACTAAAATGATCCTAAAGGCTCGAAAAACACAACTAATAAGTTTTCCTTCAGTCAAAAGAAGCTTTAAAATATCCCAAATGTCGCCTCTATTCATTCCGATGAATCTTTGGTTCCAAATCCGCATGAAACCCTGTCAAATCTTTTGAACCCTTTATTTTACCTTTAATATCATTATTTCGCTGTTTTTATGTTGTCTGACTCTTATTTTAAACATTTCACTATTCACAACTTCTTTAGTCTTTGCCATTTCATTACCACCAAAAAGATCTGTTACCTTAGTACCCTCGATAGCATATCAATTAACCTCAAATAAATAATAATTTCGATAAATGGCTTAAATAAATTATATTTCATAAATTATATTCAAAAGCATGATATAAATTAATTAAGGTATATTAGAGTGTGCCGGTACACCGTGTGGCATTACTTATTCGGGTATACTATACATGGGTAAGGGGTGTCACAGCGAACGTGCCCGTAATTCTTTCGAACTTTACGATCACCTTAGCTGTGTCCCAAATGAACATGATACTAAATTTCTGGTAGAACTTCCATCGGTTGCCCAGCGATCGAAAATCTCACTTCAATTCGCCCCACTGGAACCTTTAGTTCCAAATCTGTTCGGAACAGTGCAAAATCATTCCTGTTCCTTGATTTTGCCTTTGATATCATTATTTTAGTGCTTTTAAATTTTTTTATCATGATTTTATGCGCTTGCTATACATAATTTCTTTAGTTTTGGTCATTTCTTTGCCGCTAAAATGATCCTAGTGGCTCAGAAAACACAACTAATAAGTTTTCCTTCAGTGAAAAGCAGCTGTATTTAATTGTAAGATTAATTAATGGAGATTAATTAATTAAGTAATTTATATGTGATATAAATTAATTTAAGGGAGAAATTACAATTTTGGGTTGAGAATTCAAAATTCAATACGAGGGAAAAATGGTAATTTCACATGGTGACACGTGGCACTATGATATGGTGACATATGGCACCTATAGAAATGTGCCACTTGTCTTTCATATGATGGAAAACAACGTTTTGATGATTTAATCTTGGCTTTAAACTTGTCATAATGTGATTAAAACAAGAAAAAACAAGATTCAATCTTAAAGTGACATGTCGCAACCATTTAATGGATTTTTTCTCTTGTATATAGATACAAGATAAGAAGAGGACCAAGTGAGTTGAATCTTCTTCTTCTTCTTCTATGTTGGATGAAAACCTCTCTTTCTCTCTCCTTCTTGTGTTTTTCCTCCATTGATGATGGAAAGAAAGCTTGTAACATCCTCAATGTACGTATTCTGTACGTTCTGTTGCTCCGGTGACCTAATGTCAGTCTGGGCAAGTCAGGATGTCTGGAACTACACTTCGGTGATAGTGAACAGACATATAATGATGAAGATTTGTAAAGGGATTTTCATCAAAAACAATCTTAAAATATCCCAAATAACTTGTTTTAGCTTCCAGAAATGTGATCTTCATGTCCTAACCCAAGCTTTCCTTAAACCGTGTTTTAGGGGCGGTTTTAGTGAATGCTCATCAATCCTGCCCAAAATTCGTTCAAACTATGCAATTGCCACAGTTGCGTCCCAAATGGACTCCATATTAAATTTCACATCAAAATTACATGATTTGCCTAGTGATCTAAGATCTCACCCCAATCAACCTTTGGCTCCATATCAGTGTAAAACCTTTTCACATGTTTCCAAACCCTTCATTTTACCTTTAGTATAATTATTTTAGTGTTTTTAAATTGACTAATCATTCTTTTGAGCACTTGCTATTCATGATTTGTTTGGCTTTTGCCATTTCTCCGTCACTAAAATGATCCTAGTGGCTCGGAAAACACAATTAATAAGTTTTTCTTCAGTCAAAAGCAGCTTTAAAATATCCCAAATGTCGCCTCTATTCATTCCGATTGAATCTTTGGTTCCAAATCTGCATGAAACCCTGTCAAATCTTTTGAACCCTTTATTTTACCTTTAATATCATTATTTCGTTGTTTTTATGTTGTCTGATTCTTATTTTGAACGTTTCACAATTCATAACTTCTTTAGTCTTTGCCATTTCATTACCATCAAAAAGATATGTTACCTTAGTACCCTTGATAGCATATCAATTAACTTTTATTTTTGTCATAAAGTAATCCTTAAATATCCCAAATAACTTGTTTTAGCTTTCTGAAATGTCATCTTCAACCCTGGTTTTCCTTAAAACTTGTTTTAGGGGCTGTTTTAGCTAACTGACAGTGAACCTGCTCGTAATTCTTTCGAACTTTATGATCACCTTAGCTGTGTCCCAAATGAACGTGATACTAAATTTCAGGTAGAACTTCCATCGGTTGCCAAGCGATCGAAAATCTCATCTCAATTCGCCCCACTGGAACCTTTAGTTCCAAATATGTTCGGAACAGTGCAAAATCATTCCTGTTCCTTGATTTTGCCTTTGATATCATTATTTTAGTGCTTTTAAATTGTCTGATCATGATTTTATGCGCTTGCTATACATAATTTCTTTAGTTTTGGTCGTTTCTTTGCTGCCAAAATGATCCTAGTGGCCCAAAAGGCACATGTAATGAGTTCTATTTTGGTCAAAAGCAACAACCTTAAGATATCCCAAATAACCTTTTTCCAGCTCCTGCAAACGCGATCTTCAAGTCCGAACCTGATTTTCTATAAAAACGCGTTTTGGGGGCTGCTTTAGTGAGCCCCGGTCAAACTTACATGGAATTTGTTGATAAGATTGAAGAATTAACCAAAAGATTAAATGATTAAGATCAATTAATCTTTTAGTTAATTCTTCAATCATATCAAGTTCCTTAGATAAAGGAGCTACATATTTCTTTTTAGATTCTAATCCTAGTTCAGTTAACCTTTTAGTCAATTCTTCTATCATTTCTGAATAATCTTCCTTAGCTAATTTTAAGCTTAATTTTTCAGATTCCATAGGTTTAAATAAAACCTTTTTTTGTATACTGGTTTTAGGTTTAAATTATCCGACACTGTTGTCTATAATCAAGGAGTATGTTTTGAAATACCCTTTATTTTAGTAAAAGGATTATCTCATCCAGTAATATTCGGAAATCCATTCCTGCACATGCTGTACCCGATTAAATCAATAACAGAAAAAAGAATTATTTATGAAATAGAGGGAAAATAGATTATTTTTGAATTTATTTCTTTTCCAATAGGAAGAGAAATTGATGTGCTTAAAAGTAACATCAAGAATAAAGAAAAAATTATAAATTCTCTAAAAAGAGAAGTAGAATACAAGACCATAGAGGAAAAGGTTAATGAACCTATAATACAGAGAAAAATTAAAAGTTTACATAATGAAACGCTTAATAGCATTTGTGCTGACATTCCTAATGCCTTCTGGGCTAGAAAAAGACATGTGGTTAATCTATCATATGGGCCCGACTTTGATGAAAAAATGATACCAACTAAGGCTCGGCCCATTGCAATGGGTCTAGTAAAGTAATCCTTAAATATCCCAAATAACTTGTTTTAGCTTTCTGAAATGTCATCTTCAACCCTGGTTTTGCTTAAAACTTGTTTTAGGGGCTGTTTTAGCTAACTGACAGCGAACTTGCCCATAATTCTTTCGAACTTTACGATCACCTTAGCTGCATCCCAAATGAACATGATACTAAATTTCAGGTAGAACTTCCATCGATTTCCCAGGGATCTAAAATCTCGCCTCAATTCGCCTCATTAGAACCTTTAGTTCCAAATCTGTTCGGAACGGTGCAAAATCATTCCTGTTCCTTGATTTTGCCTTTGATATCATTATTTGATTGGGGTGAGATCTTAGATCACTAGGCAAATCATGTAATTTTGGTGTGAAATTTAATATGGAGTCCATTTGGGACGCAACTGTGGCGATTGTATAGTTCGAACGAATTTTGGGCAGGATTGATGAGCATTCACTAAAACCGCCCCTAAAACACGGTTTAAGGAAAGCTTGGGTTAGGACATAGAGATCACTTTTCTGGAAGCTAAAACAAGTTATTTGGGATATTTTAAGATTGTTTTTGAGGAAAATAAAAGTTAATTGATGTGCTATCGAAGGCACTAAGGTTGCACATCGTTTAGGCAGCAATGACATGATAAAGACTGAATACGTTATGAATAGTAAAAAAGAAGAGTTAGGAAACTTAAAAACGGTGAAATAATGATACGAAAGCCAAAGTAAAGGATTTGAAAGATTTGACAAGCTTTCATACGGATTTGGAACCGAAGTTCAATTGGGGCGAATTGAGGCGAGAATTTGGCTCGCTAGGCAAATGATGTAATTTTGACGTGAATTTTAATATGGGGTCCATTTGGGATGCAGCTAAAGTCATTCTAAAGTTGGAACAAATTCCATGTAAGTTTGACCGGGGCTCACTAAAGTAGCCCCCAAAACGTGTTTTATGGAAAATCAGGTTCGGACTTGAAGATCGTGTTTGCAGGAGCTGAAAAAAGGTTATTTGGGATATCTTAAGGTTGTTGATTTTGACCAAAATAGAACTCATTATATGTGCTTTTCGAGCCACTAGGATCATTTTGGCGGCAAAGAAATGATAAAAACTAAAGAAATTATGTATGGCAAGCGCATAAAATCATGACAAGACAATTTAAAAGCATTAAAATAATGATATCAAAGGCAAAATCAAGGAACAGGAATGATTTCGCACCGTTCCGAATAAATTTGGAACTAAAGGTTCCAATGATGCGAATTAAGGCGAGATTTTAGATCGTTAGGCAACCGATGGAAGTTCTATTTGAAATTTAGTATCATGTTCATTTGGGACGCAGTTAAGGTGATCGTAAAGTTCAAAAGAATTATGGGCAGGTTTACTGTCAGTTAGCTAAAACAGCCCCTAAAACAATTTTTAAGGAAAACCAGGGTTGAAGATGACATTTCAGAAAGCTAAAACAAGTTATTTGGGATATTTAAGGATTACTTTGTGACAAAAATAAAAGTTAATTGATATGCTATCGAGGGTACTAAGATAATAGATCTTTTTGGTGGTAATGGAATGGCAAAGACTAAAAAAGTTATGAATGGTGAAACATTTAAAATAAGAGTCAGACGACATAAAAACAGTGAAATGATGATATTAAAGGTAAAATAAAGGGTTCGAAAGATTTGACAGGGTTTCTTGCGGATTTGGAAGCAAAGATTCAATCGGAATGAATAGAGGCGACATTTGGGATGTTTTAAAGCTGCTTTTGATTGAAGGAAAACTTATTAGTTGTGTTTTCTAAGCCACTAGGATCATTTTAGTGGCAAAGAAATAGCAAAAGCCAAACAAATCATGAATAGCAAGCGCACAAAAAAATGATGAGACAATTTAAAAACACTAAAATAATTATATTAAGGGTAAAATAAAGGGTTTGGAAACATATGAAAATGTTTCATACTAATCTGGAGGAGAAGGTTGAATGGGGTGAGATCTTAGATCACTAGGCAAATCATGTAATTTTGGTGTGAAATTTAATATGGAGTCCATTTGGGACGCAACTGTGGCCATTGCATAGTTCGAACGAATTTTGGGCAGGATTGATGAGCATTCACTAAAACCGCCCTTAAAACACGGTTTAAGGAAAGCTTGGGTTAGGACATGAAGATCACATTTCTAGAAGCTAAAACAAGTTATTTGGGATATTTTAAAATTATTTTTGATGAAAATATGTCGCCTCTATTCATTCCGATTGATTCTTTGGTTCCAAATTCGCATGAAACCCTGTCAAATCTTTCAAACCCTTTATTTTACCTTTAATATCATTATTTCACCGTTTTTAAGTTTCCTAACTCTTCTTTTTTACTATTCATAACGTGTTTAGTCTTTTATCGTGTCATTGCCGCCTAAACGATGTGCGACCTTAGTGCCTTCGATAGCACATCAATTAATTTTTATTTTCATCAAAAACAATATTAAAATATCCCAAATAACTTGTTTTAGCTTCCAGAAATGCGATCTTCATGTCCTAACCCAAGCTTTCCTTAAACCGTGTTTTAGGGGTGGTTTTAGTGAATGCTCATCAATCCGGCCCAAAATTTGTTCGAACTATGCCATCGCCACCGTTGCGTCCCAAATGGACTCCATATTAAATTTCACCCTAAAATTACATGATTTGCCTAGTGACCTAAGATCTCACCCCAATCAACCTTCGGCTCCAGATCTGTATGAAACCTTTTCATACGTTTCCAAACCATTTATTTTACCTTTAATATAATTGTTTTAGTGTTTTTAAATTGACTGATCATTTTTTTGAGCACTTGCTATTCATGATTTGTTTGGCTTTTGCCATTTCTTTGGCACTAAAATGATCCTAGTAGCTCGGAAAACACATCTAATAAGTTTTTCTTCAGTCAAAAGCAGCTTTAAAATATCCCAAACGGCGCCTCTATTCATTCCGATTGATTCTTTGGTTCCAAATCTGCATGAAACCCTGTCAAATCTTTCGAACCCTTTATTTTACCTTTAATATCATTATTTCACTGTTCTTATGTCGTCTGACTCTTATTCTAAACGTTTCACTATTCATAACTTCTTTAGCCTTTGCCATTTCATTACCACCAAACAGATCAGCCTTAGTACCTTCGATAGCATATCAATTAACTTTTATTTTTGTCACAAAGTAATCCTTAAATATCCCAAATAACTTGTTTTAGCTTTCTGAAATGTCATCTTCAACCCTGGTTTTCCTTAAAATTTGTTTTAGAAATTGTTTTAGCTAATCGACAATGAACTCGCTCATAATTCTTTTCAACTTTACGATCACCTTAGCTGGGTCCCAAATGAACATGATACTAAATTTCAGGGAGAACTTCCATCGGTTGCCCAGCTATTTAAAATCTCACCTCAATTCGCCCCACTGAAACCTTTAGTTCCAAATCTGTTCGGAACGGTGCAAAATCATTCCTGTTCCTTGATTTTGCCTTTGATATCATTATTTCAGTGCTTTTAAATTGTCTGATCATGATTTTATGCGCTTGCTATACATAATTACTTTAGTTTTTGTCATTTCTTTGCCGCCAAAATGATCCTAGTGGCCCGAAAAGCACATGTAATGAGTTCTATTTTGGTCAAAAGCAACAACCTTAAGATATCCCAAATAACCTTTTTTTAGCTCCTACAAACGCGATCTTCAAGTCCGAACCTGATTTTCTACAAAACACGTTTTAGGGGCTGCTTTAGTGAGCCCCGGTCAAACTTACATGGAATTTGTTCCAACTTTAGAATGACTTTAGCTGCATCCCAAATGGACTCCATATTAAATTTCACACCAAAATTACATGATTTGCCTAGTGATCTAAGATCTCAGCCCAATCAACGATCGGCTCAGATCGATGAAACCTATTCATATGTTTCCAAACCATTTTTTTTACCTTTAATATAATTGTTTTAGTGTTTTTAAATTGACTGATCATTTTTTTGAGCGCTTGCTATTCATGATTTGTTTGGCTTTTGCCATTTCATTGCCACTAAAATGATCCTAGTGGCTCGGAAAACACAACTAATAAGTTTTCCTTCAGTCAAAAGCAGCTTTAAAATATCCCAAATGTCGCCTCTATTCAATCCGATTGATTCTTTGGTTTCAAACCCGCATGAAACCCTGTCAAATCTTTCGAACCCTTTATTTTACCTTTAATATCATTATTTCACTATTTTTATGTCGTCTGACTCTTATTTTAAGCGTTTCACTATTCATAACTTCTTTAACCTTTGCCATTTCATTACCACCAAAAAGATCTGTTGCCTTAGTACCCTCGATAGCATATCAATTAACTTTTATTTTTGTCACAAAGTAATCCTTAAATATCCCAAATAACTTGTTTTAGCTTTCTGAAATGTCATCTTCAGCCCTGGTTTTCCTTAAAACTTGTTTTAGGGGCTGTTTTAGCCAAATGGCAGCGAACCTGCCCATAATTCTTTCGAACTTTGCGATCACCATAGCTGCGTCCCAAATGAACATGATATTATTTCAGGTAGAACTTCCATCGGTTGCCCAGCGATCTAAAATCTCGCCTCAATTCGTCCCACTAGAACCTTTAATTCCAAATCTTTTCGGAACGGTGCAAAATCATTCTTGTTCCTTGATTTTGCCTTTGATATCATTATTTCAGTACTTTTAAATTGTCTGATCATGATTTTATGCGCTTGCTATACATAATTTCTTTAGTTTTTGTCATTTTTTTGCCGCCAAAATGATCCTAGTGGCCCGAAAAGCACATGTAATGAGTTCTATTTTGGTCAAAAGCAACAACCTTAAAATATCCCAAATAACCTTTTTTTAGCTCCTGCAAACACGATCTTCAATTCCGAACCTGATTTTCTATAAAACACATTTGGGGGGCTGCTTTAGTGAGCCCCGGTCACACTTACATGGAATTTGTTCCAACTTTAGAATGACTTTAGCTGCATCCCAAATGGACCCCATATTAAATTTCACGTCAAAATTACATCATTTGCCTGGCGAGCCAAAATCTCACCCCAACTAAACTTTGGTTCCAAAACCGTATGAAATCTTGTCAAATCTTTCAAATCCTTTTGATGAGGAACCGGTTGCACCAATTCCACACCAAGGGCCAATAACTAGAGCAATGGGTAAGAAGCTTCAAGGCTTGGTGCATAAGCACATCACCAAGTCCAACCTCTTGCAAATATTCGGTTTGGACTTGGAAGAGGGAAGCCAACCTTGCTGTACATTCCTTTGCATATTTGAGGAGCCAAGAGGCCAAGTGGCATCCGTCCAAGTTGGCATACATGTGGTAGCCACCTCAGCAAGTCAATCCTAGTTGGCATCCAATGTGGCGTCCAGGTGGAGTGCTTAGGTGGCAGCACAATTGGCAGCCCATCTCCACCAACTTTTTGAAGATGCTTTTGTCCATTTTGCCAACATTGGAAGCCATAACTTTGTCCAAGAGCCCCAGCCATGCTTCAACTATTTATAGGAAAAGCAAAGTTACTACTTTCATGTAACACCCTCCCCGTAGCAACTCCGTACATTCTACTGTTCCGGTGACCGTTGTCGGTCCGGACAGCTAGAACGTCCGGAAAAATATTTAAACTAAAGTCAGGAACCATAATTAACTCAAATATTAATAAGAAAAATTTAGTAAAAATTTTAGAAATAAAATACAGTTAAGTCAAAAGAGCCGGTGCCCAAGCGATGGGTAACTAGAGGTAAGTTGCGGTTCTCGCAACGAGGAGCCCTAGACCCGGGGGAAAAATTATAAAATAATTTTTGGGACTCCAGAGAAGAGTCATTGAGGTTCCCATGGCATTAGAATGCCAAGAAAATACCTAGAAAAATTTTTCAATCGGTACAGACAATTTTAACCCTTTAAGCCAAACGGAGGGCATTTTGGTCATTTCGCCTTCAGAGACGATTTTTGGCCGACTTGTCCAGTTGAGTAAATAATTATTATGATCTAAAATATGAATAAATATTACTAAAAATTAAATTGAAATTGAGTAGTGATGAAAAGAAAAGAAAAATCAAAATAAAGCAATTTGTGACATGATGTCACTCACTTACTCCCAACCAATCACAAGTTAACAAGCTTTCTTAAATCACTTAAAAGAGACAAATGGACCTAAAAATTCTGCTCTTCTTCTTCTTCTTCTTCCTCCAATACGTGACCTCTTCCATAGCTAAGCATATTCAAGCTTTTCAAAGCTTGATTCACCCATTTCTACCCAACAAAATCATAACCTAGCTTCACAAAAAATTAACCTAGCAACTTGAGCAACCTCTAGGCAGCCAAAAGAGGAAGAAAGAAGGGAGTTTGGGTGGCTGGAAATTCTGCCCCACTCAAGGTTAGTGCACATATACACCTAAAGCTCTTTATTTCTATGTTAAAGACTTGAAATAAGTAAGGAATTGTAAGTAAAATGAATAAAAACTATGTATGTGTATGCCATAAATTTCGGCTGCCCTAAGGAAGGAACAATGATGGAGTGTTTTTGATGGTTTTAATGGACTTAGAATGAATTAGAGATTATGTTTAAGGTGTATATACACATATATAATGAATGGAAGTGCTTAAGTAGGTGTATGTGTGAATCATAAGGGAAAACTAGGGTTTTGAGAAGTGAAAATTTGACTTGGCTTAGGAAATTGTTAGAGAACATTTTAATGGTCAATTAGTGACCATTTTAGGTAAGTTGGCCATAAATTGGACTGAAATGTAGCATGGCAAAGTGAAGGAGCATGCTGCCTTGTGAGTGCAAAGGTGATCAAATTTCAGTCCACTTGGACTGCCATAGCTTGGGCTGTGTTGGTCCAATTGGTGTTTGGCCAATTGGATATGAAACTAGGCTTATAATGGCACATTGTTGCTGAAGAAACCCTGCCCAAAAGACCAAAGCAAGAGGACCAAAAGTTGACCCCAATCCGGATACCCTGCAAACAGCCCCTGCAGAATGACCAAATGAACAGTAACTGTTCATTTGGCCATAACTCACTGTAGAAATGGTCAATTGATCTGAAATGTTTACAGCAACAAGTTAAGACATAGAAACACAACTTTCATGAAGAAACCTACCCCAAATTATGACCAGAACCTAACCCAAATGGCAGTCATAATTACTGTTCAAACCTGCAACTCTGCAGATTTTCATTTGAGCAGTAATGTTTGGATGGCTATAACTCTCTCTAGAAAACTCGGATTTAGGCGATTCTTGAACCGATGGAAACCTAAGGTGTGGTAGAACATTTCATATGAAGAAAGTTAGACCAAATTATGAACTTAACTTGATCAAATTACTGACCAAAGTTGGACCAAAAATCTGCGGACTCCAAAATCTCGGCATGAGCGATTGCGTGAACAGTAAACTTATTTTGGCCATAACTTGAGCTACAAAACTCCAAATGGAGTGATTCAAAAAAGGAAATTCAACTAGACAAAATAAGGAACAACTTTCATGTTTACCATTTCCTCAAATTCCTACTGCAATAGTGCCCAATGGAATAGTAAAGTTGAGTTAGCAAAATTGAAAATTTTGCTTCTTTTGGTTTAAGCTTAGAAATGGTATTAATGCTTAATGCCAACAAGTTTTAAATGAAAAATGTGGTATGTTTGAAGTGCCAAAGTCAATGTACATATTTTCTATGCAAAAGTCAACATTTTTGTTGACCAATGAGGTGAATAATGCCACCAAAACCAAAAATTGGCAATTTTGCCAAAATGACCTAAGCTTTGAGAAAGTGACCAAAACCAACAAGTTTTGAATACAAAATGTGGTATGTTGGGAGTATTAAAACCAATGTACCTATTGTTTATGCAAAAGTCAATATTTTAGTTGACTAATGAAATGAATAGTGACACCAAAACTTGAAATTCAAAATTTGAAATTAGAAATGCATCTAGGGGACTTTAAATTGCAATTGGCAATTAATACTAGCAAATGTAAAACTCAAAATGTGGAATCTTGGTGTAATAAGAATTAATATATCCATTAAGTATAAAAAGGTCAACATTTTGGTTGACTAGTAAGGTGAATAGTAATCAAAATGATTAGTAAATTAAGATGAAGACCTAGAACCAATTCTAAGCTTAAATGCTTAGAATTGTATGACAAATATGGACTATGCATCCTAGTCAAAATTGTTAAAAAGAAATTTAGGCCATAAATTTGAAATCCATGAAATATTCATGGATTACTTGAAACATGAAAAATAAGTCACCTAATTGATGTGAATAGATAGTTAGAGCACATATGCTCATCACAAATGGAATTCATAAAATATTAGAAACTCAACTTGAAATATAAAATTTGTAATTACATAAGTAGATTCTTGAATGTATAAATGAGAAAGGAAAAATGTTTTGAATACAATGGTACATGTGAACCATTGTTTATAATTGTGATCAATATGAATAACATAATGAATGGATAAATAAACCGTATTAATGTATGAATGAGACATTAGTTCTCATTATTGTAAAGAGGAAAAGTATTTTGAGTGCAATGGTATAAAAGAATAATTGATGTGAATTGTGATCATATAAATGATCAAATGAATGTATGAATTATGATTGAAATTTATCATGAAATAATGAAGTCATAAAGCACAATATATTAAAGAATTTTAAATTATCAAATGCCCTAGTATACCTAACAAGATTGGTTTGGATAGTTTGGCATGCCAATAGGGTATTGTTTTAGCGATCGCGAAAGGCTTTATGCCTGTATTCATGGCTTTATGCCCGTATTCATGGCTTTTATGCCCGTATTCATGGCTTTTATGCCCGATTATGTGATATCATGGCTTTTTAGCCATACTGACTGCATACATGGTTGACGTTCTGCGTCCCATGGTATGACGGCCCGAGGCACCGCGGTGTCCAGTGCCAACGACCCGTTATCCAGTCCAGTCGTCTAGTATAGGTTACTTGGCGATCAATTAAAGTATTATTCAATTCAGCTAAGTTAAGTTAAGATCCGGTACAATTAAATTAAGTATTGAATGAATAAGCAAAAGAGATTAGCAAAAGAAACATAACAAAAATATAAATTGCGTAACCGCATGCACTTGAAATACAATACGGATAGAATAAATTATATACTGCTAGTATTCTTGAAAAGTTATAAACTAAGCACTTCCAAAGAGGAACAAACTAGTATATAAGATCGTTGATACTAGAAATACCATACCAAATTAAATTGATTCTTGAGTATCGAATTATCATTTATTTCTTTCTTTACTTGTATATATTATTTCGGTTATATTATTGCACCACTAAGCGAGAAATGCTTAGCGCGATGGAATTGCTTCCTCGCGCAGTATCAAGGTAAAACCAGATGGTCGATCGAGATTTTTGGAGTCGGATCTGCGAAGTGTCAGAAGAGTTCAAGATTGTCACCTCCTCAGCCATGCATGTAGATAGGGCTCATTTTATACATGTTATGTATATTGTTCATTCCTAGCACATTGTAAATTATTTGTATATCTTGTACAAAATAAACTCATGTAATTAACCTATGAATTATGGAAGCTATTCAAAGTAAGTATTTTAGTATGTGAATTGAATTTGAGTTATAATGAGATTATACTTGTGAATATTGAGATATTGAAAATCTAATGAGATTTCTGAGAAATCTGATAATCGTATTGAGATACATTATGTTTGAAAATTTTTGAGACTATTAAGTTTGAGAAATTGAGTATATATTGAAATTGTCTTTGGCAGTTCGTAAGAATCGTTAGTCCAAATTACAGCTGACACTTTGTCGGATTATCGTTAAAATTTTTGAAATTTCCAATTTAGTTAGATTTTGATAAAAGTAAAAATAGCCTAAATCTTCAATAAAGTTTTTGAATAAATAAATCAAGAACTGTAATGAAATCAGATAAAATAGAGTGCTCGGCACACTGAATGGCATAACTTACTCGGCTACACTGTAGTCGGGTAAGGGGTGTCACATTTATTGGTATCAGAGCGCGGTTTAGGCGTTTCTGGACCTAGATAGATTGCATATCATGCATTGCATTCATAAGAGTCGAGGTGACACTATTGCAGATCTGTATTTCCTGTTTATTTTAGGTTAAGGTATGGAATAAGAGAGTGAAGAGACAATGAGATAGCGAATGGAGATGAGAAGGAGACTATATTTAAGATGAAAAAGGATGAGTACATAACTGTTTGAGGATAGGATTGAGACTAAGGAGAAAGTGAAGTAGGATAACACGGAAAGGTGAAGAAATAAAGAGGTAGTAGCTCCTTGGCTATTTACATTGGGTAAATTTCGAGGACGAAATTTAAATAAGAGGGGAAGAGTTGTAACACCCTCTCCGTAGCAACTCCGTACATTCTACTGTTCCGGTGACCGTTGTCGGTCCGGACAGCTAGAACGTCCGGAAAAATATTTAAACTAAAGTCAGGAACCATAATTAACTCAAATATTAATAAGAAAAATTTAGTAAAAATTTTAGAAATAAAATACAGTTAAGTCAAAAGAGCCGGTGCCCAAGCGATGGGTAACTAGAGGTAAGTTGCGGTTCTCGCAACGAGGAGCCCTAGACCCGGGGGAAAAATTATAAAATAATTTTTGGGACTCCAGAGAAGGGTCATTGAGGTTCCCATGGCATTAGAATGCCAAGAAAATACCTAGAAAAATTTTTCAATCGGTACAGACAATTTTGACCCGTTAAGCCAAACGGAGGGCATTTTGATCATTTCGCCTTCAGAGACGATTTTTGGCCGACTTGTCCAGTTGAGTAAATAATTATTATGATCTAAAATATGAATAAATATTACTAAAAATTAAATTGAAATTGAGTAGTGATGAAAAGAAAAGAAAAATCAAAATAAAGCAATTTGTGACATCACATGATGTCACTCACTTACTCCCAACCAATCACAAGTTAACAAGCTTTCTTAAATCACTTAAAAGAGACAAATGGACCTAAAAATTCTGCTCTTCTTCTTCTTCTTCTTCCTCCAATACGTGACCTCTTCCATAGCTAAGCATATTCAAGCTTTTCAAAGCTTGATTCACCCATTTCTACCCAACAAAATCATAACCTAGCTTCATAAAAAATTAACCTAGCAACTTGAGCAACCTCTAGGCAGCCAAAAGAGGAAGAAAGAAGGGAGTTTGGGTGGCTGGAAATTCTGCCCCACTCAAGGTTAGTGCACATATACACCTAAAGCTCTTTATTTCTATGTTAAAGACTTGAAATAAGTAAGGAATTGTAAGTAAAATGAATAAAAACTATGTATGTGTATGCCATAAATTTCGGCTGCCCTAAGGAAGGAACAATGATGGAGTGTTTTTGATGGTTTTAATGGACTTAGAATGAATTAGAGATTATGTTTAAGGTGTATATACACATATATAATGAATGGAAGTGCTTAAGTAGGTGTATGTGTGAATCATAAGGGAAAACTAGGGTTTTGAGAAGTGAAAATTTGACTTGGCTTAGGAAATTGTTAGAGAACATTTTAATGGTCAATTAGTGACCATTTTAGGTAAGTTGGCCATAAATTGGACTGAAATGTAGCATGGCAAAGTGAAGGAGCATGCTGCCTTGTGAGTGCAAAGAGGTGATCAAATTTCAGTCCACTTGGACTGCCATAGCTTGGGCTGTGTTGGTCCAATTGGTGGTTGGCCAATTGGATATGAAACTAGGCTTATAATGGCACATTGTTGCTGAAGAAACCCTGCCCAAAAGACCAAAGCAAGAGGACCAAAAGTTGGCCCCAATCCGGATACCCTGCAAACAGCCCCTGCAGAATGACCAAATGAACAGTAACTGTTCATTTGGCCATAACTCACTGTAGAAATGGTCAATTGATCTGAAATTTTTACAGCAACAAGTTAAGACATAGAAACACAACTTTCATGAAGAAACCTACCCCAAATTATGACCAGAACCTAACCCAAATGGCAGTCATAATTACTGTTCAAACCTGCAACTCTGCAGATTTTCATTTGAGCAGTAATGTTTGGATGGCTATAACTCTCTCTAGAAAACTCGGATTTAGGCGATTCTTGAACCGATGGAAACCTAAGGTGTGGTAGAACATTTCATATGAAGAAAGTTAGACCAAATTATGAACTTAACTTGATCAAATTACTGACCAAAGTTGGACCAAAAATCTGCCAGACCCAAAATCTCAGCATGAACAGTGCACGTGAACAGTAAACTTATTTTGGCCATAACTTGAGCTACAAAACTCCAAATGGAGTGATTCAAAAAAGGAAATTCAACTAGACAAAATAAGGAACAACTTTCATGTTTATCATTTCCTCAAATTCCTACTGCAATAGTGCCCAATGGAATAGTAAAGTTGAGTTAGCAAAATTGAAAATTTTGCTTCTTTTGGTTTAAGCTTAGAAATGGTATTAATGCTTAATGCCAACAAGTTTTAAATGAAAAATGTGGTATGTTTGAAGTGCCAAAGTCAATGTACATATTTTCTATGCAAAAGTCAACATTTTTGTTGACCAATGAGGTGAATAATGTCACCAAAACCAAAAATTGGCAATTTTGCCAAAATGACCTAAGCTTTGAGAAAGTGACCAAAACCAACAAGTTTTGAATACAAAATGTGGTATGTTGGGAGTATTAAAACCAATGTACCTATTGTTTATGCAAAAGTCAATATTTTAGTTGACTAATGAAATGAATAGTGACACCAAAACTTGAAATTCAAAATTTGAAATTAGAAATGCATCTAGGGGACTTTAAATTGCAATTGGCAATTAATACTAGCAAATGTAAAACTCAAAATGTGGGATCTTGGTGTAATAAGAATTAATATATCCATTAAGTATAAAAAGGTCAACATTTTGATTGACTAGTAAGGTGAATAGTAATCAAAATGATTAGTAAATTAAGATGAAGACCTAGAACCAATTCTAAGCTTAAATGCTTAGAATTGTATGACAAATATGGACTATGCATCCTAGTCAAAATTGTTAAAAAGAAATTTAGGCCATAAATTTGAAATCCATGAAATATTCATGGATTACTTGAAACATGAAAAATAAGTCACCTAATTGATGTGAATAGATAGTTAGAGCACATATGCTCATCACAAATGGAATTCATAAAATATTAGAAACTCAACTTGAAATATAAAATTTGTAATTACATAAGTAGATTCTTGAATGTATAAATGAGAAAGGAAAAATGTTTTGAATACAATGGTACATGTGAACCATTGTTTAGAATTGTGATCAATATGAATAACATAATGAATGGATAAATAAACCGTATTAATGTATGAATGAGACATTAGTTCTCATTATTGTAAAGAGGAAAAGTATTTTGAGTGCAATGGTATAAAAGGATAATTGATGTGAATTGTGATCATATAAATGATCAAATGAATGTATGAATTATGATTGAAATTTATCATGAAATAATGAAGTCATAAAGCACAATATATTAAAGAATTTTAAATTATCAAATGCCTTAGTATACCTAACAAGATTGGTTTGGATAGTTTGGCATGCCAATAGGGTATTGTTTTAGCAGTACTGCGAAAGGCTTTATGCCTGTATTCATGGCTTTATGCCCGTATTCATGGCTTTTATGCCCGTATTCATGGCTTTTATGCCCGATTATGTGATATCATGGCTTTTTAGCCATACTGACTGCATACATGGTTGACGTTCTGCGTCCCATGGTATGACGGCCCGAGGCACCGCGGTGTCCAGTGCCAACGACCCGTTATCCAGTCCAGTCGTCTAGTATAGGTTACTTGGGCAGTCAATTAAAGTATTATTCAATTCAGGCAGCTAAGTTAAGTTAAGATCCAATACAATTAAATTAAGTATTGAATGAATAAGCAAAAGAGATTAGCAAAAGAAACATAACAAAAATATAAATTGCTGAACCGTACAGACTTAAAATATAATACAGATAGAATAAATTATATACCTGCCAGTATTATTGAAAAGTTATAAACTAAGCACTTCCAAAGAGGAACAAACTAGTATATAAGATCGTTGATACTAGAAATACCATACCAAATTAAATTGATTCTTGAGTATCTGAATTATCATTTATTTCTTTCTTTACTTGTATATATTATTTATGGTTATATTATTGCACCACTAAGCGAAATACTTAGCACGATGGAATTGCTTCCTCGCAGTAGTCGAAGGTAAAACCAGATGTTGTCGATTGAGATTTTTGGAGTCGGATCTGCGAAGTGTCGGAAGAGTTCAAGATTGTCACCTCCTCGAATGCATGTAGATAGGGCTCATTTTATACATGTTATGTATATTGTTCATTCCTAGCACATTGTAAATTATTTGTATATCTTGTACAAAATAAACTCATGTAATTAACCTATGAATTATGGAAGCTATTCAAAGTAAGTATTTTAGTATGTGAATTGAATTTGAGTTATAATGAGATTATACTTGTGAATATTGAGATATTGAAAATCTAATGAGATTTCTGAGAAATCTGGATACTGTATTGAGATACATTATGTTTAAAAATTTTTGAGACTATTAAGTTTGAGAAATTGAGTATATATTGAAATTGTCTTTGGCAGGTTCAGAAGAACTGTTAGTCCAAATTACAGCCGACACTTTGTCGGATTATCGTTAAAATTTTTGAAATTTCCAATTTAGTTAGATTTTGATAAAAGTAAAAATAGCCTAAATCTTCAATAAAGTTTTTGAATAAATAAATCAAGAACTGTAATGAAATCAGATAAAATAGAGTGCTCCGGCACACTGAATGGCATAACTTGCTCGGCTACACTGTAGTCGGGTAAGGGGTGTCACATTTCAGCTTCAAGACAAAACATCTCTTTTTAGATTGTCTCTCATTTGTAGCCTGCCAAATCTGACTTTCCTATTAATGTTTGAACTTTGTATCTATTTTTAGGAGAGATTGGTGTATTAACCAAGACTTGCACATGTCCCATGGTTGTTGAAATGTCTTGGCAGAATACACCAACCCATATTAGCCTTCTTTTGTTTCATTTCGGGAACAGAATTCATATGGTAATTTTTTGAGCAAAATTGCTGGAGCTTTACTTCAAAGTTCTTCTTAGAACTCTCTCTATTTCTCTTAGCAAATTCTTGCCTTGATTTGTTAAGTTTTATTATATGTTCAAGGTTGTTCATCAGCATAGGTGAATTGGTCTTATTCTTGGCTGTCTTTCTTGAGAATTATATTTTTAGTTCTCCATCTTCAAGGTGAAGGGTTGAAGGTTCAAGGGAGTTTCTTGGCTTGTTTTGAAGACAGTCGTTTGCTCTTTCTTCTTAGTGGAATCAGCTATTAAGGGTAGAAACCGTATCACCTTTACTTTGGCTTTCATATCATTATTTCACCGTTTTTAAGTTTCCTAACTCTTCTTTTTTACTATTCATAACGTGTTCAGTCTTTTATCGTGTCGTTGCCGCCTAAAAGATGTGCGACCTTAGTGCCTTCGATAGCACATCAATTAACTTTTATTTTCATCAAAAACAATCTTAAAATATTCCAAATAACTTGTTTTAGCTTCCAGAAATGTGATCTTCATGTCCTAACCAAAGCATTCCTTAAACCACGTTTTAGGGGCGGTTTTAGTGAATGCTCATCAATCCTACCCAAAATTCATTCGAAATATGCGATCGCCACAGTTGTGTCCCAAATGGACTCCATATTAAATTTCACACCAAAATTACATGATTTGCCTAGTGATCTAAGATCTCACCCCAATCAACTTTCGGCTCCAGATCAGTATGAAACCTTTTCATATGTTTCCAAACCCTTTATTTTACCTTTAATATAATTGTTTTAGTGTTTTTAAATTGACTGATCATTTTTTTGAGGGCTTGCTATTCATGATTTGCTTGGCTTTTGCTATTTCTTTGCCACTAAAATGATGCTAGTGGCTCGGAAAACACAACTAATAAGTTTTCCTTCAGTCAAAAGCAGCTTCAAAATATCCCAAATGTCGCCTTTATTCATTCCGATTAATTTTTTGGTTCCAAATCCGCATGAAACCCTGTCAAATCTTTTGAACACTTTATTTTAACTTTAATATCATTATTTCACTATTTTTATGTCATCTGACTCTTATTTTAAACGTTTCACTATTCATAACTTCTTTAGCCTTTGCCATTTCATTACCACCAAAAAGATCTGTTGCCTTGGTACTCTCGATAGCATATCAATTAACTTTTAATTTTGTCACAAAGTAATCCTTAAATATCCCAAATAACTTGTTTTAGCTTTCTGAAATGTCATCTTTAGCCCTGGTTTTCCTTAAAACTTGTTTTAGGGGCTGTTTTAGCTAACTGACAGCGAACCTGCCCATAATTCTTTCGAACTTTACGGTCACCATGCTGCATCCCAAATGAACATGATACTAAATTTCAAGTAGAACTTCCATCGGTTGCCCAGCGATCTAAAATCTCGCCTCAATTCGTCCCACCGGAACCTATAGTTCCAAATCTGTTAGGAACGGTGCAAAATCATTCTTGTTCCTTGATTTTGCCTTCGATATCATTATTTCAGTACTTTTAAATTGTTTGATCATGATTTTATGCGCTTGCTATACATAATTTCTTTAGTTTTTGTCATTTCTTTGCCGCCAAAATGATCCTAATGGCCCGAAAAGCACATGTAATGAGTTCTATTTTGGTCAAAAGCAACAACCTTAAGATATCCCAAATAACCTTTTTTCAGCTCCTGCAAACGCGATCTTCAAGTCCGAACCTGATTTTCTATACAACACGTTTTGGGGGCTGCTTTAGTGAGCCTTGATCAAACTTACATGGAATTTGTCCCAAGTTTAGAATGACATTAGCTGCATCCCAAATGGACCCCATATTAAATTTCACGTCAAAATTACATCATTTGCCTGGCGAGCCAAAATCTCGCCCCAATTGAACTTCGATTCCAAATCCATATGAAACCATGTCAAGTCTTTCAAATCTTTCACTTTGGCTTTCATATAATTATTTCACCGTTTCTAAGTTTCCTAACTCTTCCTTTTTACTGTTCATAACGTGTTCAGTCTTTTATCGTGTCGTTGCCGCCTAAACGATGTGGGACCTTAGTGCCTTCGATAGCACATCAATTAACTTTTATTTTCATCAAAAACAATCTTAAAATATCCCAAATAACTTGTTTTAGCTTCCAGAAATGTGATCTTTATGTCCTAACCCAAGCTTTCCTTAAACCGTGTTTTAGGGGCGGTTTTAGTGAATGCTCATCAATCTTGCCCAAAATTTGTTCGAACTATGCAATCGCCACAGTTGCGTCCCAAATGGACTCCATATTAAATTTCACACCAAAATTACATGATTTGCCTAGTGATCTAAGATCTCACCCCAATCAAACTTCGGCTCCAGATCAGTATGAAACCTTTTCATATGTTTCCAAACCCTTTATTTTACCTTTAATATAATTGTTTTAGTGTTTTTAAATTGACTGATCATTTTTTTGAGCGCTTCCTATTCACGATTTGTTTGGCTTTCGCCATTTTTTTACCACTAAAATGATCCTAGTGGCTCGAAAAACACAACTAATAAGTTTTCCTTCAGTCAAAAGCAGCTTTAAAATATCCCAAATGTCGCCTCTATTCATTTCGATTGATTCTTTGATTCCAAATCCGCATGAAACCCTGTCAAATCTTTCGAACCCTTTATTTTACCTTTAATATCATTATTTCGCGATTTTTATGTCGTCTGACTCATATTTTAAAAGTTTTACTATTCATAACTTCATTAGCCTTTGCCATTTCATTACCCCCAAAATGATCTGCTGCCTTAGTACCCTCGATAACATATCAATTAACTTTTATTTTTGTCACAAAGTAATATTTAAATATCCCAAATAACTTGTTTTAGCTTTTTAGAATGTCATCTTCAACCATGGTTTTCCTTAAAACTTGATGTAGGGGCTGTTTTAGCTAACTAACAGCGAACCTGCCCATAATTCTTTCTAACTTTACCATCACCTTAGCTGCGTCCCAAATGAACATGATACTAAATTTCAGGTACAACTTCCATCGATTGCCAATCTCGCCTCAATTCGCCCCACTGGAACTTGTAGTTCCAAATCTGTTTGGAACGGTGCAAAATCATTCCTGTTCCTTGATTTTGCCTTTGATATCATTATTTCAGTGCTTTTAAATTGTCTGATCATGATTTTATGCGCTTGCTATAAATAATTTCTTTAGTTTTTGTTGTTTCTTTACCGCCAAAATGATCCTAGTGGCCCAAAAAGCACACGTAATGAGTTCTATTTTGGTCAAAAGCAACAACCTTAAGATATCCCAAATAACCCTTTTTTAGCTCCTGCAAACGCGATCTTCAAGTGCGAACCTGAATTTCTATAAAACAAGTATTGGGGGGCTGCTTTAGTGAGCCCCGATCAAACTTACATGGAATTTGTTCCAACTTTAGAATGACTTTAGCTGCAGCCCAAATGGACCCCAAATTAAATTTCACGTCAAAATTACATCATTTGCCTAGCGAGCCAAAATCTCGCCCCAATTGAACTTCGGTTCCAAATCCGTATGAAACCTTGTCAAATCTTTCAAATCCTTTACTTTGGCTTTCATATCATTATTTCACCGTTTTTAAGTTTCCTAACGCTTCTTTTTTACTGTTCATAAAGTGTTCAGTCTTTTATCGTGTCACTGCCGCCTAAACAATGTGCGAATTTAGTGCCTTCTTTATTTTCATCAAAAACAATCTTAAAATATCAAAAATAACTTATTTTAGCTTTCAGAAATGTGATCTTCATGTCCTAACCCAAGCTTTCCTTAAAGAGTGTTTAAGGGGCGATTTTAGTGAATGCTCATCAATCCTGCCCAAAATTCGTTCGAACTTTGCAATCGCCACAATTGCATCCCAAATGGACTCCATATTAAATTTCACACCAAAATTACATGATTTGCCTAGTGATCTAAGATCTCACCCCAATCAACCTTCAGCTTCAGATCAGTATGAAACCTTTTCACATGTTTCCAAACCCTTTATTTTATTTTTAATATAATTGTTTTAGTATTTTTAAATTGACTGATCATTTTTTTGAGCGCATGCTATTCATGATTTGTTTGGCTTTTGCCATTTCTTTGCCAATAAAATGATCCTAGTGGCTCGAAAAACACAACTAATAAGTTTTCCTTCAGTCAAAAGCAGCTTTAAAGTATCCCAAATGTCGCCTCTATTCATTCCGATTGATTCTTTGGTTCCAAATCCGCATGAAACCCTTCCAAATCTTTCGAACCCTTTATTTTACCATTAATATCATTATTTCACAGTTTTTATGTCGTCTCACTCTTATTTTAAACATTTCACTATTCATAACTTCTTTAGCCTTTGCCATTTCATTACCACCAAAATGATCTGCTGCCTTAGTACCCTCAATAGCATATCAACTAACTTTTATTTTTGTCACAAAGTAATCCTTAAACATCCCAAATAACTTGTTTTAGCTTTCTGAAATGTCATCTTCAACCCTGGTTTTCCTTAAAACTTATTTTAGGGGCTGTTTTAGCTAACTGACAGCGAACCTGCCCATAATTCTTTCGGACTTTACGATCACCTTAACTGCGTCCCAAATGAACATGATACTAAATTTTAGGTAGAACTTCCATTGGTTGCCCAGCGATCTAAAATCTCACCTCAATTCGCCCCACTGGAACCTGTAGTTCCAAATCTGTTCGGAACGGTGCAAAATCATTCCTGTTCCTTGATTTTGCCTTTGATATCAGTATTTCAGAGCTTTTAAATTGTCTGATCATGATTTTATGCGCTTGCTATACATAATTTCTTTAGTTTTTGTCGTTTCTTTGCCGCCAAAATGATCCTAGTGGCCCGAAAAGCACATGTAATGAGTTCTGTTTTGGTCAAAGGCAACAACCTTAAGATATCCCAAATATCCTTTTTTCAGCTCCTACAAACGAGATCTTCAAGTCCGAACCTGATTTTCTATAAAACACGTTTTGGGGCTGCTTTAGTGAGCCCCGATCAAACTTACATGGAATTTGTTCCAACTTTAGAATGACTTTAGCTGCATCCCAAATGGACCCCATATTAAATTTCACGTCAAAATTACATCATTTGCCTGGCTAGCAAAAATCTCGCCCCAATTGAACTTCGGTTGCAAATCCGTATGAAACCCTGTCAAATCTTTCAAATCCTTTACTTTTGCTTTCGTATCATTATTTCACCGTTTTTAAGTTTCCTAACTCTTCTTTTTTACTATTCATAACGTGTTCAGTCTTTTATCGTGTCGTTGCCGCCTAAATGATGTGCGGCCTTAGTGCCTTCGTTAGCACATCAATTAACCTTTATTTCCCTCAAAAACAATCTTAAAATATCCCAAATAACTTGTTTTAGCTTCCAGAAATGTGATCTTCATGTCCTAACCCAAGCTTTCCATAAACCGTGTTTTAGGGGCGGTTTTAGTGAATGCTCATCAATCCTGCCCAAAATTCGTTCAAACTATGCAATAGCCACAGTTACGTCCCAAATGGACTCCATACTAAATTTCACATCAAATTACATGATTTGCTTAGCGATCAAAGATCTCACCCCAATCAACCTTCGCCTCCAGATCTGTATGAAATCTCACCTCAATTTACCACACTGGAACCCTTAGATCCAAATCTATTCGGAATGGTGCAAAATCATTCCGGTTCCTTGACTTTGCCTTTGATATCATTATTTCAATGCTTTTAAATTGTCTGATCATGATTTTACGCTCTAGGCATACATAATTTCTTCAGTTTTTTTCGTTTCTTTGCCCCCAAAATTATCGTAGTGGCCCGAAAAAGCACATGTAATGAGTTCTGTTTTGGTCAAAAGCAACAACCTTAAGATATCCCAAATAACATTTTTTCAGCTCCTGCAAACGCGATCTTCAAGTCCGAACCTGATTTTCTATAAGACACATTTTGGGGGCTGCTTTAGTGACCCCCGGTCAAACTTATATTGAATTTGTTCCAACTTTAGAATGACTTTTGCTGCATCCCAAATGGATCCCATAATAAATTTCACGTCAAAATTACATCATTTGCCTGTCGAGCCAAAATCTCGCCTCAATTCGCCCCAATTGAACTTCGGTTCCAAATCCGTATGAAACCCTGTCAAATCTTTCAAATCCTTTACTTTGGCTTTCGTATCATTATTTCACCGTTTTAAAGTTTCCTAAGTCTTCTTTTTTACTATTCATAACGTGTTCAGTCTTTTATCGTGTCGTTGCTGCCTAAACGATGTGCGACCTTAGTGCCTTCGATAACATATCAATTAACATTTATTTTCCTCAAAAACAATCTTAAAATATCCCAAATAACTTGTTTTAGCTTCCAGAAATGTGACCTTCATGTACTAACCCAAGCTTTCCTTAAACCGTGTTTTAGGGGCGGTTTTAGTGAATGCTCATCAATCCTGCCCAAAATTCGTTCGAACTATGCAATAGCCACAGTTACGTCCCAAATGGACTCCATATTAAATTTCACATCAAACTACATGATTTGCCGAGCGATCAAAGATCTCACCCCAATCAACCTTCGCCTCCAGATCAGTATGAAATCTCACCTCAATTCGACCCACTGGAACCCTAAGTTCCAAATCTATCCGGATCGGTGCAAAATCATTCGTGTTCCCTGATTTTGCTTTTGATATCATTATTTCAATGCTTTTAAATTGTCTGATCATGATTTTATGCGCTTCCCATACATAATTTCTTTAGTTTTTGTCGTTTCTTTGCCGCCAAAATGATCGTAGTGGCCCGAAAAAGCATATGTAATGAGTTCTACTTTGGTCAAAAGCAACAACCTTAAGATATCCCACATAACTTTTTTTCAGCTCCTGCAAACGCAATCTTAAATTCCGAACCTGATTTTCTATAAAACACATTTTGGGGGCTGGTTTAGTGAGCCCCGGTCAAACTTATATTGAATTTGTTCCAACTTTAGAATGACTTTTGCTGCATCCCAAATGGAACCCATATTAAATTTCACGTCAAAATTACATCATTTGCCTGGCGAACCAAAATCGCGCCTCAATTCGCCCCAATTGAACTTCGGTTCCAAATCCGTATGAAACCTTGTCAAATCTTTCAAATCCTTTACTTTGGCTTTCGTATCATTATTTCACCGTTTTAAAGTTTCCTAACTCTTCTTTTTTACTATTCACAACGTGTTCAGTCTTTTATCGTGTCGTTGCCGCCTAAACGATGTGCGACCTTAGTGCCTTCGATAGCACAGCAATTAACTTTTATTTTCCTCAAAAACAATCTTAAAATATCGCAAATAACTTGTTTTAGCTTCCAGAAATGTGACCTTCAGGCACTAACCCAAGCTTTCCTTAAACCGTGTTTTAGGGGCGGTTTTTGTGAATGCTCATCAATCCTGCCCAAAATTCATTCGAACTATGCAATAGCCACAGTTACGTCCCAAATGGACTCCATATTAAATTTCACTTCAAATTACATGATTTGCCTAGCGATCAAAGATCTCACCCCAATCAACCTTCGCCTCCAGATCAGTATGAAGCCTTTTCATATGTTTCCAAACCCTTTACTTTACCTTTAATATAATTATTTTATTGTTTTTAAATTGACTGATCATTTTTTTGAGTGCTTTCTATTCATGATTTGTTTGGCTTTTTCCATTCCTTTGTCACAATGTAATCCTTAAATATCCCAAATAACTTGTTTTAGCTTTCTGAAATGTCATCTTCAACCCTCGTTTTCCTTAAAAATTGTTTTAGGGGCTGTTTTAGCTAACTGACGGCAAACCTACCCATAATTGTTTCGAACTTTACGATCACCTTAGCTGCGTCCCAAATGAACATGATACTGAATTTCAGGTAGAACTTCCATCGGTTGCCCAGCGATCTAAAATCTCACCTCAATTCGCCCCACTGGAACCTTTAGTTCCAAATATGTTCGGAACGGTGCAAAATCATTGCTGTTCCTTGATTTTGCATTTCATATCATTATTTCAGTGCTTTTAAATTGTCTGATCATGATTTTATGCGCTTGCTATACATAATTTCTTTAGTTTTTGTCTTTTCTTTGCCGGCAAAATGATCCTAGTGGCCCGGAAAAGCACATCCAATGAGTTCTATTTTGGTCGAAAACAACAACCTTAAGATATCCCAAATAACATTTTTTCAGCTCCTGCAAACGCGATCTTCAAGTCCGAACCTGATTTTCTATAAAACACGTTTTGGGTGCTGCTTTAGTGAGCCCCGGTCAAACTTACATGGAATTTGTTCCAACTTTAGAATGACTTTAGCTGCATCCCAAATAGACCGCATATTAAATTTCACGTCAAAATTGCATCATTTGCCTGGCGACCCAAAATCTCGCACCAATTGAACTTCGGTTCCAAATCCGTATGAAACCTTGTCAAATCCTTTACTTTGGCTTTCGTATCATTATTTCACCGTTTATAAGTTTCCTAAATCTTCTTTTTTACTATTCATAACGTGTTCAGTCTTTTATCGTCTTGTTGCCGCCTAAACGATGTGCGACTTTAGTGCCTTCGATAGCACATCAATTAACTTTTATTTTCATCAAAAAAAATCTTAAAATATCCCAAATAACTTGTTTTAGCTTCCAGAAATGTGATCTTCATGTCCTTGCCCAAGCTTTCCTTAAACCGTGTTTTAGGGCCGATTTTAGTGAATGCTCATCAATCTTGCCCAAAATTCGTTCGCGCTATGCAATCGTCACAATTGCATCCCAAATGGACTCCATATTAAATTTCACACCAAAATTACATGATTTGCCTAGTGATCTAAGATCTCACCCCAATCAACCTTCGGCTCCAGATCAGTATGAAACCTTCTCATATGTTTCCAAACCCTTTATTTATCCCTTTAATATGATTATTTTAGTGTTTGGCTGATCATTTTTTTGAGCGCTTGCTATTCATGATTTGTTTGTCTTTTGCCATTTCTTTGCCACTAAAATGACCCTAGTGGCTCGGAAAACACAACTAATAAGTTTTCCTTGATCAAAACGACTTTAAAATATCCCAAATGTCGCCTCTATTCATTCCGATAGAATCTTTGGTTCCAAATCCGCATGAAATCCTTTCAAATCTTTCGAACCCTTTATTTTACCTTTAATATCATTATTTCACTGTTTTTATGTTGTCTGACTCTTATTTTCAATGTTTCACTATTCATAACTTCTTTTGTCTTTGCCAATGCATTAGCACCAAAAAGATCTGTTACCTTAGTACCTTCAATAGCATGTCAATTAACTTTTATTTTTGTCACTAAGTAATCCTTAAATATCCCAAATAACTTATTTTAGCTTTCTGAAATGTCATCTTCAACCCTGATTTTCCTTAAAATTTGTTTTAGGGGCTGTTTTAGCTAACTGACTGCGAACCTGCCCATAATTGTTTCGAACTTTACGATCACCTTAGCTGCGTCCCAAATGAACATGATACTAAATTTCAGGTAGAAATTCCATCGGTTGCCCAGCGACCTAAAATCACGCCTCAATTCGCCCCACTGGAACCTTTAGTTCCAAATATGTTCGGAACGGTGCAAAATCATTGTTGTTCCTTGATTTTGCCTTTCATATCATTATTTCAGTGCTTTTAAATTGTCTGATCATGATTTTATGCGCTCGCTATACATAATTTCTTTCATTTTTGTCTTTTCTTTGCCGCCAAAATGATCCTAGTGGCCCAAAAATGCACATCCAATGAGTTCTATTTTGGTCGAAAACAACAACCTTAAGATATCCCAAATAACCATTTTTCAGCTCTTGCAAACGCGATGTTCAAGTCCGAACCTGATTTTCTATAAAACACGTTTTGGGGGCTGCTTTAGTGAGCCCCGGTCAAACTTGCATGGAATTTGTTCCAACTTTAGAATGACTTTAGCTGCATCCCAAATGGACCCCATATTAAATTTCACGTCACAATTGCATCTTTTGCCTGGCAAACCATAATCTCGCCCCAATTGAACTTCAGTTCCAAATCCGTATGAAATCTTGTCAAATCCTTTACTTTGGCTTCGTATCATTATTTCACAGTTTTTAAGTTTCCTAACTCTTCTTTTTTACTATTCATAACGTGTTCAGTCTTTTATCGTGTCGTTGCCGCCTAAACGATATGCGACCTTAGTGCCTTTGATAGCACATCAATTAACTTTTATTTTCATCAAAAACAATCTTAAAATATCTCAAATAACTTGTTTTAGCTTCCAGAAATGTGATCTTCATGTCCTAGCCCAAGCTTTCCTTAAACCGTGTTTTAGGGGCGATTTTAGTGAATGCTCATCAATCCTGCCCAAAATTCATTTGCACTATGCAATCGTCACAATTGCGTCCCAAATGGACTCCATATTAAATTTCACACCAAAATTTCATGATTTGCCTAGTGATCTAAGATCTCACCCCAATCAACCTTCGGCTCCAGATCAGTATGAAACCTTTTCATATGTTTCCAAACCCTTTACTTTACCTTTAATATAATTATTTTATTGTTTTTAAATTGACTGATCATTTTTTTGAGTGCTTTCTATTCATGATTTGTTTGGCTTTTTCCATTCCTTTGCCACTAAAATGATCCTAGTGGCTCAGAAAACACAACCAATAAGTTTTCCTTCAGTCAAAAACAGCTTTAAAATATCCCAAATGCCGCCTCTATTCATTCCGATTGAATCTTTGGTTCCAAATCCGCATGAAACCCTGTCAAATCTTTTGAACCCTTTATTTTACCTTTAATATCATTATTTCGCTGCTTTTATGTCGTCTGACTCTTATTTAATACATAACTTCTTTAGTCTTTGCCATTTCAGTACCACCAAAAAGATTTGTTACCTTAGTACCCTCGATAGCATATCAATTAACTTTTATTTTTGTCACAAAGTAAGCCTTAAATATCCCAAAAAACTTGTTTTAGCTTTCTAAAATGTCATCTTCAACCCTGGTTTTCATTAAAAATTGTTTTAGGGGCAATTTTAGCTAACCGATCGCGAACTCGCCTATAATTGTTTCAACTTTACGATCACCTTAGCCAAGGCCCCAAATGAACATGATACTAAATTTCGTAGAACTTCCATCGGTTGCCCAACGACCTAAAATCTCACCTCAATTTGCCCCACTGGAACCTTTAGTTCCAAATATGTTCGGAACGGTGCAAAATCATTTCTGTTCCTTGATTTTGCCTTTCATATCATTATTTCAGTGCTTTTAAATTGTCTGATCATGATTTTATGCGCTCGCTATACATATTTTTCTTCACTTTTTGTCTTTTCTTTGCCAGCAAAATGATCCTAGTGGCCCGAAAAAGCACATCCAATGAGTTCTATTTTGTTCGAAAACAACGACCTTAAGATATCCCAAATAACCTTTTTTCAGCTCCTGCAAACGCGATCTTCAAGTCCGAACCTGATTTTCTATAAAACACGTTCTGGGGGCTACTTTAGTGAGCCCCGGTCAAACTTGCATGGAATTTGTTCCAACTTTAGAATGACTTTAGCTGCATCCCAAATGGACCCCATATTAAATTTCACGTCACAATTGCATCTTTTGCCTGGCGACCCAAAATCTCGCCCCAATTGAACTTCGGTTCCAAATCCGTATGAAACCTTGTCAAATCCTTTACTTTGGCTTTCGTATCATTATTTCACCGTTTTTAAGCTTCCTAACAATTCTTTTTTACTATTCATAACGTGTTCAGTCTTTTATCGTATCGTTGCCGCCTAAACGATGTGCGACCTTAATGCCTTCGATAGCACATCAATTAACTTTTATTTTCATCAAAAACAATCTTAAAATATTCCAAATAACTTGTTTTAGCTTCCAGAAATGTGATCTTCATGTCCTAGCCCAAGCTTTCCTTAAACCGTGTTTTAGGGGCATTTTAGTGAATGCTCATCAATCCTGCCCAAAATTCGTTCGCCCTATGCAATCGTCACAATTGCGTCCCAAATGGACTCCATATTAAATTTCACACCAAAATTACATGATTTGCCTAGTGATCTAAGATCTCACCCCAATCAACCTTCGGCTCCAGATTAGTATGAAACATTTTCATATGTTTCCAAACCCTTTATTTTTACCTTTAATATGATTATTTTAATGTTTTTAAATTGACTGACCATTTTTTTGAGCGCTTGCTATTCATGATTTGTTTGGCTTTTGCCATTTCTTTGCCACTAAAATGACCCTAGTGGCTCGGAAAACACAACTAATAAGTTTTCCTTCAGTCAAAAGCAGCTTTAAAATATCCCAAATGCCGCCTCTATTCATTCCAATTGAATCTTTGGTTCCAAATCCGCATGAAACCATGTCAAATCTTTTGAACCCTTCATTTTACCTTTAGTATCATTATTTCACTGTTTTTATGTTGTCTGACTCTTATTTTCAACGTTTCACTATTTATAACTTCTTTAGTCTTTGCCATTTCATTACCACCAAAAAGATCTGTTACCTTAGTAACCTCGATAGCATATCAATTAACTTTTATTTTTGTCACAATGTAATCCTTAAATATCCCAAATAACTTGTTTTAGCTTTCTGAAATGTCATCTTCAACCCTCGTTTTCCTTAAAAATTGTTTTAGAAATTTATTTAGCTAGCGTTGCAAACCTACCCATAATTGTTTGAACTTTACGATCACCTTAGCGTCCCAAATGAACATGATACTAAATTTCGGTAGAACTTCCATCGGTTGCCCGATATAAAATCTCACCTCAATTCGCCCCATCGAACCTTTAGTTCCAAATATGTTGAACGGTGCAAAATCATTCTTGCTTTCCTTGATTTTGCATTTCATATCATTATTTCAGTGCTTTTAAATTGTCTGATCATGATTTTATGCGCTTGCTATACATAATTTCTTTAGTTTTTGTCTTTTCTTTGCCGGCAAAATGATTCTAGTGGCCCGGAAAAGCACATCCAATGAGTTCTATTTTGGTCGAAAACAACAACCTTAAGATATCCCAAATAACATTTTTTCAGCTCCTGCAAACGCGATCTTCAAGTCCGAACCTGATTTTCTATAAAACACGTTTTGGGTGCTGCTTTAGTGAGCCCCGGTCAAACTTACATGGAATTTGTTCCAACTTTAGAATGACTTTAGCTGCATCCCAAATAGACCGCATATTAAATTTCACGTCAAAATTGCATCATTTGCCTGGCGACCCAAAATCTCGCACCAATTGAACTTCGGTTCCAAATCCGTATGAAACCTTGTCAAATCCTTTACTTTGGCTTTCGTATCATTATTTCACCGTTTATAAGTTTCCTAAATCTTCTTTTTTACTATTCATAACGTGTTCAGTCTTTTATCGTTGTTGCCTAAACGATATGCGACTTTAGTGCCTTGATAGCACATCAATTAACTTTTATTTTCATCAAAAAAGCCACCTTAAAATATCCCAAATAACTTGTTTTAGCTTCCAGAAATGTGATCTTCATGTCCTTGCCCAAGCTTTCCTTAAAGCGTGTTTAGGGCGATTTTAGTGAATGCTCATCAATCTTGCCCAAAATTCGTTCGCGCTATGCAATCGTCACAATTGCATCCCAAATGGACTCCATATTAAATTTCACACCAAAATTACATGATTTGCCTAGTGATCTAAGATCTCACCCCAATCAACCTTCGGCTCCAGATCAGTATGAAACCTTCTCATATGTTTCCAAACCCTTTATTTATCCCTTTAATATGATTATTTTAGTGTTTGGCTGATCATTTTTTTGAGCGCTTGCTATTCATGATTTGTTTGTCTTTTGCCATTTCTTTGCCACTAAAATGACCCTAGTGGCTCGGAAAACACAACTAATAAGTTTTCCTTCAGTCAAAAGCAGCTTTAAAATATCCCAAATGTCGCCTCTATTCATTCCGATAGAATCTTTGGTTCCAAATCCGCATGAAATCCTTTCAAATCTTTCGAACCCTTTATTTTACCTTTAATATCATTATTTCACTGTTTTTATGTTGTCTGACTCTTATTTTCAATGTTTCACTATTCATAACTTCTTTTGTCTTTGCCAATGCATTAGCACCAAAAAGATCTGTTACCTTAGTACCTTCAATAGCATGTCAATTAACTTTTATTTTTGTCACTAAGTAATCCTTAAATATCCCAAATAACTTATTTTAGCTTTCTGAAATGTCATCTTCAACCCTGATTTTCCTTAAAATTTGTTTTAAATTTGTTTTAGCTAATCGACTTGCCCATACCTGTAATTGTTTCGAACTTTACGATCACCTTAGCTGCGTCCCAAATGAACATGATACTAAATTTCAGGTAGAAATTCCATCGGTTGCCCAGCGACCTAAAATCACGCCTCAATTCGCCCCACTGGAACCTTTAGTTCCAAATATGTTCGGAACGGTGCAAAATCATTGTTGTTCCTTGATTTTGCCTTTCATATCATTATTTCAGTGCTTTTAAATTGTCTGATCATGATTTTATGCGCCGCTTATACATAATTTCTTTCATTTTTGTCTTTCTTTGCGCCAAAATGATCCTAGTGGCCCAAAATGCACATCCAATGAGTTCTATTTTGGTGAAACAACAACCTTAAGATATCCCAAATAGCCATTTTTCAGCTCTTGCAAACGCGATGTTCAAGTCCGAACCTGATTTTCTATAAAACACGTTTTGGGGGCTGCTTTAGTGAGCCCCGGTCAAACTTGCATGGAATTTGTTCCAACTTTAGAATGACTTTAGCTGCATCCCAAATGGACCCCATATTAAATTTCACGTCACAATTGCATCTTTTACTGCAAACCAAAATCTACTTCAATTGAACTTGATTCCAAATCGTATGAAATCTTGTCAAATCCTTTACTTTGGCTTCAGATCATTATTTCCACGCTTTTTAAGTTTCCTAACTCTTCTTTTTTACTATTCATAACGTGTTATTGATCTTTTATCGTGTCGTTGCGCTAAACGATATGCGACCTTAGTGCCTTTGATAGCACATCAATTAACTTTTATTTTCATCAAAAACAATCTTAAAATATCTCAAATAACTTGTTTTAGCTTCCAGAAATGTGATCTTCATGTCCTAGCCCAAGCTTTCCTTAAACCGTGTTTTAGGGGCGATTTTAGTGAATGCTCATCAATCCTGCCCAAAATTCATTTGCACTATGCAATCGTCACAATTGCGTCCCAAATGGACTCCATATTAAATTTCACACCAAAATTTCATGATTTGCCTAGTGATCTAAGATCTCACCCCAATCAACCTTCGGCTCCAGATCAGTATGAAACCTTTTCATATGTTTCCAAACAGATGAGAATCAAGCTACATCCACACCAAAGGATTTCATCCAAGGTCCAATTACTAGAGCTAGAGCTAAATCACTTCAGAATTTAATTAGTGAAATCTTAAGGAGCAAGGATTATAAGCTGGAATGGCATGAGGAAAATTATAAAGGATTAAATTTGGTGAAAATTAAGCTTGGAAGTGACCAGGTGTCATGTGGAGCATTAGGTTACATGGAATAACTTGTGGAGCATTAGGTTACATGGAATAACCTGTGGACATGCATGCACCGGATCCAACCCATGTACATGCATCTGCTGGCACCTTTTTCAAGGAATATTCCTTGCTGTTATAACCACCTCTCTTTTGGACTTAAATGCCCTTTTTGCTGCTGTATTAAATTTGCTTTTTGTTGGCAGTTTTTAGTCTTTTGATAGATTAATTTTTGTCTGGACTTAAAGCTCCTTACAGCTGTTACAAAAGTAGGGATATTTTTGTCTTTAGCTTTGAAGCCAAGAGGCTATAAATACAAGTGTAATGAGAGAGTGGAGGACACACTTTGAATATTAATGAAAGATTGTTTCTGCTCCTTTTAGTGAGTAAATTGGCTGTTGCCTTTGTTCTTGTGAACCTCATTAACTTGCTGAGATTTCTATCTTGCAAGGTTTAATGTGAATAATATTCTTGGTTTATTCATTCTCCATATGAATTAGGTCAAGAATCCCATTTCTTATATTTTCTTTGAATTACACAACAATCTGATTGTGCTGGTTCAAAGAATCAAATTCATACATCTTGATTTGGTGCTTTCCATATTGTTCATTTAATTCTTGAATGTGGGTCTTCAAGTTACCAATTACTTGAAGGTTCACTTCAGTTTTGGTATCAGAGCAAAGGGACGTCCAAACTAGGTAGATTCTCTATTTGCTTCTTATTCTTTGTGTGTTTGTTACCTTTTTCATATTTGCTGTTTGGCTCTAGTTCCATATTTGTTTCTTCTTCTTCATCTTGCATCTGGTTTTTTCTTTCTAAACCTTGTTTTTGCTTCTTATTGTGTTTCTGTTATTCACATTTTTGTTCATTGTATGCTTGATCGAAATTGGCTCTTGGGGTTTAGTATGACTTGTTTGTTTAAAAATTTGTTTTGTTGAGTTTGTCTTAGGGTTTTGGGTTAATCAAGCCAAAAAACCATTATTCTATCTATCCATCTTGCTTCCTTCATTCTGATATCAAGCATGAGAGATTATTTGGGTCATTGAGTTCGACTTACCTATTAGGCCTGAAACTTTACCAGCATTATTTGGGTGTGTTTAAGACGTTGGGTGTAAATTTTGGGGGTTGTTTGATATTGTTTGCTGATTGAACTAAAATTTTGCTGCAGACCCGATCAAATTAAGTTCACACAGCAAATAGATCCAGAAATTCCTGAAAATTTATAGGATATTTTCTTGCAAGTCTGAAAACATGTCTAGAAGGGGTGATGGTGGTGAGGGGGAAGGTGAAAATCCATTCTACATGCAGGCTGTCAGACAACAATTTGAAAGAATGAATGTTGTGTGCAATGGAATCATAGCTAGAAAGATTGGAGCAAAGAGATAGGCAAAATGAGAGAAGGCCAAATAGGAGGGATCTTGTACCTCCAGTAGTAGAATCTGATGAAGATGAGGTTGATAACTATGATTTTGAGGTTGAAAGACCTAGGAGGGGTAGGTATGAGAGAAGAGCTGAAGATAGGAGGAATGGGGATAGGAGGATAAGAAGAGAGGAAAGAGAGAGGAATAGGGTAGATGACAATATCAAAAGTATTAAAATGAGCATCCCTTCTTTCCAAGGGAAAAATGATCCGGATGTGTATCTAGAATGGGAAAGGAAGGTAGAAGCTGTCTTTGATTGTCATCACTATTCAGAGGAGAAGAAAGTAAAGTTAGCAGCAGTAGAATTTACTGATTATGCTTTGGTATGGTGGGATCAAGTGTTGATTAGTAGAAGGAGAAATTATGAGCAATCAATTGCAACCTGGGGTGAGATGAAAACTATAATGAGGAAGAGATTTGCTCCTAGTCATTACTATAGAGAGCTACATCAGAGGTTACAAAGATTGACTCAAGGTTCTAAAAGTGTTAAAGATTATCATAAAGAAATGGAAATTGCTATGATTAGAGCAAATGTGGAGGAGGATAGAGAAGCCACCATGGCTAGATTCTTGAATGGGCTAAACAAGGAGATTGCTCATATTGTTGAGTTACATCACTACTGGAGGATATGGTCCACATGGCTATGAAGGTAGAAAGGCAACTTAAAAGCAAGTCAAAATTTGGAGGAAATACAGTTACTTCTTCATCTTGGAAGTCTAACTGGAAGAAGGAGGATAGGGAAAAGGCTGTTAGCAACTATAAGAAAAATGAGGAAAAGGAAAAGAAGGTGGAGAAGAAATTTGTAGAAAGTAAAGGAAAGGAGGTTGCAACTACTACCCGAAATAGAGATGTGAAGTGTTTTAGGTGTTTGGACAGTGGACACATAGCTTCTCAATGCCCTAACAAGAGAGTCATGGTCATGAGAGAAAATTGTGAGATAGAAACGGAGGAGGAAATTGTGAGTGATTCCACATCTTCCGGGGAGGAGGATGCAGAGGTAGAATATGCGGCTGAAGGAAGTGCTCTAGTGATTATGAGAGCATTAAATACTCAAGTAAAGGAGAATGTTGGTGATGAATTGCAAAGAGAAACGATTTTCCATGCAAGGTGTCTTATCCAAGACAAAGCTTGTAGTGTCATCATTGATGGGGGAAGTTGTGCCAATGTTGCTAGTACTATTTTGGTGCAGAGATTAGGGTTGAGGACTTTGAAACACCCTAGACCCTATAAATTGCAGTGGTTGAATGAATGCGGTGAGGTGAAAGTAACAAAACGAGTGTTGATTTCCTTTGCAATAGGAAAGTATCAAGATGAGGTTATGTGTGACGTGGTTCCAATGCAAGCTAGCCATTTATTACTTGGCCGATCATGGCAATTTGATAGAAAGGTGATCCACGATGGGTATAAAAATAGGTATTCTTTTGAAATGAATGGAAGGAAAATCATTTTGGCACCTATGACACCAAAACAGATTTATGAAGACCAAACAAGGCTTAAGCAAGCAATGGGTGAGGTAAAATCAAGAGTGGCCGAAAAGAGAGCAGAGAAGAAAAGAAGGAGTGAAAAGAAATTGAGTGAAAATGTTGTGAGTGAGGAAGACAAGGGTGGTTGTGAGGAAAGAAAAGAGAGTAAAGAAAACATTCCAAGAGTGCTTGAAAAAGGTGAATCTTCAGTGCAAAAGGAGAGCTGTGCGGAAAGAGGGGAGAGAAATTAAGCTTATATGCTAAAGGAAGAGATGTGAGGAATGCCATGTTTTCCAACAAGCAAATGTTATTAATTGTGTTTAAGGACTCTTGTTTATCCGCATCTGACCTTGACCCTAATTTGCCTAGTGTTGTTGTCTCCCTTTTGCAGGAATATGAGGATGTACTACCCGAGGAGATGCCAGCTGGACTACCACCTATTCGAGGGATTGAGCACCAGATTGATTTTGTACCTGGAGCAGTTATTCCCAACCGTCCAGCCTATAGAGCTAACCCTGAAGAAACCAAAGAATTACAAAGGCAAGTTGAGGAATTGCTAGCTAAGGGTTATGTGAGAGAAGGTATGAGCCCTTGTGCTGTACCCATCCTTTTGGTACCAAAGAAAGATGGCACATGGCGCATGTGTGTGGATTGTAGGGCAGCCAACAAAATCACTGTAAAGTATCGCCACCCTAGACCTAGATTGGATGATATGTTGGATGAACTTTGTGGTGCTTATGTGTTTACCAAAATTGACTTGAAAAGCGGATATCATCAAATTCGCATGAAAGTAGGTGATGAATGGAATACTGCATTTAAAACAAAGCATGGACTATATGAGTGGTTAGTGATGCCTTTTGGGCTAACTAATGCTCCTAGCACTTTTATGAGATTGATGAATCATGTGTTGCGTGCTTTTATTGGAAAATTTGTTGTTTATTTTGATGATATATTGGTTTACAGTAGAGGCATGAATGAACATATGCATCATTTAAGAGCTGTATTCGATGTGTTAAGAAAGGAAAAATTATATGCTAACTTGAAGAAATGTTCATTTTGCATGGAAAAGGTTGTCTTTTTAGGATTTGTCATTAGTGCTAATGGTGTTGAAGTCGATGATGAAAAAATTAGAGCTATTAGAGACTAGCCCATTCCAAAGTCTGCATTTGAACTACGTAGTTTCCATGGTCTAGCTAGTTTCTATAGAAGATTTATTAAGAATTTCAGTACCATTGCAGCACCATTGAATGATCTTGTCAAAAAGAATGTTAATTTTGTTTGGAAACAGAAACAAGATGATGCTTTTCACAAAATTAAAGACATGTTATGTTCCGCTCCTGTGTTGGCTTTACCTAATTTTTCTAAGACTTTTGAGATTGAGTGTGATGCATCAGGTATAGGTATTGGAGCCGTTTTAATGCAGGATAAGAGACCAATAGCATACTTTAGTGAGAAGCTTAATGGAGCAGCTTTAAACTATTCTACATATGACAAGGAGTTGTATGCATTGGTACGTGCCTTGGAAATATGGCAACATTACCTTTAGCCAAAGCAATTTGTCATCCACACAGATCATGAGTCATTAAAGCATATCAAGGGGCAAAATAAGTTGAGTAGGCGTCATGCAAAATGGGTTGAGTTCCTTGAGACCTTCCCATATGTGATTCAATACAAACATGGGAATGAAAATGTGGTGGCTGATGCCTTATCTCGAAGGTATAACCTTCTTGATGCAAAGTTATTAGGATTCGAATATGTGAAAGAATTATATGCTAAAGATGATGACTTTGCTAGAGTGTATGCAGCTTGTGAAAAGAATGCTTTTGAGAAGTTTTATAGGCATGATGGATATTTGTTTAGAGAAAATAGATTGTGTGTGCCTAAGAGTTCCATGCGTGAATTACTTGTGAATGAGTCTCATGCTGGTGGATTAATGGGTCATTTTGATGTTGCCAAAACTTTAGATGTGTTAAAGGAACATTTTTATTAGCCGAATATGAAAAGAGATGTTGAAAGAGCATGTGTTAGGTGCGTTGTGTGTACTAAGGCTAAATCTAGAATTTTGCCACAAGGTTTGTATACACCTTTACCTATCCCTAGTGATCCTTGGGTTCATTTGTCTATGGATTTTGTGTTGGGATTACCTAGGTCTAAACAAGGCCATGATTCAATTTTTGTTGTTGTTGATAGGTTTTCAAAAATGGATCATTTTATTCCATGCCATAAAACTGATGATGCTACAAATGTTGCAAATTTATTCTTTAGAGATATTGTTAGGTTGCATGGCATACCTAAGAGTTTAGTTAGTGATAGGGATGTTAAATTCTTTAGTCACTTTTGGAAGGTTTTGTGGGGAAAATTGGGCACCAAGTTGTTATTTTCCACCACTTGTCATCCACAAACCGATGGTCAAACTGAAGTAGTAAATAGGACACTAACTACTCTTTTGCGTGCTGTGGTTAAGCAAAATTTGAAGTCATGGGAAGATTGCATTCCACTTGTTGAATTTGCATACAATAGAAATGTGCATTCTTCTACTGGCTATTCTCCATTTGAAATTGTGTATGGTTTCAATCCTTCAACTCCTTTGGATCTTTTACCTTTGCCTGTGAACGAGCTTGCTAGTTTGGATGGAAAAAGAAAAGCAGAATTGGTGAAGAAAATCCATGAACAAGCCAAGCTTCAAATTGAAAAGAAAAATGAAAAATATGCTAGTCAAGCCAACAAAGGAAGGAAGAAAGTCACATTTCAACCTGGAGATTGGTTATGGGTTCACTTGCGCAAAGAAAGATTTCCCTCTCGAAGGAAATAAAAATTACAACCAAGATGTGATGGACCTTTCCAAGTGTTGACCAAAATTAATGATAATGCCTACAAAATAAACCTGCCCGGTGAGTATAATGTCAGTGCCACCTTCAATGTTGCTGATTTATCTCCTTATGTTGATGCAGGAACAGATTCTAGGACAAATCCTTTTCAAGCGGAGGGGAATGATGAGAATCAAACTACATCCACACCAAAGGATTTCATCCAAGGTCCAATTATTAGAGCTAGAGCTAAATCACTTCAGAATTTAATTTGTGAAATCTTAAGGAGCTTATTATAAGCTGGAATGGCATGAGAAAAATTATAAAGGATTAAATTTGGTGAAAATTAAGCTTGAAAGTGACCAGGTATCATGTGGAGCATTAGGTTACAAGGAATAACCTGTGGACATGCATGCACCAGATCCAACCCATGTACATGCATCAGCTGGCACCTTTTTCAAGGAATATTCCTTGCTATTATAACCACCTCTCTTTTGGACTTAAATGCCCTTATTTGCTGCTGTATTTAATTTGCTTTTTGTAAGGAGCCTTTAGACTTTTGATAGATTAATTTTTGTTTGGACTTAAAGCTCCTTACAGCTATTACTAAAGTAGGGATATTTTTGTCTTTAGCTTTGAAGCCAAGAGGCTATAAATACAAGTGTAATGAGAGAGTGGAGGACACACTTTGAATATTAATGAAAGATTGTTTCTGCTCCTTTAGTGAGTAAATTGGCTGTTGCCTTTGTTCTTGTGAAGCTCATTAACTTGCTGAGATTTCTATCTTGAAAGGTTTAATGTGCATAATATTCTTGGTTTATTCATTCTCCATATGAATTAGGTCAAGAATCCCATTTCTGATATTTTCTTTGAATTACACAACAATCTGATTGTGCTGATTCAAAGAATCAAATTCATACACCTTGATTTGGTGCTTTCCATATTGTTCATTTAATTCTTGAATGTGGGTTTTCAAGTTACCAATTACTTGAAGGTTCACATCACAAACCCTTTATTTTTACCTTTAATACGATTATTTTAGTGTTTTTAAATTGACTGATCATTTTTTTGAGCGCTTGCTATTCATGATTTGTTTGGCTTTTGCCATTTTTTGGCCACTAAAATGACCCTAGTGGCTCGGAAAACACAACTAATAAGTTTTCCTTCAGTCAAAAGCAGCTTTAAAATATCCCAAATGTCGCCTCTATTCATTCCGATTGAATCTTTGGTTCCAAATCCGCATGAAACCCTGTCAAATCTTTCGAACCCTTTATTTTACCTTTAATATCATTATTTCACTGTTTTTATGTTGTCTGACTCTTATTTTCAACATTTCACTATTCATAACTTCTTTAGTCTTTGCCATTTTATTACCACCAAAAAGATCTATTACCTTAGTACCCTCGATAGCATATCAATTAACTTTTATTTTTGTCACAAAGTAATCCTTAAATATCCCAAATAACTTGTTTTAGCTTTCTGAAATGTCATCTTCAACTCTGGTTTTCCTTAAAAATTGTTTTAGGGGCTGTTTTAGCTAACTGACAGCGAACCTGCCCATAATTCTTTCGAACTTTACGATCACCTTAGCTGCGTCCCAAATGAACATGATACTAAATTTTGGGTAGAACTTCCATCGATTGCCCAGCGATCTAAAATCTAGCCTCAATTCGCCCCACTGGAACCTTTAGTTCCAAATATGTTCGGAACGGTGAAAAATCATTGCTGTTCCTTGATTTTGCCTTTCATATCATTATTTCAGTGCTTTTAAATTGTTTGATCATGATTTTATGCGCTCGCTATACATAATTTCTTTAGTTTTTGTCTTTTCCTTGCCTCCAAAATGATCCTAGTGGCCCGAAAAAACACATCCAATGAGTTCTATTTTGGTCGAAAATAACAACCTTAAGATATCCCAGATAACCTTTTGATACGGTTTCTACCCTTAGTTGCTGATTCCACTAAGAAGAAAGACCAAAGGACCGTTTTCAAAACAAGCCAAGAAACTCCCTTGAACCTTCAACCCTTCACCTTGAAGATGGAGAACTGAAAATATAATTCCCAAGAAAGACAGCCAAGAACAAGACCAATTCACCTATGCTGATGAACAACCTTGAACATATAATAAAACTTAACAAATCAAGGCAAGAATTTGCTAAGAAAAATAGAGAGAGTTCTAAGAAGAACTTTGAAGCAAAGCTCCAACAATTTTTGCTCAAAAAATTACCATATGAATTCTATCCCCAAAATGAAACAAAAGAAGGTAGAAATATTTGTTAGTGTGTTCTGCCAAGACACTTCAACAACCATGGGACATGTGCAAGTCTTGGTTAATACAGCAATCTCTCCTAAAAATAGATACAAAGTTCAAACATTAGTAGGAAGGTCAGATTTGGCAGGCTACAATTGAGAGATAATCTGAAAAGAGATGTTTTGTCTTGAAGCTGAAAGTAGTAACTTTGCTTTTCCTATAAAAAGTTGAAGCATGGCTGGAGCTCTTGGACAAAGTTATGGCTTCCAATCTTTGCAAAATGGACAAAAGCATCTTCAAAAGGTAGGTGGAGATGGGCTGAAGTTTTGATTTCCTTTGTGTAGGAAACCTCTCCTTTCTCAAGTGAACCCATACAAGATCACCAGGTTGGAACACCATCTTCTTTCTCCCCTTGTTAGCTTGGGCTGCCCTCCTCTCATTTACTTTCTCCATTTGTTGCTTTGCTTTTTGTTGCATTTGTTTCACCATTTCAGCTTTCCTTTTGCCATCTAAACTAGCAAGCTCATTAGTAGGCAAAGGCAACAAGTCTAAAGGAGTTAGTGGGTTAAAACCATATACAAGTTCAAAGGGTGAATAACCAGTAGATGAATGCATAGACCTGTTGTATGCAAATTCTTTGAATGGTATGCACTCCTCCCAAGCTTTCAAGTTTTGTTTAATCATTGCACGTAGAAGAGTGCCCACGGTCCTATTGACAACTTCTGTTTGCCCATCCGTTTGTGGATGGCAAGTGGTGGAGAAACAAAGTTTGGTTCCTAATTTTCCCCACAAGACTTTCCAAAAATGGCTTAGAAATTTCACATCCCTATCACTAACAATTGTTCTAGGAATGCCATACAATCTAACTATCTCCCTAAAGAACAAAGAAGCAATGTAAGATGCATCGTCAGTCTTGTGACATGGCAAAAGGAGCCATCTTGGAAAAACGATCAACAAAAATGTTGGAAAAACGATCAACAAGTCACATGAAATGAGCCATCTTGGAAAAACGATCAACAACAACAAAAATACTATCATGGCCTTTCTTTGTCCTAGGTAAACCCAAAATGAAATCCATGGATAAATCTACCCAAGGTTCACTAGGAACACTCAATGGCATGTATAGACCATGCGGCCTTACTTTGGACTTTGCCTTCATGCAAGTCACACATCTAGCACACACTCTCTCTACATCCCTCTTCATGTGTGGCCAATAAAAATGTTCCTTTAAAATTTCTAAGGTCTTTGCAACCCCAAAATGTCCCATTAAACCACCAGCATGTGATTCTTGAACAAGCAACTCTCTAATTGAGCATTTAGGCACACATAATTTATTTTCCCTAAACAAGAAACCATTATGCCTATAGAATTTATCATATGCAGCATGTTCACAAAAGGCAAACACTTTCCCAAAGTCATCATCATTAGCATACATTTCTTTCACATGTTCGAAGCCTAAAAGTCTAGCGTCAAGCATGGAAAGTAAAGTGTACCTCCTTGAAAGTGCATCAGCCACCACATTCTCTTTGCCTTGCTTGTATTGAATCACATATGGGAAACCTTCAATGAATTCACTCCACTTGGCATGGCGCTTGTTGAGCTTGTTACGCCTTTAAGTACTTGAGTGACTCATGGTCACTATGAATGACAAACTCCTTCGGCCACAAGTAGTGTTGCCAAGTCTCAAGTGCACGCACCAAAGCATACATCTCTTTGTCATAAGTGGAGTAGTTCAATGTGGCCCCACTTAGCTTCTCACTGAAGTAGGCAATCGGTCTCCTTTCACCTTCAAAAGCTCCAATACCCACTCCAGGGGCATCACATTCAATCTCAAAAGTTTTAGAAAAATCAGGTAAAGCAAGTAAAGGTGCAGAACACAATTTCTCCTTAAGTGAATTAAATGCATGCTCTTGTTCTTCCCCCCACTTGAATCCCACATTCTTTTTTACAACTTCATTCAAGGGTGAGGCTATGGTACTGAAGTCCTTTACAAATCTCCTATAAAAACTAGCCAACCCATGGATGCTCCTCACATCACTCACGAACTTAGGTGCAGGCCACTCTCTAATGGCTCTTACCTTGTCCTCATCAACCTCAATTCCCTTGCCACTCACCACAATTCCTAAGAAAATAACTTTGTCCATACAGAAAGTGCATTTCTTAAGATTGGCATACAAGTGCTCTTTTCTCAACACCTCAAAAACTTGTCTCAAGTGCAGCAAATGATCATGCATATTTTGGCTATATACTAAGATATCATCAAAATACACTACAACAAATTTTCCTAGGAAAGCACGCAACACATGGTTCATAAGCCTCATAAATGTACTAGGTGCATTGGTCAAGCCAAATGGCATGACTAACCATTCATATAGTCCATATTGAGTCTTAAAGGCAGTTTTCCATTCATCTCCTAATTTCATGCAAATTTGGTGATAACCACTCTTTAAGTCAATTTTAGAAAATATGCATGCACCATGCAACTCATCAAGCATATCATCAAGTCTAGGTATGGGATGTCTATACTTTATAGTGATTTTGTTGATTGCTCTACAATCCACACACATGCGCATGCTCCCATCTTTCTTAGGCACCAAAAGAACAGGTACGGCACATGGGCTCATGCTCTCCCTAACATGGCCTTTTGCTAGAAGCTTCTCCACTTGTCTTTGAAGTTCCTTAGCCTCTTCCGGATTGGTTCTATAGGCTGGCCTATTTGGGATTACAGCTCCAGGTACAAAATCTATTTGGTGCTCTATGCCTCTAATGGGTGGTAGCCCATTAGGTATTTCTTCAGGGAAAACATCCTCAAACTCCTGCAATAAGGGCAAAGCACAACTAGGAATGGATTGGTCAAGGTTAGAAACATTGGTGTAAGCTCCCTTACAAATCAGCAAAGCCATTGGCATACTAGAAAAATATGCAGTCCTCACATCCTTGGCTTTTGCTAGTAAACTGACTTTATTCTCTCCACTCTTCTCACAACTCTCCTTTTGCCCCGAGCCCTTTCCTTTTGGTTTCACTCTTTTTGAATTTTCTCTCTTCTCTTTCTCTTCCTCATTTTTCCCTCTTACTTTTTCCTCTCTTTCTTTTCTTTCTTTCTCTTTTTGCACTCTTAGCTCGGCCTCTCTTTGTTGTTGCTCATTCATGGTCTGTTTTATCCTTAATTGATCTTCAAAAGCTTGTGCGGGTGATAATGCTGCTAAAGTAACCCTTCGTCCATCATGATCAAAGGAGTACCTATTCCTAAATCCATCATGCACTACCTTCCTATCATATTGCCATGGTCTCCCTAGCAAAATATGTCCAGCATGCATTGGCACCACATCACACAACACCTCATCCTTATACCTTCCAATAGAAAAAGCCAACATCACTTGCTTGTTCACCTTAATTTCCCCACAATCATTCAGCCATTGCAACTTGTATGGTCTAGGATGCTTGATAGTGCGCATGCCAAGCTTCGCAACCATGAGTGTGCTGGCAACATTCACACAACTACCACTATCTACAATCATGCTACAAGTTTTACCATTCACCAAGCATCTAGTGTGGAAAATGTTTTCCCTTTGTAGTGCATCTCCCTCTTCTTCCTTTGCTTGTGCACTTAGTGCACGCCTAACCACCAGAATATTTCCTCCCACGGCATGCTCTACATCACTAGCTTCCTCCAAAGGAGGCATACTCTCACTTGCATCATCATCTTCTGATTCGATCTCCCCATTCGGCCTCATCACCATCACCCTCTTGTTAGGACATTGAGATGCATAATGTCCCTTCCCTAGGCACCTAAAACATTGGATATCCCTAGTTCTCCCACTAGAGGTATTCTGTCCCTTGCCTTTCTCAGTCACACTAGGCTTTTCTCCACCCCTAGTCTCCTCTTTCTTTTCCTTAGAAACAGCCTTGGAATCACTAGTTTCACCCTTCTTCCAATTCGGTTTCCATGGAGCATTGTTGCCCAAATTCATACCTGCACCCATTTTGAATGCTTTCTTCTTCTTTAGTTGTTTTTCTATCTTGATTGCCATATTTAACATGTCATCAAGCTCTACATAGTGCTGTAGCTCCACTATGTTGGCAATATCAAGATTCTGCACCTTTAGGAACCTAGCCATAGTGGCTTCCCTATCCTCCTCTACATTGGCTCTTATCATAGCCATCTCTATCTCCTTGAAATATTCTTCCACACTTTTGTTTCCTTGCACCAGCCCTTGCAACCTTTGGTGCAACTCCCTATAGTAATGTTAAGGTACAAATCTGTCCCTCATGATTTGCTTCATCTCATCCCAAGTTTCAACAGCCCTCATCCCATTTCTCCTTCTTTTAGTGAGCAATTGATCCCACCAAACTATGGCATAATCTGTAAACTCAACTACTGCAAGCTTCACCTTCTTTTCCTCACTATAATTGTGACAATCAAAAATGAGATCCACCTTCCTCTCCCAATCCAAATATGCATCCGGATTGGCTTTGCCTTGGAATGACGGAATTTTCATTTTGATCCCACTAATGTTACCATCCACTCTCCCTCTCCCTCTTGCTTCCTCCATATTACCTCTTCTCAAGTTTCTGCCTCCACCTCTTCCACCCCTATTACCTCTCATCCCTCTCGGTCTATGGTGGTCATCATGTGCAGCAGAGTGCTGGTCATCCTCTTCATCAGAATCATCATCATTTTCATCCCCCCAATCATCTGTAGGTGGTGCATTGTTTACTCTAGATCCCCTATCCCTATTCTGCCCCTCATTTGTGTTTTGTCTACCATTCCCACTATTCTGCTCAATTCTTTCAATTCGGTCAGTTAGGTTGCTCAATTGTCTACCAATTCTTTCCAAATGTTGAACAAGTGCTTGTTGGTAAAAAGGATTATCCATATTAAGTCCACTAGTTTGTTCTTGTGACATTTTTAACACCTGCACAAAAAAGTTAGTAAAACAGAAAACAACCTCACAAATTCACTCAATTTTTGGTCACTCAAGTGTTTGCACTCAGTTTATAGGCTTTTACCCTCCTGGAGTTCTTGCCACTCAATGCCTTTTCCACTCAAGCTTGCTTACCAAGTTCTTGTCAGAACTAATGCAATTCCAGCAAGTTTAAATCAAGTTTTAATATTTGTTTAAGCACAAACTCAAGCAAAACGTGTGGAATAAGGGTTTGTTATGACACTTGAAGTAAGAAATGAAGATACCAAGCTCTAGAGCAATGAAGTGAAATAGGAGTCGAATTAGCTTTCTATTTTTGTAAAACTATTTTAAGAGCAGCAACAAGACATAGTTTTAGTAGGGAAAATCAAGTCTAGAGGTTCCAGAAAGCACCTTAAAGTTTTGGACTCCAAATTGGCCTAATAGGTGCTAAATTTGGTTCACCAAGTAAACGGTAGAATTTTTACACCAAATTTGTTTTCTAGGCTTAATTTCGTCTACAAAGCACCCCTATGAAGTTTTAGAATTTTCTGGGTTGGTTTGGTTTTACCTCCCCCAAAACAGCTACCAAATAGAAATGTTGAACTTATAATATTCCAGCTCTCAAACATACACTTTAGCGCCCTTTTTTTTTCACCCTTTTTTTTTCTTCTTTCTTTTTGTTTTTTTTTTTTTATATCATGTAACCACACAGCAGATACACTCAACACATCCAGCACTAAACACTTCAACAACACGCTTCACAAGCAACAAAGATGCAAATAACCAGGATGTGAAGAAAATGTTTAAGGTAGAAAACAACACAAATGTGACAAAACTAGGGAAACAAGGACAGATGCAAGAAAGACTCTAATATACCCTAATATTAGTAGTATTGAGTGTTAACTCACTAATAAGCCCAGAATATGTTCAGATTTTCTTAAAAACACCAGAAAACACAAGGACTTGAAGAACCTTCAAGGCTGAAACACAAGGAAGAAAAAAAAGGAGAAAGGAAAAACAAGAACACAACAAAATGGATGACCAACCTGTTTTGAAGAGAGCCTAAGCTCTGATACCAAATGATACGGTTTCTACCCTTAGTTGCTGATTCCACTAAGAAGAAAGACCAAAGGACCGTTTTCAAAACAAGCCAAGAAACTCCCTTGAACCTTCCTTAGCTAATTTTAAGCTTAATTTTTCAGATTCCATAGGTTTAAATAAAACCTTTTTCTGTATACTGGTTTTAGGTTTAAATTATCCGACACTGTTGTCTGTAATCAAGGAGTATGTTTTGAAATACCCTTTATTCTAGTAAAAGGATTATCTCATCCAGTAATATTCGGAAATCCATTCCTGCACATGCTGTACCCGATTAAATCAATAACAGAAAAAAGAATTGTTTATGAAATAGAGGGAAAAGAGATTATTTTTGAATTTATTTCTTTTCCAATAGGAAGAGAAATTGATGTGCTTAAAAGCAACATCAAGAATAAAGAAAAATTTATAAATTCTCTAAAAAGAGAAGTAGAATACAAGACCATAGAGGAAAAGGTTAATGAACCTATAATACAGAGAAAAATTAAAAGTTTACATGATGAAACGCTTAATAGCATTTGTACTGACATTCCTAATGCCTTCTGGGCTAGAAAAAGACATGTGGTTAATCTATCATATGGGCCAGACTTTGATGAAGAAATGATACCAACTAAGGCTCGGCCCATCAGTAAAGTAATCCTTAAATATCCCAAATAACTTGTTTTAGCTTTCTGAAATGTCATCTTCAACCCTGGTTTTGCTTAAAACTTGTTTTAGGGGCTGTTTTAGCTAACTGACAGCGAACTTGCCCATAATTATTTCGAACTTTACGATCACCTTAGCTGCATCCCAAATGAACATGATACTAAATTTCAGGTAGAACTTCCATCGATTTCCCAGGGATCTAAAATCTCGCCTCAATTCGCCCCATTAGAACCTTTAGTTCCAAATCTGTTCGGAACGGTGCAAAATCATTCCTGTTCCTTGATTTTGCCTTTGATATCATTATTTGATTGGGGTGAGATCTTAGATCACTAGGCAAATCATGTAATTTTGGTGTGAAATTTAATATGGAGTCCATTTGGGACGCAACTGTGGCGATTGTATAGTTCGAACGAATTTTGGGCAGGATTGATGAGCATTCACTAAAACCGCCCCTAAAACACGGTTTAAGGAAAGCTTGGGTTAGGACATAGAGATCACTTTTCTGGAAGCTAAAACAAGTTATTTGGGATATTTTAAGATTGTTTTTGAGGAAAATAAAAGTTAATTGATGTGCTATCGAAGGCACTAAGGTCGAACATCGTTTAGGCAGCAATGACACGATAAAGACTGAACACGTTATGAATAGTAAAAAAGAAGAGTTAGGAAACTTAAAAACGGTGAAATAATGATACGAAAGCCAAAGTAAAGGATTTGAAAGATTTGACAAGCTTTCATACGGATTTGGAACCGAAGTTCAATTGGGGCGAATTGAGGCGAGAATTTGGCTCGCTAGGCAAATGATGTAATTTTGACGTGAATTTTAATATGGGGTCCATTTGGGATGCAGCTAAAGTCATTCTAAAGTTGGAACAAATTCCATGTAAGTTTGACCGGGGCTCACTAAAGTAGCCCCCAAAACGTGTTTTATGGAAAATCAGGTTCGGACTTGAAGATCGTGTTTGCAGGAGCTGAAAAAAGGTTATTTGGGATATCTTAAGGTTGTTGATTTTGACCAAAATAGAACTCATTATATGTACTTTTCGAGCCACTAGGATCATTTTGACAGTAAAGAAATGATAAAAACTAAAGAAATTATGTATGGCAAGCGCATAAAATCATGACAAGACAATTTAAAAGCATTAAAATAATGATATCAAGGGCAAAATCAAGGAACAGGAATGATTTCGCACCGTTCCGAATAAATTTGGAACTAAAGGTTCCAATGATGCGAATTGAGGCAAGATTTTAGATCGTTAGGCAACCGATGGAAGTTCTATTTGAAATTTAGTATCATGTTCATTTGGGACGCAGTTAAGGTGATCGTAAAGTTCAAAAGAATTATGGGCAGGTTCACTGTCAGTTAGCTAAAACAGCCCCTAAAACAATTTTTAAGGAAAATCAAGGTTGAAGATGACATTTCAGAAAGCTAAAACAAGTTATTTGGGATATTTAAGGATTACTTTGTGACAAAAATAAAAGTTAATTGATATGCTATCGAGGGTACTAAGATAATATATCTTTTTGGTGGTAATGGAATGGCAAAGACTAAAAATGTTATGAATGGTGAAACATTTAAAATAAGAGTCAGACGACATAAAAACAGTGAAATGATGATATTAAAGGTAAAATAAAGGGTTCGAAAGATTTGACAGGGTTTCATGCGGATTTGGAAGCAAAGATTCAATCGGAATGAATAGAGGCGACATTTGGGATGTTTTAAAGCTGCTTTTGATTGAAGGAAAACTTATTAGTTGTGTTTTCCAAGCCATTAGGATCATTTTAGTGGCAAAGAAATAGCAAAAGCCAAACAAATCATGAATAGCAAGCGCACAAAAAAATGATGAGTCAATTTAAAAACACTAAAATAATTATATTAAGGGTAAAATAAAGGGTTTGGAAACATATGAAAAGGATTCATACTAATCTGGAGGCGAAGGTTGAATGGGGTGAGATCTTAGATCACTAGGCAAATCATGTAATTTTGGTGTGAAATTTAATATGGAGTCCATTTGGGACGCAACTGTGGCCATGGCATAGTTCGAACGAATTTTGGGCAGGATTGATGAGCATTCACTAAAACCGCCCCTAAAATACGGTTTAAGGAAAGCTTGGGTTAGGACATGAAGATCACATTTCTAGAAGCTAAAACAAGTTATTTGGGATATTTTAAAATTATTTTTGATGAAAATATGTCGCCTCTATTCATTCCGATTGATTCTTTGGTTCCAAATTCGCATGAAACCCTGTCAAATCTTTCGAACCCTTTATTTTACCTTTAATATCATTATTTCACCGTTTTTAAGTTTCCTAACTTTCTTTTTTACTATTCATAACGTGTTCAGTCTTTTATCGTGTCATTGCCGCCTAAACGATGTGCGACCTTAGTGCCTTCGATAGCACATCAATTAATTTTTATTTTCATCAAAAACAATCTTAAAATATCCCAAATAACTTGTTTTAACTTCCAGAAATGTGATCTTCATGTCCTAACCCAAGCTTTCCTTAAACTGTGTTTTAGGGGTGGTTTTAGTGAATGCTCATCAATCCGGCCCAAAATTTGTTCGAACTATGCCATCGCCACCGTTGCGTCCCAAATGGACTCCATATTAAATTTCACCCTAAAATTACATGATTTGCCTAGTGATCTAAGATCTCACACCAATCAACCTTCGGCTCCAGATCAGTATGAAACCTTTTCATACGTTTCCAAACCATTTATTTTGCCTTTAATATAATTGTTTTAGTGTTTTTAAATTGACTGATCATTTTTTTGAGCACTTGCTATTCATGATTTGTTTGGCTTTTGCCATTTCTTTGCCACTAAAATGATCCTAGTAGCTCGGAAAACACATCTAATAAGTTTTCCTTCAGTCAAAAGCAGCTTTAAAATATCCCAAACGGCGCCTCTATTCATTCCGATTGATTCTTTGGTTCCAAATCTGCATGAAACCCTGTCAAATCTTTCGAACCCTTTATTTTACCTTTAATATCATTATTTCACTGTTCTTATGTCGTCTGACTCTTATTCTAAACGTTTCACTATTCATAACTTCTTTAGCCTTTGCCATTTCATTACCACCAAACAGATCAGCCTTAGTACCCTCGATAGCATATCAATTAACTTTTATTTTTGTCACAAAGTAATCCTTAAATATCCCAAATAACTTGTTTTAGCTTTCTGAAATGTCATCTTCAACCCTGGTTTTCCTTAAAATTTGTTTTAGGGGCTGTTTTAGCTAACTGACAGCGAACCTGCTCATAATTCTTTTCAACTTTACGATCACCTTAGCTGGGTCCCAAATGATCATGATACTAAATTTCAGGGAGAACCTCCATCGGTTGCCCAGCGATTTAAAATCTCGCCTCAATTCGCCCCACTGGAACCTTTAGTTCCAAATCTGTTCGGAACGGTGCAAAATCATTCCTGTTCCTTGATTTTGCCTTTGATATCATTATTTCAGTGCTTTTAAATTGTCTGATCATGATTTTATGCGCTTGCTATACATAATTTCTTTAGTTTTTGTCATTTCTATGCCGCCAAAATGATCCTAGTGGCCCGAAAAGCGCATGTAATGAGTTCTATTTTGGTCAAAAGCAACAACCTTAAGATATCCCAAATAACCTTTTTTCAGCTCCTGCAAACGCGATCTTCAAGTCCGAACCTGATTTTCTACAAAACACGTTTTGGGGGCTGCTTTAGTGAGCCCCGGTCAAACTTACATGGAATTTGTTCGAACTTTAGAATGACTTTAGCTGCATCCCAAATGGACTCCATATTAAATTTCACACCAAAATTACATGATTTGCCTAGTGATCTAAGATCTCAGCCCAATCAACATTCGGCTCCAGATCAGTATGAAACCTATTCATATGTTTCCAAACCATTATTTTTACCATTAATATAATTGTTTTAGTGTTTTTAAATTGACTGATCATTTTTTTGAGCGCTTGCTATTCATGATTTGTTTGGCTTTTGCCCTTTCATTGCCACTAAAATGATCCTAGTGGCTCGGAAAACACAACTAATAAGTTTTCCTTCAGTCAAAAGCGGCTTTAAAATATCCCAAATGTCGCCTCTATTCAATCCGATTGATTCTTTGGTTTCAAACCCGCATGAAACCCTGTCAAATCTTTCGAACCCTTTATTTTACCTTTAATATCATTATTTCACTGTTTTTATGTCGTCTGACTCTTATTTTAAGCGTTTCACTATTCATAACTTCTTTAGCCTTTGCCATTTCATTACCACCAAAAAGATCTGTTGCCTTAGTACCCTCGATAGCATATCAATTAACTTTTATTTTTGTCACAAAGTAATCCTTAAATATCCCAAATAACTTGTTTTAGCTTTCTGAAATGTCATCTTCAGCCCTGGTTTTCCTTAAAACTTGTTTTAGGGGCTGTTTTAGCCAACTGGCAGCGAACCTGCCCATAATTCTTTCGAACTTTGCGATCACCATAGCTGCGTCCCAAATGAACATGATACTAAATTTCAGGTAGAACTTCCATCGGTTGCCTAGCGATCTAAAATCTGGCCTCAATTCGTCCCACTAGAACCTTTAGTTCCGAATCTTTTCGGAACGGTGCAAAATCATTCTTGTTCCTTGATTTCGCCTTTGATATCATTATTTCAGAACTTTTAAATTGTCTGATCATGATTTTATGCGCTTGCTATACATAATTTCTTTAGTTTTTGTCATTTCTTTGCCGCCAAAATGATCCTAGTGGCCCTAAAAGCACATGTAATGAGTTCTATTTTGGTCAAAAGCAACAACCTTAAGATATCCCAAATAACCTTTTTTTAGCTCCTGCAAACACGATCTTCAATTCCGAACCTGATTTTCTATAAAACACATTTTGGGGGCTGCTTTAGTGAGCCCCGGTCAAACTTACATGGAATTTGTTCCAACTTTAGCATGACTTTAGCTGCATCCCAAATGGACCCCATATTAAATTTCACGTCAAAATTACATCATTTGCCTGGCGAGCCAAAATCTCACCCCAACTGAACTTTGGTTCCAAAACCGTATGAAACCTTGTCAAATCTTTCAAATCCTTTTGATGAGGAACCGGTTGCACCAATTCCACACCAAGGGCCAATAACTAGAGCAATGGGTAAGAAGCTTCAAGGCTTGGTGCATAAGCACATCACCAAGTCCAACCTCTTGCAAATATTCAGTTTGGACTTGGAAGAGGGAAGCCAACCTTGCTGTACATTCCTTTGCATATTTGAGGAGCCAAGAGGCCAAGTGGCATCCGTCCAAGTTGGCATACATGTGGCAGCCACCTCAGCAAGTCCATCCTAGTTGGCATCCAATGTGGCGTCCAGGTGGAGTGCTTAGGTGGCAGCACAATTGGCAGCCCATCTCCACCAACTTTTTGAAGATGCTTTTCTCCATTTTGCCAAGATTGGAAGCCATAACTTTGTCCAAGAGCCCCAGCCATGCTTCAACTATTTATAGGAAAAGCAAAGTTACAACTTTCAGCTTCAAGACAAAACATCTCTTTTTAGATTATCTCTCATTTGTAGCCTGCCAAATCTAACTTTCCTATTAATGTTTGAACTTTGTATCTATTTTTAGGAGAGATTGGTGTATTAACCAAGACTTGCACATGTCCCATGGTTGTTGAAATGTCTTGGCAGAATACACCAACCCATATTAGCCTTCTTTTGTTTCATTTCGGGAACAGAATTCATATGGTAATTTTTTGAGCAAAATTGCTGGAGCTTTACTTCAAAGTTCTTCTTAGAACTCTCTCTATTTTTCTTAGCAAATTCTTGCCTTGATTTGTTAAGTTTTATTATATGTTCAAAGTTGTTCATCAGCATAGGTGAATTGGTCTTATTCTTGGCTGTCTTTCTTGAGAATTATATTTTTAGTTCTCCATCTTCAAGGTGAAGGGTTGAAGGTTCAAGGGAGTTTCTTGGCTTGTTTTGAAGACAGTCCTTTGCTCTTTCTTCTTAGTGGAATCAACTATTAAGGGTAGAAACCGTATCACCTTTACTTTGGCTTTCATATCATTATTTTACCGTTTTTAAGTTTCCTAACTCTTCTTTTTTACTATTCATAACGTGTTCAGTCTTTTATCGTATCGTTGCCGCCTAAACGATGTGCGACCTTAGTGCCTTCGATAGCACATCAATTAACTTTTATTTTCATAAAAAACAATCTTAAAATATTCCAAATAACTTGTTTTAGCTTCCAGAAATGTGATCTTCATGTCCTAACCAAAGCATTCCTTAAACCAAGTTTTAGGGGCGGTTTTAGTGAATGCTCATCAAAACCTGCCCAAAATTCATTCGAAATATGCAATCGCCACAGTTGTGTCCCAAATGGACTCCATATTAAATTTCACACCAAAATTACATGATTTGCCTAGTGATCTAAGATCTCACCCCAATCAACTTTCGGCTCCAGATCAGTATGAAACCTTTTCATATGTTTCCAAACCCTTTATTTTACCTTTAATATAATTGTTTTAGTGTTTTTAAATTGACTGATCATTTTTTTGAGCACTTCCTATTCACGATTTGTTTGGCTTTCGCCATTTCTTTACCACTAAAATGATCCTAGTGGCTCGGAAAACACAACTAATAAGTTTTCCTTCAGTCAAAAGCAGCTTTAAAATATCCCTAATGTCGCCTCTATTCATTTCAATTGATTCATTGATTCCAAATCCGCATGAAACCCTGTCAAATCTTTCGAACCCTTTATTTTACCTTTAATATCATTATTTCGCGATTTTTATGTCGTTTGACTCATATTTTAAAAGTTTTACTATTCATAACTTCATTAGCCATTTCATTACCCCCAAAATGATCTGCTGCCTTGGTACCCTCGATAACATATCAATTAACTTTTATTTTTGTCACTAAGTAATCTTTAAATATCCCAAATAACTTGTTTTAGCTTTTTGAAATGTCATCTTTAGCCATGGTTTTCCTCAAAACTTGATGTAGAGGCTGTTTTAGCTAACTAACAGCGAACCTGCCCATAATTCTTTCCAACTTTACGATCACCTTAGCTGCGTCCCAAATGAACATGACACTAAATTTCAGGTACAACTTCTATCGGTTGCCAATCTCGCCTCAATTCGCCCCACTGGAACTTGTAGTTTCGAATCTGTTTGAAACGGTGCAAAATCATTCCTGTTCCTTGATTTTGCCTTTGATATCATTATTTCAATGCTTTTAAATTGTCTGATCATGATTTTATGCGCTTGCTATAAATAATTTCTTTAGTTTTTGTTGTTTCTTTGCCGCCAAAATGATCCTAGTGGCCCGAAAAGAACATGCAATGAGCTCTATTTTGGTCAAAAGCAACAACCTTAAGATATCCCAAATAACCTTTTTTCAGCTCCTACAAACGTGATCTTCAAGTCCGAACCTGAATTTCTATAAAACAAGTATTGGGAGCTGCTTTAGTGAGCCCCAATCAAACTTACATGGAATTTGTTCCAACTTTAGAATGACTTTAGCTGCAGCCCAAATGTACCCCAAATTAAATTTCACGTCAAAATTACATCATTTGCCTAGCGAGCCAAAATCTCGCCCCATTTGAACTTCAGTTCCAAATCCGTATGAAACCATGTCAAATCTTTCAAATCCTTTACTTTGGCTTTCATATCATTATTTCACCGTTTTTAAGTTTCCTAACGCTTCTTTTTTACTGTTTATAAAGTGTTCAGACTTTTATCGTGTCACTGCCGCCTAAACGATGTGCGAATTTAGTGCCTTCGATAGCACATCAATTAACTTTTATTTTCATCAAAAATAATCTTAAAATATCAAAAATAACTTATTTTAGCTTTCAGAAATGTGATCTTCATGTCCTAACCCAAGCTTTCCTTAAACCGTGTTTAAGGGGCGATTTTAGTGAATGCTCATCAATCCTGCCCAAAATTCGTTCGAACTTTGCAATCGCCACAGTTGCATCCCAAATAGACTCCATATTAAATTTCACACCAAAATTACAAGATTTGCCTAGTGATCTAAGATCTCACCCCAATCAACCTTCAGCTCCAGATTAGTATGAAACCTTTTCATATGTTTCCAAACCCTTTATTTTATTTTTAATATAATTGTTTTAGTATTTTTAAATTGACTGATCATTTATTTGAGCGCATGCTATTCATGATTTGTTTGGCTTTTGCCATTTCTTTGCCAATAAAATTATCCTAGTGGCTCGAAAAACACAACTAATAATTTTTCCTTCAGTCAAAAGCAGCTTTAAAATATCCCAAATGTCGCCTCTATTCATTCCGATTGATTCTTTGGTTCCAAATCCGCATGCTACCCTTTCAAATCTTTCGAACCCTTTATTTTACCATTAATATCATTATTTCACTGTTTTTATGTCGTCTGATTCTTATTTTAAATGTTTCACTATTCATAACTTCTTTAGCCTTTGCCATTTCATTACCACCAAAAAGATCTGCTGCCTTAGCACCCTCAATAGCATATCAATTAACTTTTATTTTTGTCACAAAGTAGGATAAACATCCCAAATAACTTGTTTTAGCTTTCTTAAATGTCATCTTCAACCCTGGTTTTCCTTAAAACTTATTTTAGGGGCTGTTTTAGCTAACTGACAGCGAACCTGCCCATAATTTTTTCGGACTTTACGATCACCTTAACTGTGTCCCAAATGAACATGATACTAAATTTCAGGTAGAACTTCCATCGGTTGCCCAGCGATCTAAAATCTCGACTCAATTCGCCCCACTGGAACCTGTAGTTCCAAATCTGTTCGGAACGGTGCAAAATCATTCCTGTTCCTTGAGTTTGCCTTTGATATCAGTATTTCAGTGCTTTTAAATAGTCTGATCATGATTTTATGCGCTTGCTATACATAATTTCTTTAGTTTTTTTCATTTCTTCGCCACCAAAATGATCCTATTGGCCCGAAAAGCACATGTAATGAGTTCTGTTTTGGTCAAAAGCAACAACCTTTAGATATCCCAAATAATCTTTTTTCAGCTCCTGCAAACGAGATCTTCAAGTCTGAACCTGATTTTCTATAAAACACGTTTTGGGGGCTGCTTTAGTGAGCCCCGATCAAACTTACATGGAATTTGTTCCAACCTTAGAACGACTTTAGCAGCATCCCAAATGGACCCCATATTAAATTTCACGTCAAAATTACATCATTTGCCTGGCGAGCAAAAATCTCGCCCCAATTGAACTTCGGTTGCAAATCCGTATGAAACCCTGTCAAATCTTTCAAATCCTTTACTTTTGCTTTCGTATCATTATTTCACCGTTTTTAAGTTTCCTAACTCTTCTTTTTTACTATTCATAACGTGTTCAGTCTTTTATCGTGTCGTTGCTGCCTAAACGATGTGCGGCCTTAGTGCCTTCGATAGCACATCAATTAACCTTTATTTTCCTCAAAAACAATCTTAAAATATCCCAAATAACATGTTTTAGCTTCCAGAAATGTGATCTTCATGTCCTAACCCAAGCTTTCCTTAAACCGTGTTTTAGGGGCGTTTTTAGTGAATGCGCATCAATCCTGCCCAAAATTCGTTCAAACTATGCAATAGCCACAGTTACGTCCCAAATGGACTCCATATTAAATTTCACATCAAATTACATGATTTGCTTAGCGATCAAAGATCTCACCCCAATCAACCTTCGTCTCCAGATCTGTATGAAATCTCACCTCAATTTACCACACTGGAACCCTTAGATCCAAATCTATTCGGAATGGTGCAAAATCATTCCTGTTCCTTGAGTTTGCCTTTGATATCAGTATTTCAGTGCTTTTAAATAGTCTGATCATGATTTTATGGGCTAGGCATACATAATTTCTTTAGTTTTTTTCGTTTCTTTGCCGCCAAAATGATCCTATTGGCCCGAAAAGCACATGTAATGAGTTCTGTTTTGGTCAAAAGCAACAACCTTTAGATATCCCAAATAACCTTTTTCACTCCCGCAAACGAGATCTTCAAGTCCAACTGATTTTCTATAAAACACGTTTTGGGGGCTGCTTTAGTGAGCCCCGATCAAACTTACATGGAATTTGTTCCAACCTTAGAACAACTTTAGCTGCATCCCAAATGGACCCCATATTAAATTTCACGTCAAAATTACATCATTTGCCTGGCGAGCAAAAATCTCGCCCCAATTGAACTTCTGTTGCAAATCCGTATGAAACCCTGTCAAATCTTTCAAATCCTTTACTTTTGCTTTCGTATCATTATTTCACCGTTTTTAAGTTTCCTAAATCTTCTTTTTTACTATTCATAACGTGTTCAGTCTTTTATCGTGTCGTTGCCGCTAAACGAGCAAAGGCCCTTAGTGCCTTCGATAGCACATCAATTAACCTTTATTTTCCTCAAAAACAATCTTAAAATATCCCAAATAACTTGTTTTAGCTTCCAGAAATGTGATATTCATGTCCTAACCCAAGCTTTCCTTAAACCGTGTTTTAGGGGCGGTTTTAGTGAATGCTCATCAATCCTGCCGAAAATTGCTCAAACTATGCAATAGCCACAGTTACGTCCCAAATGGACTCCATATTAAATTTCACATCATATTACATGATTTGCTTAGTGATCAAAGATCTCACCCCAATCAACCTTCGCCTCCAGATCTGTATGAAATCTCACCTCAATTTACCACACTGGAACCCTTAGATCCAAATCTATTCGGAATGGTGCAAAATCAGTCCTGTTCCTTGACTTTGCCTTTGATATCATTATTTCAATGCTTTTAAATTGTCCGATCATGATTTTATGCGCTAGGCATACATAATTTCTTGCTTTTTTCGCTTTCTTTGCCGCCAAAATGATCCTATTGGCCCTAAAAGCACATGTAATGAGTTCTGTTTTGGTCAAAAGCAACAACCTTTAGATATCCCAAATAACCTTTTTCAGCTCCCGCAAACGAGATCTTCAAGTCTCAACTCGATTTTCTATAAAACACGTTTTGGGGGCTCCTTTAGTGAGCCCCGATCAAACTTACATGGAATTTGTTCCAACCTTAGAACGACTTTAGCTGCATCCCAAATGGACCCCATATTAAATTTCACGTCAAAATTACATCATTTGCCCGAGAGCAAAAATCTACCCAATTGAACTTCGGTTGCAAATCCGTATGAAATCCTGTCAAATCTTTCAAATCCTTTACTTTTGCTTTCGTATAATTATTTCACCGTTTTTAAGTTTCCTAACTCTTCTTTTTCACTATTCATAACGTGTTCAGTCTTTTATCGTGTCGTTGCCGCCTAAACGATGTGCGGCCTTAGTGCCTTCGATAGCACATCAATTAACCTTTATTTTCCTCAAAAACAATCTTAAAATATCCCAAATAACTTGTTTTAGCTTCCATAAATGTGATCTTCATGTCCTAACCCAAGCTTTCCCTTAAACCGTGTTTTAGGGGCGGTTTTAGTGAATGCTCATCAATCCTGCCCAAAATTCGTTCAAACTATGCAATAGCCACGATTCGTCCCAAATGGACTCCATATTAAATTTCACATCAAATTACATGATTTGCTTAGCGATCAAAGATCTCACCCCAATCAACCTTCGCCTCCAGATCTGTATGAAATCTCACCTCAATTTACCACACTGGAACACTTAGATCCAAATCTATTCGGAATGGTGCAAAATCATTCCTGTTCCTTGACTTTGCCTTTGATATCTTTATTTCAATGCTTTTAAATTGTCTGATCATGATTTCATGCGCTGGGCATACATAATTTCTTCATTTTTTTTCGTTTCTTTGCCGCCAAAATGATCCTATTGGCCCGAAAAGCACATGTAATGAGTTCTGTTTTGGTCAAAAGCAACAACCTTTAGATATCCCAAATAACCTTTTTTCAGCTCCTGCAAACGAGATCTTCAAGTCTGAACCTAATTTTCTATAAAACACGTTTTGGGGGCTGCTTTAGTGAGCCCCGATCAAAATTACATGGAATTTGTTCCAACCTTAGAACGACTTTAGCTGCATCCCAAATGGACCCCATATTAAATTTCACGTCAAAATTACATTATTTGCCTGGCGAGCAAAAATCTCGCCCCAATTGAACTTCGGTTGCAAATCCGTATGAAACCCTGTCAAATCTTTCAAATCCTTTACTTTTGCTTTCGTATCATTATTTCACCGTTTTTAAGTTTCCTAACTCTTCTTTTTTACTATTCATAACGTGTTCAGTCTTTTATCGTGTCGTTGCCGCCTAAACGATGTGCGGCCTTAGTGCCTTCGATAGCACATCAATTAACCTTTATTTTCCTCAAAAACAATCTTAAAATATCCCAAATAACTTGTTTTAGCTTCCAGAAATGTGATCTTCATGTCCTAACCCAAGCTTTCCTTAAACCGTGTTTTAGGGGCGGTTTTAGTGAATGCTCATCAATCCTGCCCAAAATTCGTTCAAACTATGCAATAGCCACATTTACGTCCCAAATGGACTCCATATTAAATTTCACATCAAATTACATGATTTGCTTAGCGATCAAAGATCTCACCCCAATCAACCTTCGCCTCCAGATCTGTATGAAATCTCACCTCAATTTACCACACTGGAACACTTAGATCCAAATCTATTCGGAATGGTGCAAAATCATTCCTGTTCCTTGACTTTGCCTTTGATATCATTATTTCAATGCTTTTAAATTGTCTGATCATGATTTTATGCGCTAGGCATACATAATTTCTTCAGTTTTTTTCGTTTCTTTGCCGCCAAAATGATCCTATTGGCCCGAAAAGCACATGTAATGAGTTTTGTTTTGGTCAAAAGCAACAACCTTTAGATATCCCAAATAACCTTTTTTCAGCTCCTGCAAACGAGATCTTCAAGTCTGAACCTGATTTTCTATAAAACACGTTTTGGGGGCTGCTTTAGTGAGCCTCGATCAAACTTACATGGAAATTGTTCCAACCTTAGAACGACTTTAGCTGCATCCCAAATGGACCCCATATTAAATTTCACGTCAAAATTACATCATTTGCCTGGCGAGCAAAAATCTCGCCCCAATTGAACTTCGGTTGCAAATCCGTATAAAACCACATCAAATCTTTCAAATCCTTTACTTTTGCTTTCGTATCATTATTTCACCGTTTTTAAGTTTCCTAACTCTTCTTTTTTACTATTCATAACGTGTTCAGTCTTTTATCGTGTCGTTGCCGCCTAAACGATGTGCGGCCTTAGTGCCTTCGATAGCACATCAATTAACCTTTATTTTCCTCAAAAACAATCTTAAAATATCCCAAATAACTTCTTTTAGCTTCCAGAAATGTGATCTTCATGTCCTAACCCAAGCTTTCCTTAAACCGTGTTTTAGGGGCGGTTTTAGTGAATGCTCATCAATCCTGCCCAAAATTCGTTCAAACTATGCAATAGCCACGATTCGTCCCAAATGGACTCCATATTAAATTTCACATCAAATTACATGATTTGCTTAGCGATCAAAGATCTCACCCCAATCAACCTTCGCCTCCAGATCTGTATGAAATCTCACCTCAATTTACCACACTGGAACCCTTAGATCCAAATCTATTCGGAATGGTGCAAAATCATTCCTGTTCCTTGACTTTGCCTTTGATATCATTATTTCAATGCTTTTAAATTGTCTGATCATGATTTTATGCGCTGGGCATACATAATTTCTTCATTTTTTTTCGTTTCTTTGCCGCCAAAATGATCCTATTGGCCCGAAAGGCACATGTAATGAGTTCTGTTTTGGTCAAAAGCAACAACCTTTAGATATCCCAAATAACCTTTTTTCAGCTCCTGCAAACGAGATCTTCTAGTCTGAACCTGATTTTCTATAAAACACGTTTTGGGGGCTGCTTTAGTGAGCCCCGATCAAACTTACATGGAATTTGTTCCAACCTTAGAACGACTTTAGCTGCATCCCAAATGGACCCCATATTAAATTTCACGTCACAATTGCATCATTTGCCTGGCGACCCAAAATCTCGCCCCAATTGAACTTCGGTTGCAAATCCGTATGAAACCCTGTCAAATCTTTCAAATCCTTTACTTTGGCTTTCGTATCATTATTTCACCGTTTTTAAGTTTCCTAACTCTTCTTTTTTACTATTCATAACGTGTTCAGTCTTTTATCGTGTCGTTGCCGCCTAAACGATGTGCGGCCTTAGTGCCTTCGATAGCACATCAATTAACGTTTATTTTCCTCAAAAACAATCTTAAAATATCCCAAATAACTTGTTTTAGCTTCCAGAAATGTGATCTTCATGTCCTAACCCAAGCTTTCCTTAAACCGTGTTTTAGGGGCGATTTTAGTGAATGCTCATCAATCCTGCCCAAAATTCGTTCAAACTATGCAATAGCCATAGTTACGTCCCAAATGGACTCCATATTAAATTTCACATCAAATTACATGATTTGCTTAGCGATCAAAGATCTCACCCCAATCAACCTTCGCCTCCAGATCTGTATGAAATCTCACCTCAATTTACCACACTGGAACCCTTAGATCCAAATCTATTCGGAATGGTGCAAAATCATTCCTGTTCCTTGACTTTGCCTTTGATATCATTATTTCAATGCTTTTAAATTGTCTGATCATGATTTTATGCGCTAGGCATACATAATTTCTTCAGTTTTTTTCGTTTCTTTGCCGCCAAAATGATCCTATTGGCCCGAAAAGCACATGTAATGAGTTCTGTTTTGGTCAAAAGCAACAACCTTTAGATATCCCAAATAACCTTTTTTCAGCTCCTGCAAACGAGATCTTCAAGTCTGAACCTGATTTTCTATAAAACACGTTTTGGGGGCTCCTTTAGTGAGCCCCGATCAAACTTACATGGAATTTGTTCCAACCTTAGAACGACTTTAGCTGCATCCCAAATGGACCCCATATTAAATTTCACGTCAAAATTACATCATTTGCCTGGAGAGCAAAAATCTCGCCCCAATTGAACTTCGGTTGCAAATCCGTATGAAATCCTGTCAAATCTTTCAAATCCTTTACTTTTGCTTTCGTATAATTATTTCACCGTTTTTAAGTTTCCTAACTCTTCTTTTTCACTATTCATAACGTGTTCAGTCTTTTATCGTGTCGTTGCCGCCTAAACGATGTGCGGCCTTAGTGCCTTCGATAGCACATCAATTAACCTTTATTTTCCTCAAAAACAATCTTAAAATATCCCAAATAACTTGTTTTAGCTTCCAGAAATGTGATCTTCATGTCCTAACCCAAGCTTTCCCTTAAACCGTGTTTTAGGGGCGGTTTTAGTGAATGCTCATCAATCCTGCCCAAAATTCGTTCAAACTATGCAATAGCCACAGTTACGTCCCAAATGGACTCCATATTAAATTTCACATCAAATTACATGATTTGCTTAGCGATCAAAGATCTCACCCCAATCAACCTTCGCCTCCAGATCTGTATGAAATCTCACCTCAATTTACCACACTGGAACACTTAGATCCAAATCTATTCGGAATGGTGCAAAATCATTCCTGTTCCTTGACTTTGCCTTTGATATCATTATTTCAATGCTTTTAAATTGTCTGATCATGATTTCATGCGCTGGGCATACATAATTTCTTCATTTTTTTTCGTTTCTTTGCCGCCAAAATGATCCTATTGGCCCGAAAAGCACATGTAATGAGTTCTGTTTTGGTCAAAAGCAACAACCTTTAGATATCCCAAATAACCTTTTTTCAGCTCCTGCAAACGAGATCTTCAAGTCTGAACCTGATTTTCTATAAAACACGTTTTGGGGGCTGCTTTAGTGAGCCCCGATCAAACTTACATGGAATTTGTTCCAACCTTAGAACGACTTTAGCTGCATCCCAAATGGACCCCATATTAAATTTCACGTCAAAATTACATCATTTGCCTGGCGAGCAAAAATCTCGCCCCAATTGAACTTCGGTTGCAAATCCGTATGAAAACCTGTCAAATCTTTCAAATCCTTTACTTTTGCTTTCGTATCATTATTTCACCGTTTTTAAGTTTCCTAACTCTTCTTTTTTACTATTCATAACGTGTTCAGTCTTTTATCGTGTCGTTGCCGCCTAAACGATGTGCGGCCTTAGTGCCTTCGATAGCACATCAATTAACCTTTATTTTCCTCAAAAACAATCTTAAAATATCCCAAATAACTTGTTTTAGCTTCCAGAAATGTGATCTTCATGTCCTAACCCAAGCTTTCCTTAAACCGTGTTTTAGGGGCGGTTTTAGTGAATGCTCATCAATCCTGCCCAAAATTCGTTCAAACTATGCAATAGCCACAGTTACGTCCCAAATGGACTCCATATTAAATTTCACATCAAATTACATGATTTGCTTAGCGATCAAAGATCTCACCCCAATCAACCTTCGCCTCCAGATCTGTATGAAATCTCACCTCAATTTACCACACTGGAACCCTTAGATCCAAATCTATTCGGAATGGTGCAAAATCATTCCTGTTCCTTGACTTTGCCTTTGATATCATTATTTCAATGCTTTTAAATTGTCTGATCATGATTTTATGCGCTAGGCATACATAATTTCTTCAGTTTTTTTCGTTTCTTTGCCGCCAAAATGATCCTATTGGCCCGAAAAGCACATGTAATGAGTTCTGTTTTGGTCAAAAGCAACAACCTTTAGATATCCCAAATAACCTTTTTTCAGCTCCTGCAAACGAGATCTTCAAGTCTGAACCTGATTTTCTATAAAACACGTTTTGGGGGCTGCTTTAGTGAGCCCCGATCAAACTTACATGGAATTTGTTCCAACCTTAGAACGACTTTAGCTGCATCCCAAATGGACCCCATATTAAATTTCACGTCAAAATTACATCATTTGCCTGGCGAGCAAAAATCTCGCCCCAATTGAACTTCGGTTGCAAATCCGTATGAAACCCTGTCAAATCTTTCAAATCCTTTACTTTTGCTTTCGTATCATTATTTCACCGTTTTTAAGTTTCCTAACTCTTCTTTTTTACTATTCATAACGTGTTCAGTCTTTTATCGTGTCGTTGCGCCTAAACGATGCAAAGGCCTTAGTGCCTTCGATAGCACATCAATTAACCTTTATTTCCCTCAAAAACAATCTTAAAATATCCCAAATAACTTGTTTTAGCTTCCAGAAATGTGATCTTCATGTCCTAACCCAAGCTTTCCTTAAACCGTGTTTTAGGGGCGGTTTTAGTGAATGCTCATCAATCCTGCCCAAAATTGCTCAAACTATGCAATAGCCACAGTTACGTCCCAAATGGACTCCATATTAAATTTCACATCAAATTACATGATTTGCTTAGCGATCAAAGATCTCACCCCAACCAACCTTCGCCTCCAGATCTGTATGAAATCTCACCTCAATTTACCACACCTGGAACCCTTAGATCCAAATCTATTCGGAATGGTGCAAAATCATTCCTGTTCCTTGACTTTGCCTTTGATATCATTATTTCAATGCTTTTAAATTGTCTGATCATGATTTTATGCGCTAGGCATACATAATTTCTTCAGTTTTTTTCGTTTCTTTGCCGCCAAAATGATCCTATTGGCGAAAAGCACATGTAATGAGTTCTGTTTTGGTCAAAAGCAACAACCTTTAGATATCCCAAATAACCTTTTTCAGCTCCCGCAAACGAGATCTTCAAGTCCGAACTCGATTTTCTATAAAACACGTTTTGGGGGCTGCTTTAGTGAGCCCCGATCAAACTTACATGGAATTTGTTCCAACCTTAGAACGACTTTAGCTGCATCCCAAATGGACCCCATATTAAATTTCACGTCAAAATTACATCATTTGCCTTGCGACCCAAAATCTCGCCCCAATTGAACTTCTTTGCAAATCCGTATGAAACCTCACAAATCTTTCAAATCCTTTACTTTGGCTTTCGTATCATTATTTCACCGCTTTTAAGTTTCCTAACTCTTCTTTTTACTATTCATAACGTGTTCAGTCTTTTATCGTGTCGTTGCCGCCTAAACGATGTGCGGCCTTAGTGCCTTCGATAGCACATCAATTAACCTTTATTTTCCTCAAAAACAATCTTAAAATATCCCAAATAACTTGTTTTAGCTTCCAGAAATGTGATCTTCATGTCCTAACCCAAGCTTTCCTTAAACCGTGTTTTAGGGGCGGTTTTAGTGAATGCTCATCAATCCTGCCCAAAATTCGTTCAAACTATGCAATAGCCACAGTTACGTCCCAAATGGACTCCATATTAAATTTCACATCAAATTACATGATTTGCTTAGCGATCAAAGATCTCACCCCAATCAACCTTCGCCTCCAGATCTGTATGAAATCTCACCTCAATTTACCACACTGGAACCCTTAGATCCAAATCTATTCGGAATGGTGCAAAATCATTCCTGTTCCTTGACTTTGCCTTTGATATCATTATTTCAATGCTTTTAAATTGTCTGATCATGATTTTATGCGCTAGGCATACATAATTTCTTCAGTTTTTTTCGTTTCTTTGCCGCCAAAATGATCCTATTGGCCCGAAAAGCACATGTAAGGAGTTCTGCTTTTGGTCAAAAGCAACAACCTTTAGATATCCCAAATAACCTTTTTCAGCTCCTGCAAACGAGATCTTCAAGTCTGAACCTGATTTTCTATAAAACACGTTTTGGGGGCTGTTTTAGTGAGCCCCGATCAAACTTACGTGGAATTTGTTCCAACCTTAGAACGACTTTAGCTGCATCCCAAATGGACCCCATATTAAATTTCACGTCACAATTGCATCATTTGCCTGGCGACCCAAAATCTCGCCCCAATTGAACTTCGGTTGCAAATCCGTATGAAACCCTGTCAAATCTTTCAAATCCTTTACTTTGGCTTTCGTATCATTATTTCACCGTTTTTAAGTTTCCTAACTCTTCTTTTTTACTATTCATAACGTGTTCAGTCTTTTATCGTGTCGTTGCCGCCTAAACGATAAAGCGCCTTAGTGCCTTCGATAGCACATTAATTAACCTTTATTTTCCTAAAAAACAATCTTAAAATATCCCAAATAACTTGTTTTAGCTTCCAGAAATGTGATATTCATGTCCTAACCCAAGCTTTCCTTAAACCGTGTTTTAGGGGCGGTTTTAGTGAATGCTCATCAATCCTGCCCAAAATTCGTTCAAACTATGCAATAGCCACAGTTACGTCCCAAATGGACTCCATATTAAATTTCACATCAAATTACATGATTTGCTTAGCGATCAAAGATCTCACCCCAATCAACCTTCGCCTCCAGATCTGTATGAAATCTCACCTCAATTTACAACACCGAACCCTTAGATCCAAATCTATTCGGAATGGTGCAAAATCATTCCTGTTCCTTGACTTTGCCTTTGATATCATTATTTCAATGCTTTTAAATTGTCTGATCATGATTTTATGCGCTGGGCATACATAATTTCTTCATTTTTTTTCGTTTCTTTGCCGCCAAAATGATCCTATTGGCCCGAAAGGCACATGTAATGAGTTCTGTTTTGGTCAAAAGCAACAACCTTTAGATATCCCAAATAACCTTTTTCAGCTCCCGCAAACGAGATCTTCAAGTCTGAACCTCGATTTTCTATAAACACGTAATGGGGCCTGCTTTAGAGAGCCCCCATCAAACTTACATGGAATTTGTTCCAACCTTAGAACGACTTTAGCTGCATCCCAAATGGACCCCATATTAAATTTCACGTCAAAATTACATCATTTGCCTGGCGAGCAAAAATCTCGCCCCAATTGAACTTCGGTTGCAAATCCGTATGAAACCCTGTCAAATCTTTCAAATCCTTTACTTTTGCTTTCGTATCATTATTTCACCGTTTTTAAGTTTCCTAACTCTTCTTTTTTACTATTCATAACGTGTTCAGTCTTTTATCGTGTCGTTGCCGCCTAAACGATGTGCGGCCTTAGTGCCTTCGATAGCACATCAATTAACCTTTATTTTCCTCAAAAACAATCTTAAAATATCCCAAATAACTTCTTTTAGCTTCCAGAAATGTGATCTTCATGTCCTAACCCAAGCTTTCCTTAAACCGTGTTTTAGGGGCGGTTTTAGTGAATGCTCATCAATCCTGCCCAAAATTCGTTCAAACTATGCAATAGCCACAGTTACGTCCCAAATGGACTCCATATTAAATTTCACATCAAATTACATGATTTGCTTAGCGATCAAAGATCTCACCCCAATCAACCTTCGCCTCCAGATCTGTATGAAATCTCACCTCAATTTACCACACTGGAACCCTTAGATCCAAATCTATTCGGAATGGTGCAAAATCATTCCTGTTCCTTGACTTTGCCTTTGATATCATTATTTCAATGCTTTTAAATTGTCTGATCATGATTTTATGCGCTAGGCATACATAATTTCTTCAGTTTTTTTCGTTTCTTTGCCGCCAAAATGATCCTATTGGCCCGAAAAGCACATGTAATGAGTTCTGCTTTGGTCAAAAGCAACAACCTTTAGATATCCCAAATAACCTTTTTCAGCTCCTCGCAAACGAGATCTTCAAGTCTTAACCAAATTTTCAATAAAACACGTTTTGGGGGCTGCTTTAGTGAGCCCCGATCAAAATTACATGGAATTTGTTCCAACCTTAGAACGACTTTAGCTGCATCCCAAATGGACCCCATATTAAATTTCACGTGAAAATTACATTATTTGCCTGGCGAGCAAAAATCTCGCCCCAATTGAACTTCGGTTGCAAATCCGTATGAAATCCTGTCAAATCTTTCAAATCCTTTACTTTTGCTTTCGTATCATTATTTCACCGCTTTTTAAGTTTCCTAAATCTTCTTTTTTACTATTCATAACGTGTTCGTCTTTTATCGTGTCGTTGCCGCTAAACGATGTGCGCCTTAGTGCCTTCGATAGCACATCAATTAACCTTTATTTTCCTCAAAACAATCTTAAAATATCCCAAATAACTTGTTTTAGCTTCCAGAAATGTGATCTTCATGTCCTAACCCAAGCTTTCCTTAAACCGTGTTTTAGGGGCGGTTTTAGTGAATGCTCATCAATCCTGCCCAAAATTCGTTCAAACTATGCAATAGCCACAGTTACGTCCCAAATGGACTCCATATTAAATTTCACATCAAATTACATGATTTGCTTAGCAATCAAAGATCTCACCCCAATCAACCTTCGCCTCCAGATCTGTATGAAATCTCACCTCAATTTACCACACTGGAACCCTTAGATCCAAATCTATTCGGAATGGCGCAAAATCATTCCTGTTCCTTGACTTTGCCTTTGATATCATTATTTCAATGCTTTTAAGTTGTCTGATCATGATTTTATGCGCTAGGCATACATAATTTCTTCAGTTTTTTTCGTTTCTTTGTCGCCAAAATGATCCTATTTCCCGAAAAGCACATGTAATGAGTTCTGTTTTGGTCAAAAGCAACAACCTTTAGATATCCCAAATAACCTTTTTTCAGCTCCTGCAAACGAGATCTTCAAGTCTGAACCTGATTTTCTATAAAACACGTTTTGGGGGCTGCTTTAGTGAGCCCCGATCAAACTTACATGGAATTTGTTCCAACCTTAGAACGACTTTAGCTGCATCCCAAATGGACCCCATATTAAATTTCACGTCAAAATTACATCATTTGCCTTGCGAGCAAAAATCTCGCCCCAATTGAACTTCGGTTGCAAATCCGTATGAAACCCTGTCAAATCTTTCAAATCCTTTACTTTTGCTTTCGTATCATTATTTCACCGTTTTTAAGTTTCCTAACTCTTCTTTTTTACTATTCATAACGTGTTCAGTCTTTTATCGTGTCGTTGCCGCCTAAGCGATGTGCGGCCTTAGTGCCTTCGATAGCACATCAATTAACCTTTATTTTCCTCAAAAACAATCTTAAAATATCCCAAATAACTTGGTTTAGCTTCCAGAAATGTGATCTTCATGTCCTAACCCAAGCTTTCCTTAAACCGTGTTTTAGGGGCGGTTTTAGTGAATGCTCATCAATCCTGCCCAAAATTCGTTCAAACTATGCAATAGCCACAGTTACGTCCCAAATGGACTCCATATTAAATTTCACATCAAATTACATGATTTGCTTAGCGATCAAAGATCTCACCCCAATCAACCTTCGCCTCCAGATCTGTATGAAATCTCACCTCAATTTACCACACTGGAACCCTTAGATCCAAATCTATTCGGAATGGTGCAAAATCATTCCTGTTCCTTGACTTTGCCTTTGATATCATTATTTCAATGCTTTTAAAATGTCTGATCATGATTTTATGCGCTAGGCATACATAATTTCTTCAGTTTTTTTCGTTTCTTTGCCGCCAAAATGATCCTATTGGCCCGAAAAGCACATGTAATGAGTTCTGTTTTGGTCAAAAGCAACAACCTTTAGATATCCCAAATAACCTTTTTTCAGCTCCTGCAAACGAGATCTTCAAGTCTCAACTCGATTTTCTATAAAACACGTTTTGGGGGCTGCTTTAGTGAGCCCCGATCAAACTTACGTGGAATTTGTTCCAACCTTAGAACGACTTTAGCTGCATCCCAAATGGACCACATATTAAATTTTACGTCACAATTGCATCATTTGCCTGGCGACCCAAAATCTCGCCCCAATTGAACTTCGGTTGTAAATCCGTATGAAACCTCACAAATCTTTCAAATCCTTTACTTTGGCTTTCGTATCATTATTTCACCGTTTTTAAGTTTCCTAACTCTTCTTTTTTACTATTCATAACGTGTTCAGTCTTTTATCGTGTCGTTGCCGCCTAAACGATGTGCGGCCTTAGTGCCTTCGATAGCACATCAATTAACCTTTATTTTCCTCAAAAACAATCTTAAAATATCCCAAATAACTTGTTTTAGCTTCCAGAAATGTGATCTTCATGTCCTAACCCAAGCTTTCCTTAAACCGTGTTTTAGGGGTGGTTTTAGTGAATGCTCATCAATCCTGCCCAGAATTCGTTCAAACAATGCAATAGCCACAGTTACGTCCCAAATGGACTCCATATTAAATTTCACATCAAATTACATGATTTGCTTAGCGATCAAAGATCTCACCCCAATCAACCTTCGCCTCCAGATCTGTATGAAATCTCACCTCAATTTACCACACTGGAACCCTTAGATCCAAATCTATTCGGAATGGTGCAAAATCATTCCTGTTCCTTGACTTTGCCTTTGATATCATTATTTCAATGCTTTTAAATTGTCTGATCATGATTTTATGCGCTAGGCATACATAATTTCTTCAGTTTTTTTCGTTTCTTTGCCGCCAAAATGATCCTATTGGCCCGAAAAGAACATGTAATGAGTTCTGTTTTGGTCAAAAGCAACAACCTTTAGATATCCCAAATAACCTTTTTTCAGCTCCTGCAAACGAGATCTTCAAGTCTGAACCTGATTTTCTATAAAACACGTTTTGGGGGCTGTTTTAGTGAGCCCCGATCAAACTTACGTGGAATTTGTTCCAACCTTAGAACGACTTTAGCTGCATCCCAAATGGACCCCATATTAAATTTCCCGTCACAATTGCATCATTTGCCTGGCGACCCAAAATCTCGCCCCAATTGAACTTCGGTTGCAAATCCGTATGAAACCCTGTCAAATCTTTCAAATCCTTTACTTTGGCTTTCGTATCATTATTTCACCGTTTTTAAGTTTCCTAACTCTTCTTTTTTACTATTCATAACGTGTTCAGCCTTTTATCGTGTCGTTGCCGCCTAAACGATGTGCGGCCTTAGTGCCTTCGATAGCACATCAATTTACCTTTATTTTCCTAAAAAACAATCTTAAAATATCCCAAATAACTTGTTTTAGCTTCCAGAAATGTGATATTCATGTCCTAACCCAAGCTTTCCTTAAACCGTGTTTTAGGGGCGGTTTTAGTGAATGCTCATCAATCCTGCCCAAAATTCGTTCAAACTATGCAATAGCCACAGTTACGTCCCAAATGGACTCCATATTAAATTTCACATCATATTACATGATTTGCTTAGCGATCAAAGATCTCACCCTAATCAACCTTCGCCTCCAGATCTGTATGAAATCTCACCTCAATTTACCACACTGGAACCCTTAGATCCAAATCTATTCGGAATGGTGCAAAATCATTCTTGTTCCTTGACTTTGCCTTTGATATCATTATTTCAATGCTTTTAAATTGTCTGATCATGATTTTATGCGCTAGGCATACATAATTTCTTCAGTTTTTTTTCGTTTCTTTGCCGCCAAAATGATCCTATTGTCCCGTAAAGGACATGTAATGAGTTCTGTTTTGGTCAAAAGCAACAACCTTTAGATATCCCAAATAACCTTTTTTCAGCTCCTGCAAACGAGATCTTCAAGTCTGAACCTGATTTTCTATAAAACACGTTTTGGGGGCTGCTTTAGTGAGCCCCGATCAAACTTACATGGAATTTGTTCCAACCTTAGAACGACTTTAGCTGCATCCCAAATGGACCCCATATTAAATTTCACGTCAAAATTACATCATTTGCCTGGCGATCAAAAATCTCGCCCCAATTGAACTTCGGTTGCAAATCCGTATGAAACCCTGTCAAATCTTTCAAATCCTTTATTTTTGCTTTCGTATCATTATTTCACCATTTTTAAGTTTCCTAACTCTTCTTTTTTGCTATTCATAACGTGTTCAGTCTTTTATCGTGTCGTTGCCGCCTAAACGATGTGCGGCCTTAGTGCCTTCGATAGCACATCAATTAACCTTTATTTTCCTCGAAAACAATCTTAAAATATCCCAAATAACTTGTTTTAGCTTCCAGAAATGTGATCTTCATGTCCTAACCCAAGCTTTCCTTAAACCGTGTTTTAGGGGCGGTTTTAGTGAATGCTCATCAATCCTGCCCAAAATTCGTTCAAACTATGCAATAGCCACAGTTACGTCCCAAATGGACTCCATATTAAATTTCACATCAAATTACATGATTTGCTTAGCAATCAAAGATCTCACCCCAATCAACCTTCGCCTCCAGATCTGTATGAAATCTCACCTCAATTTACCACACTGGAACCCTTAGATCCAAATCTATTCGGAATGGCGCAAAATCATTCCTGTTCCTTGATTTTGCCTTTGATATCATTATTTCAATGCTTTTAAGTTGTCTGATCATGATTTTATGCGCTAGGCATACATAATTTCTTCAGTTTTTTTCGTTTCTTTGCCGCCAAAATGATCCTATTGGCCCGAAAAGCACATGTAATGAGTTCTGTTTTGGTCAAAAGCAACAACCTTTAGATATCCCAAATAACCTTTTTTCAGCTCCTGCAAACGAGATCTTCAAGTTTGAACCTGATTTTCTATAAAACACGTTTTGGGGGCTGCTTTAGTGAGCCCCGATCAAACTTACATGGAATTTGTTCCAACCTTAGAACGACTTTAGCTGCATCCCAAATGGACCCCATATTAAATTTCACGTCAAAATTACATCATTTGCCTTGCGAGCAAAAATCTCGCCCCAATTGAACTTCGGTTGCAGATCCGTATGAAACACTGTCAAATCTTTCAAATCCTTTACTTTTGCTTTCGTATCATTATTTCACCGTTTTTAAGTTTCCTAACTCTTCTTTTTTATTATTCATAACGTGTTCAGTCTTTTATCGTGTCGTTGCCGCCTAAACGATGTGCGGCCTTAGTGCCTTCGATAGCACATCAATTAACCTTTATTTTCCTCGAAAATAATCTTAAAATATCCCAAATAACTTGTTTTAGCTTCCAGAAATGTGATCTTCATGTCCTAACCCAAGCTTTCCTTAAACCGTGTTTTAGGGGCGGTTTTAGTGAATGCTCATCAATCCTGCCCAAAATTCGTTCAAACTATGCAATAGCCACAGTTACGTCCCAAATGGACTCCATATTAAATTTCACATCAAATTACATGATTTGCTTAGCGATCAAAGATCTCACCCCAATCAACCTTCGCCTCCAGATCTCACCCCAATCAACCTTCTCCTCCAGATCTGTATGAAATCTCACCTCAATTTACCACACTGGAACCCTTAGATCCAAATCTATTCGGAATGGCGCAAAATCATTCCTGTTCCTTGACTTTGCCTTTGATATCATTATTTCAATGCTTTTAAGTTGTCTGATTATGATTTTATGCGCTAGGCATACATAATTTCTTGATTTTTCGTTTCTTTGCCGCCAAAATGATCCTATTGGCGAAAAGCACATGTAATGATTTCTGTTTTGGTCAAAAGCAACAACCTTTAGATATCCCAAATAACCTTTTTTCAGCTCCTTAAAACGAGATCTTCAAGTCTGAACTCGATTTTCTATAAAACACGCTTTGGGGCTGCTTTAGTGAGCCCCGATCAAACTTACATGGAATTTGTTCCAACCTTAGAATGACTTTAGCTGCATCCCAAATGGACCCCATATTAAATTTCACGTCAAAATTACATCATTTGCCTGGCGATCAAAAATCTCGCCCCAATTGAACTTCGGTTGCAAATCCGTATGAAACCCTGTCAAATCTTTCAAATCCTTTATTTTTGCTTTCGTATCATTATTTCACCATTTTTAAGTTTCCTAACTCTTCTTTTTTGCTATTCATAACGTGTTCAGTCTTTTATCGTGTCGTTGCCGCCTAAACGATAAAGCGCCTTAGTGCCTTCGATAGCACATCAATTAACCTTTATTTTCCTCAAAAACAATCTTAAAATATCTTAAATAACTTGTTTTAGCTTCCAGAAATGTGATCTTCATGTCCTAACCCAAGCTTTCCTTAAACCGTGTTTTAGGGGCGGTTTTAGTGAATGCTCATCAATCCTGCCCAGAATTCGTTCAAACTATGCAATAGCCACAGTTACGTCCCAAATGGACTCCATATTAAATTTCACATCAAATTACATGATTTGCTTAGCGATCAACGATCTCACCCCAATCAACCTTCGCCTCCAGATCTGTATGAAATCTTACCTCAATTTACCACACTGGAACCCTTAGATCCAAATCTATTCGGAATGGTGCAAAATCATTCCTGTTCCTTGACTTTGCCTTTGATATCATTATTTCAATGCTTTTAAATTGTCTGATCATGATTTTATGCGCTAGGCATACATAATTTCTTCAGTTTTTTTCGTTTCTTTGCCTCCAAAATTATCTTAGTGGCCCAAAAAAGCACATGTATTGAGTTCTATTTTGGTCAAAAGCAACAACCTTAATGGATAGGAGTGGCTTGTTCTACTGTTTTAACTATATAGTCTGAATTCCACTTAAAATTATTAGTTGACTTATATATTAACTTTGACGAGATAGGATGTAGACTCCAATCATTTAGACTCTTATCTATATTAGATATTAATAGAATTTCTTTATTTTTATTTTTTGATTTTTTGTTTTCCTCGGTTTCATATCTAGCGCTTCTACTGCTACCAGGTAAGTGAGAAAATAATTTGTCCATCAATTACCTTTTTTTTCCATCAAATAACTTGTTTTAGCTTCCAGAAATGTGATCTTCATGTCCTAACCCAAGCTTTCCTTAAACCGTGTTTTAGGGGCGGTTTTAGTGAATGCTCATCAATCCTGCCCAAAATTCGTTCAAACTATGCAATAGCCACAGTTACGTCCCAAATGGACTCCATATTAAATTTCACATCAAATTACATAATTTGCTTAGCGATCAAAGATCTCACCCCAATCAACCTTCGCCTCCAGATCTCACCCCAATCAACCTTCGCCTCCAGATCTCACCCCAATCAACCTTCGCCTCCAGATCTCACCCCAATCAACCTTCGCCTCCAGATCTGTATGAAATCTCACCTCAATTTACCACACTGGAACCCTTAGATCCAAATCTATTCGGAATGGCGCAAAATCATTCCTGTTCCTTGACTTTGCCTTTGATATCATTATTTCAATGCTTTTAAGTTGTCTGATCATGATTTTATGCGCTAGGCATACATAATTTCTTCAGTTTTTTTCGTTTCTTTGCCGCCAAAATGATCCTATTGGCCCGAAAAGCACATGTAATGAGTTCTGTTTTGGTCAAAAGCAACAACCTTTAGATATCCCAAATTACCTTTTTTCAGCTCCTGCAAACGAGATCTTCAAGTCTGAACCTGATTTTCTATAAAACACGTTTTGGGGGCTGCTTTAGTGAGCCCCGATCAAACTTACATGGAATTTGTTCCAACCTTAGAACGACTTTAGCTGCATCCCAAATGGACCCCATATTAAATTTCACGTCAAAATTACATCATTTGCCTGGCGATCAAAAATCTCGCCCCAATTGAACTTCGGTTGCAAATCCGTATGAAACCCTATCAAATCTTTCAAATCCTTTATTTTTGCTTTCGTATCATTATTTCACCATTTTTAAGTTTCCTAACTCTTCTTTTTTGCTATTCATAACGTGTTCAGTCTTTTATCGTGTCGTTGCCGCCTAAACGATGTGCGGCCTTAGTGCCTTCGATAGCACATCAATTAACCTTTATTTTCCTCAAAAACAATCTTAAAATATCTTAAATAACTTGTTTTAGCTTCCAGAAATGTGATCTTCATGTCCTAACCCAAGCTTTCCTTAAACCGTGTTTTAGGGGCGGTTTTAGTGAATGCTCATCAATCCTGCCCAGAATTCGTTCAAACTATGCAATAGCCACAGTTACGTCCCAAATGGACTCCATATTAAATTTCACATCAAATTACATGATTTGCTTAGCGATCAACGATCTCACCCCAATCAACCTTCGCCTCCAGATCTGTTTGAAATCTTACCTCAATTTACCACACTGGAACCCTTAGATCCAAATCTATTCGGAATGGTGCAAAATCATTCCTGTTCCTTGACTTTGCCTTTGATATCATTATTTCAATGCTTTTAAATTGTCTGATCATGATTTTATGCGCTAGGCATACATAATTTCTTCAGTTTTTTTCGTTTCTTTGCCTCCAAAATTATCTTAGTGGCCCAAAAAAGCACATGTATTGAGTTCTATTTTGGTCAAAAGCAACAACCTTAAGATATCCCAAATAACATATTTTCAGCTCCTGCAAACACGATCTTCAAGTCCGAACCTGATTTTCTATAAAAACACGTTTTGGGGGCTGCTTTGGTGAGCCCCGGTCAAACTTACATGGAATTTGTTCCAACTTTAGAATGACTTTAGCTGCATCCCAAATGGACCCCATATTAATTTTCACGTCACAATTGCATCATTTGCCTGGCGACCCAAAATCTCGCCCCAATTGAAATTCGGCTCCAAATCCGTATGAAACCTTGTCAAATCTCTCAAATCCTTTACTTTGGCTTTCGTATCATTATTTCACCGTTTTTAAGTTTCCTAACTCTTCTTTTTTACTATTCATAACGTGTACAGTCTTTTATCGTGTCGTTGCCGCCTAAACGATGTGCGACCTTAGTGCCTTCGATAGCACATCAATTAACTTTTATTTCCATCAAATAACTTTGTTTTAGCTTCCAGAAATGTGATCTTCATGTCCAAACTCAAGCTTTCCTTAAACCGTGTTTTAGGGGCGGTTTTAGTGAATGCTCATCAATCCTGCCCAAAATTCGTTCAAACTATGCAATAGCCACAGTTACGTCCCCAATGGACTCCATATTAAATTTCACATCAAATTACATGATTTGCTTAGCGATCAAAGATCTCACCCCAATCAACCTTCGCCTCCAGATCTGTATGAAATCTCACCTCAATTTACCACACTGGAACCCTTAGATCCAAATCTATTCGGAATGGTGCAAAATCATTCCTGTTCCTTGACTTTGCCTTTGATATCATTATTTCAATGCTTTTAAATTGTCTGATCATGATTTTATGCGCTAGGCATACATAATTTCTTCAGTTTTTTTCGTTTCTTTGCCGCCAAAATGATCCTATTGGCCCGAAAAGCACATGTAATGAGTTCTGTTTTGGTCAAAAGCAACAACCTTTAGATATCCCAAATAACCTTTTTTCAGCTCCTGCAAACGAGATCTTCAAGTCTGAACCTGATTTTCTATAAAACACGTTTTGGGGGCTGCTTTAGTGAGCCCCGATCAAACTGACATGGAATTTGTTCCAACCTTAGAACGACTATAGCTGCATCCCAAATGGACCCCATATTAAATTTCACGTCACAATTGCATCATTTGCCTGGCGACCCAAAATCTCGCCCCAATTGAACTTCGGTTGCAAATCCGTATGAAACCCTGTCAAATCTTTCAAATCCTTTACTTTGGCTTTCGTATCGTTATTTCACCGTTTTTAAGTTTCCTAACTCTTCTTTTTTACTATTCATAACGTGTTCAGTCTTTTATCGTGTCGTTGCCGCCTAAACGATGCGCGGCCTTAGTGCCTTCGATAGCACATCAATTAACCTTTATTTTCCTCAAAAACAATCTTAAAATATCCCAAATAACTTGTTTTAGCTTCCAGAAAAGTGATCTTCATGTCCTAACCCAAGCTTTCCTTAAACCGTGTTTTAGGGGCGGTTTTAGTGAATGCTCATCAATCCTGCCTAATCTGTTCAAACTATACAATAGCCACGATTCGTCCCAAATGGACTCCATATTAAATTTCACATCAAATTACATGATTTGCTTAGCGATCAAAGATCTCACCCCAATCAACCTTCGCCTCCAGATCTGTATGAAATCTCACCTCAATTTACCACACTGGAACCCTTAGATCCAAATCTATTCGGAATGGTGCAAAATCATTCCTGTTCCTTGACTTTGCCTTTGATATCATTATTTCAATGCTTTTAAATTGTCTGATCATGATTTTATGCGCTAGGCATACATAATTTCTTCAGTTTTTTTCGTTTCTTTGCCGCCAAAATGATCCTATTGGCCCGAAAAGCACATGTAATGAGTTCTGTTTTGGTCAAAAGCAACAACCTTTAGATATCCCAAATAACCTTTTTTCAGCTCCTGCAAACGAGATCTTCAAGTCTGAACCTGATTTTCTATAAAACACGTTTTGGGGGCTGCTTTAGTGAGCCCCGATCAAACTTACATGGAATTTGTTCCAACCTTAGAACGACTTTAGCTGCATCCCAAATGGACCCCATATTAAATTTCACGTCAAAATTACATCATTTGCCTGGCGAGCAAAAATCTCGCCCCAATTGAACTTCGGTTGCAAATCCGTATGAAACCCTGTCAAATCTTTCAAATCCTTTACTTTTGCTTTCGTATCATTATTTCACCGTTTTTAAGTTTCCTAACTCTTCTTTTTTGCTATTCATAACGTGTTCAGTCTTTTATCGTGTCGTTGCCGCCTAAACGATGTGCGGCCTTAGTGCCTTCGATAGCACATCAATTAACCTTTATTTTCCTCGAAAACAATCTTAAAATATCCCAAATAACTTGTTTTAGCTTCCAGAAATGTGATCTTCATGTCCTAACCCAAGCTTTCCTTAAACCGTGTTTTAGGGGCGGTTTTAGTGAATGCTCATCAATCCTGCCCAAAATTCGTTCAAACTATGCAATAGCCACAGTTACGTCCCAAATGGACTCCATATTAAATTTCACATCAAATTACATGATTTGCTTAGCAATCAAAGATCTCACCCCAATCAACCTTCGCCTCCAGATCTGTATGAAATCTCACCTCAATTTACCACACTGGAACCCTTAGATCCAAATCTATTCGGAATGGTGCAAAATCATTCCTGTTCTTTGACTTTGCCTTTGATATCATTATTTCAATGCTTTTAAATTGTCTGATCATGATTTTATGCGCTAGGCATACATAATTTCTTCATTTTTTTTCGTTTCTTTGCCGCCAAAATGATCCTATTCGCCCGAAAAGCACATGTAATGAGTTCTGTTTTGGTCAAAAGCAACAACCTTTAGATATCCCAAATAACCTTTTTTCAGCTCCTGCAAACGAGATCTTCAAGTTTGAACCTGATTTTCTATAAAACACGTTTTGGGGGCTGCTTTAGTGAGCCCCGATCAAACTTACATGGAATTTGTTCCAACCTTAGAACGACTTTAGCTGCATCCCAAATGGACCACATATTAAATTTTACGTCACAATTGCATCATTTGCCTGGCGACCCAAAATCTCGCCCCAATTGAACTTCGGTTGTAAATCCGTATGAAACCCTGTCAAATCTTTCAAATCCTTTACTTTGGCTTTCGTATCATTATTTCACCGTTTTTAAGTTTCCTAACTCTTCTTTTTTACTATTCATAACGTGTTCAGTCTTTTATCGTGTCGTTGCCGCCTAAACGATGTGCGGCCTTAGTGCCTTCGATAGCACATCAATTAACCTTTATTTTCCTCGAAAACAATCTTAAAATATCCCAAATAACTTGTTTTAGCTTCCAGAAATGTGATCTTCATGTCCTAACCCAAGCTTTCCTTAAACCGTGTTTTAGGGGCGGTTTTAGTGAATGCTCATCAATCCTGCCCAAAATTCGTTCAAACTATGCAATAGCCACAGTTACGTCCCAAATGGACTCCATATTAAATTTCACATCAAATTACATGATTTGCTTAGCGATCAAAGATCTCACCCCAATCAACCTTCGCCTCCAGATCTCACCCCAATCAACCTTCGCCTCCAGATCTGTATGAAATCTCACCTCAATTTACCACACTGGAACCCTTAGATCCAAATCTATTCGGAATGGCGCAAAATCATTCCTGTTCCTTGACTTTGCCTTTGATATCATTATTTCAATGCTTTTAAGTTGTCTGATCATGATTTTATGCGCTAGGCATACATAATTTCTTCAGTTTTTTTCGTTTCTTTGCCGCCAAAATCATCCTATTGGCCCGAAAAGAACATGTAATGAGTTCTGTTTTGGTCAAAAGCAACAACCTTTAGATATCCCAAATAACCTTTTTTCAGCTCCTACAAATGAGATCTTCAAGTCTGAACCTGATTTTCTATAAAACACGTTTTGGGGGCTGCTTTAGTGAGCCCCGATCAAACTTTCATGGAATTTGTTCCAACCTTAGAACGACTTTAGCTGCATCCCAAATGGACCCCATATTAAATTTCACGTCAAAATTACATCATTTGCCTGGCGAGCAAAAATCTCGCCCCAATTGAACTTCGGTTGCAAATCCATATGAAACCCTGTCAAATCTTTCAAATCCTTTACTTTTGCTTTAGTATCATTATTTCACCGTTTTTAAGTTTCCTAGCTCTTCTTTTTTACTATTCATAACGTGTTCAATCTTTTATCGTGTCGTTGCCGCCTAAACGATGTGCGGCCTTAGTGCCTTCGATAGCACATCAATTAACCTTTATTTTCCTCGAAAACAATCTTAAAATATCCCAAATAACTTGTTTTAGCTTCCAGAAATGTGATCTTCATGTCCTAACCCAAGCTTTCCTTAAACCGTGTTTTAGGGGCGGTTTTAGTGAATGCTCATCAATCCTGCCCAGAATTCGTTCAAACTATGCAATAGCCACAGTTACGTCCCAAATGGACTCCATATTAAATTTCACATCAAATTACATGATTTGCTTAGCAATCAAAGATCTCACCCCAATCAACCTTCGCCTCCAGATCTGTATGAAATCTCACCTCAATTTACCACACTGGAACCCTTAGATCCAAATCTATTCGGAATGGTGCAAAATCATTCCTGTTCCTTGACTTTGCCTTTGATATCATTATTTCAATGCTTTTAAATTGTCTGATCATGATTTTATGCGCTAGGCATACATAATTTCTTCAGTTTTTTTCGTTTCTTTGCCGCCAAAATGATCCTATTGGCCCGAAAAGCACATGTAATGAGTTCTGTTTTGGTCAAAAGCAACAACCTTTAGATATCCCAAATAACCTTTTTTCAGCTCCTGCAAACGAGATCTTCAAGTCTGAACCTGATTTTCTATAAAACACGTTTTGGGGGCTGCTTTAGTGAGCCCCGATCAAACTTACATGGAATTTGTTCCAACCTTAGAACGACTTTAGCTGCATCCCAAATGGACCCCATATTAAATTTCACGTCAAAATTACATCATTTGCCTGGCGATCAAAAATCTCGCCCCAATTGAACTTCGGTTGCAAATCCGTATGAAACCCTGTCAAATCTTTCAAATCCTTTATTTTTGCTTTCGTATCATTATTTCACCATTTTTAAGTTTCCTAACTCTTCTTTTTTGCTATTCATAACGTGTTCAGTCTTTTATCGTGTCGTTGCCGCCTAAACGATAAAGTGCCTTAGTGCCTTCGATAGCACATCAATTAACCTTTATTTTCCTCAAAAACAATCTTAAAATATCTTAAATAACTTGTTTTAGCTTCCAGAAATGTGATCTTCATGTCCTAACCCAAGCTTTCCTTAAACCGTGTTTTAGGGGCGGTTTTAGTGAATGCTCATCAATCCTGCCCAGAATTCGTTCAAACTATGCAATAGCCACAGTTACGTCCCAAATGGACTCCATATTAAATTTCACATCAAATTACATGATTTGCTTAGCGATCAACGATCTCACCCCAATCAACCTTCGCCTCCAGATCTGTATGAAATCTTACCTCAATTTACCACACTGGAACCCTTAGATCCAAATCTATTCGGAATGGTGCAAAATCATTCCTGTTCCTTGACTTTGCCTTTGATATCATTATTTCAATGCTTTTAAATTGTCTGATCATGATTTTATGCGCTAGGCATACATAATTTCTTCAGTTTTTTTCGTTTCTTTGCCTCCAAAATTATCTTAGTGGCCCAAAAAAGCACATGTATTGAGTTCTATTTTGGTCAAAAGCAACAACCTTAATGGATAGGAGTGGCTTGTTCTACTGTTTTAACTATATAGTCTGAATTCCACTTAAAATTATTAGTTGACTTATATATTAACTTTGACGAGATAGGATGTAGACTCCAATCATTTAGACTCTTATCTATATTAGATATTAATAGAATTTCTTTATTTTTATTTTTTGATTTTTTGTTTTCCTCGGTTTCATATCTAGCGCTTCTACTGCTACCAGGTAAGTGAGAAAATAATTTGTCCATCAATTAACTTTTATTTCCATCAAATAACTTGTTTTAGCTTCCAGAAATGTGATCTTCATGTCCTAACCCAAGCTTTCCTTAAACCGTGTTTTAGGGGCGGTTTTAGTGAATGCTCATCAATCCTGCCCAAAATTCGTTCAAACTATGCAATAGCCACAGTTACGTCCCAAATGGACTCCATATTAAATTTCACATCAAATTACATAATTTGCTTAGCGATCAAAGATCTCACCCCAATCAACCTTCGCCTCCAGATCTCACCCCAATCAACCTTCGCCTCCAGATCTCACCCCAATCAACCTTCGCCTCCAGATCTGTATGAAATCTCACCTCAATTTACCACACTGGAACCCTTAGATCCAAATCTATTCGGAATGGCGCAAAATCATTCCTGTTCCTTGACTTTGCCTTTGATATCATTATTTCAATGCTTTTAAGTTGTCTGATCATGATTTTATGCGCTAGGCATACATAATTTCTTCAGTTTTTTTCGTTTCTTTGCCGCCAAAATGATCCTATTGGCCCGAAAAGCACATGTAATGAGTTCTGTTTTGGTCAAAAGCAACAACCTTTAGATATCCCAAATTACCTTTTTTCAGCTCCTGCAAACGAGATCTTCAAGTCTGAACCTGATTTTCTATAAAACACGTTTTGGGGGCTGCTTTAGTGAGCCCCGATCAAACTTACATGGAATTTGTTCCAACCTTAGAACGACTTTAGCTGCATCCCAAATGGACCCCATATTAAATTTCACGTCAAAATTACATCATTTGCCTGGCGATCAAAAATCTCGCCCCAATTGAACTTCGGTTGCAAATCCGTATGAAACCCTATCAAATCTTTCAAATCCTTTATTTTTGCTTTCGTATCATTATTTCACCATTTTTAAGTTTCCTAACTCTTCTTTTTTGCTATTCATAACGTGTTCAGTCTTTTATCGTGTCGTTGCCGCCTAAACGATGTGCGGCCTTAGTGCCTTCGATAGCACATCAATTAACCTTTATTTTCCTCAAAAACAATCTTAAAATATCTTAAATAACTTGTTTTAGCTTCCAGAAATGTGATCTTCATGTCCTAACCCAAGCTTTCCTTAAACCGTGTTTTAGGGGCGGTTTTAGTTAATGCTCATCAATCCTGCCTAAGTCTGCTCAAACTATGCAATAGCCACAGTTACGTCCCAAATGGACTCCATATTAAATTTCACATCAAATTACATGATTTGCTTAGCGATCAACGATCTCACCCCAATCAACCTTCGCCTCCAGATCTGTTTGAAATCTTACCTCAATTTACCACACTGGAACCCTTAGATCCAAATCTATTCGGAATGGTGCAAAATCATTCCTGTTCCTTGACTTTGCCTTTGATATCATTATTTCAATGCTTTTAAATTGTCTGATCATGATTTTATGCGCTAGGCATACATAATTTCTTCAGTTTTTTTCGTTTCTTTGCCTCCAAAATTATCTTAGTGGCCCAAAAAAGCACATGTATTGAGTTCTATTTTGGTCAAAAGCAACAACCTTAAGATATCCCAAATAACATATTTTCAGCTCCTGCAAACACGATCTTCAAGTCCGAACCTGATTTTCTATAAAAACACGTTTTGGGGGCTGCTTTGGTGAGCCCCGGTCAAACTTACATGGAATTTGTTCCAACTTTAGAATGACTTTAGCTGCATCCCAAATGGACCCCATATTAATTTTCACGTCACAATTGCATCATTTGCCTGGCGACCCAAAATCTCGCCCCAATTGAAATTCGGCTCCAAATCCGTATGAAACCTTGTCAAATCTCTCAAATCCTTTACTTTGGCTTTCGTATCATTATTTCACCGTTTTTAAGTTTCCTAACTCTTCTTTTTTACTATTCATAACGTGTACAGTCTTTTATCGTGTCGTTGCCGCCTAAACGATGTGCGACCTTAGTGCCTTCGATAGCACATCAATTAACTTTTATTTCCATCAAATAACTTTGTTTTAGCTTCCAGAAATGTGATCTTCATGTCCAAACTCAAGCTTTCCTTAAACCGTGTTTTAGGGGCGGTTTTAGTGAATGCTCATCAATCCTGCCCAAAATTCGTTCAAACTATGCAATAGCCACAGTTACGTCCCCAATGGACTCCATATTAAATTTCACATCAAATTACATGATTTGCTTAGCGATCAAAGATCTCACCCCAATCAACCTTCGCCTCCAGATCTGTATGAAATCTCACCTCAATTTACCACACTGGAACCCTTAGATCCAAATCTATTCGGAATGGTGCAAAATCATTCCTGTTCCTTGACTTTGCCTTTGATATCATTATTTCAATGCTTTTAAATTGTCTGATCATGATTTTATGCGCTAGGCATACATAATTTCTTCAGTTTTTTTCGTTTCTTTGCCGCCAAAATGATCCTATTGGCCCGAAAAGCACATGTAATGAGTTCTGTTTTGGTCAAAAGCAACAACCTTTAGATATCCCAAATAACCTTTTTTCAGCTCCTGCAAACGAGATCTTCAAGTCTGAACCTGATTTTCTATAAAACACGTTTTGGGGGCTGCTTTAGTGAGCCCCGATCAAACTGACATGGAATTTGTTCCAACCTTAGAACGACTTTAGCTGCATCCCAAATGGACCCCATATTAAATTTCACGTCACAATTGCATCATTTGCCTGGCGACCCAAAATCTCGCCCCAATTGAACTTCGGTTGCAAATCCGTATGAAACCCTGTCAAATCTTTCAAATCCTTTACTTTGGCTTTCGTATCGTTATTTCACCGTTTTTAAGTTTCCTAACTCTTCTTTTTTACTATTCATAACGTGTTCAGTCTTTTATCGTGTCGTTGCCGCCTAAACGATGCGCGGCCTTAGTGCCTTCGATAGCACATCAATTAACCTTTATTTTCCTCAAAAACAATCTTAAAATATCCCAAATAACTTGTTTTAGCTTCCAGAAAAGTGATCTTCATGTCCTAACCCAAGCTTTCCTTAAACCGTGTTTTAGGGGCGGTTTTAGTGAATGCTCATCAATCCTGCCCAGAATTCGTTCAAACTATACAATAGCCACAGTTACGTCCCAAATGGACTCCATATTAAATTTCACATCAAATTACATGATTTGCTTAGCGATCAAAGATCTCACCCCAATCAACCTTCGCCTCCAGATCTGTATGAAATCTCACCTCAATTTACCACACTGGAACCCTTAGATCCAAATCTATTCGGAATGGTGCAAAATCATTCCTGTTCCTTGACTTTGCCTTTGATATCATTATTTCAATGCTTTTAAATTGTCTGATCATGATTTTATGCGCTAGGCATACATAATTTCTTCATTTTTTTTCGTTTCTTTGCCGCCAAAATGATCCTATTGGCCCGAAAAGCACATGTAATGAGTTCTGTTTTGGTCAAAAGCAACAACCTTTAGATATCCCAAATAACCTTTTTTCAGCTCCTGCAAACGAGATCTTCAAGTCTGAACCTGATTTTCTATAAAACACGTTTTGGGGGCTGCTTTAGTGAGCCCCGATCAAACTTACATGGAATTTGTTCCAGCCTTAGAACGACTTTAGCTGCATCCCAAATGGACCCCATATTAAATTTCACGTCAAAATTACATCATTTGCCTGGCGAGCAAAAATCTCGCCCCAATTGAACTTCGGTTGCAAATCCGTATGAAACCCTGTCAAATCTTTCAAATCCTTTACTTTTGCTTTCGTATCATTATTTCACCGTTTTTAAGTTTCCTAACTCTTCTTTTTTGCTATTCATAACGTGTTCAGTCTTTTATCGTGTCGTTGCCGCCTAAACGATGTGCGGCCTTAGTGCCTTCGATAGCACATCAATTAACCTTTATTTTCCTCGAAAACAATCTTAAAATATCCCAAATAACTTGTTTTAGCTTCCAGAAATGTGATCTTCATGTCCTAACCCAAGCTTTCCTTAAACCGTGTTTTAGGGGCGGTTTTAGTGAATGCTCATCAATCCTGCCCAAAATTCGTTCAAACTATGCAATAGCCACAGTTACGTCCCAAATGGACTCCATATTAAATTTCACATCAAATTACATGATTTGCTTAGCAATCAAAGATCTCACCCCAATCAACCTTCGCCTCGGATCTGTATGAAATCTCACCTCAATTTACCACACTGGAACCCTTAGATCCAAATCTATTCGAATGGTGCAAAATCATTCCTGTTCTTTGACTTTGCCTTTGATATCATTATTTCAATGCTTTTAAATTGTCTGATCATGATTTTATGCGCTAGGCATACATAATTTCTTCATTTTTTTTCGTTTCTTTGCCGCCAAAATGATCCTATTCGCCCGAAAAGCACATGTAATGAGTTCTGTTTTGGTCAAAAGCAACAACCTTTAGATATCCCAAATAACCTTTTTTCAGCTCCTGCAAACGAGATCTTCAAGTTTGAACCTGATTTTCTATAAAACACGTTTTGGGGGCTGCTTTAGTGAGCCCCGATCAAACTTACATGGAATTTGTTCCAACCTTAGAACGACTTTAGCTGCATCCCAAATGGACCACATATTAAATTTTACGTCACAATTGCATCATTTGCCTGGCGACCCAAAATCTCGCCCCAATTGAACTTCGGTTGTAAATCCGTATGAAACCCTGTCAAATCTTTCAAATCCTTTACTTTGGCTTTCGTATCATTATTTCACCGTTTTTAAGTTTCCTAACTCTTCTTTTTTACTATTCATAACGTGTTCAGTCTTTTATCGTGTCGTTGCCGCCTAAACGATGTGCGGCCTTAGTGCCTTCGATAGCACATCAATTAACCTTTATTTTCCTCGAAAACAATCTTAAAATATCCCAAATAACTTGTTTTAGCTTCCAGAAATGTGATCTTCATGTCCTAACCCAAGCTTTCCTTAAACCGTGTTTTAGGGGCGGTTTTAGTGAATGCTCATCAATCCTGCCCAAAATTCGTTCAAACTATGCAATAGCCACAGTTACGTCCCAAATGGACTCCATATTAAATTTCACATCAAATTACATGATTTGCTTAGCGATCAAAGATCTCACCCCAATCAACCTTCGCCTCGGATCTCACCCCAATCAACCTTCGCCTCCAGATCTGTATGAAATCTCACCTCAATTTACCACACTGGAACCCTTAGATCCAAATCTATTCGGAATGGCGCAAAATCATTCCTGTTCCTTGACTTTGCCTTTGATATCATTATTTCAATGCTTTTAAGTTGTCTGATCATGATTTTATGCGCTAGGCATACATAATTTCTTCAGTTTTTTTCGTTTCTTTGCCGCCAAAATCATCCTATTGGCCCGAAAAGAACATGTAATGAGTTCTGTTTTGGTCAAAAGCAACAACCTTTAGATATCCCAAATAACCTTTTTCAGCTCCTACAAATGAGATCTTCAAGTCGAACTCGATTTTCTATAAAACACGTTTTGGGGCTGCTTTAGTGAGCCCCGATCAAACTTTCATGGAATTTGTTCCAACCTTAGAACGACTTTAGCTGCATCCCAAATGGACCCCATATTAAATTTCACGTCAAAATTACATCATTTGCCTGGCGAGCAAAAATCTCGCCCCAATTGAACTTCGGTTGCAAATCCATATGAAACCCTGTCAAATCTTTCAAATCCTTTACTTTTGCTTTAGTATCATTATTTCACCGTTTTTAAGTTTCCTAGCTCTTCTTTTTTACTATTCATAACGTGTTCAATCTTTTATCGTGTCGTTTGCGCCTAAACGATAAGTGCGGCCTTAGTGCCTTCGATAGCACATCAATTAACCTTTATTGTCCTCGAAAACAATCTTAAAATATCCCAAATAACTTGTTTTAGCTTCCAGAAATGTGATCTTCATGTCCTAACCCAAGCTTTCCTTAAACCGTGTTTTAGGGGCGGTTTTAGTGAATGCTCATCAATCCTGCCCAGTATTAGTTCAAACTATGCATTAGCCACGATTCGTCCCAAATGGACTCCATATTAAATTTCACATCAAATTACATGATTTGCTTAGCGATCAAAGATCTCACCCCAATCAACCTTCGCCTCCAGATCTGTATGAAATCTCACCTCAATTTACCACACTGGAACCCTTAGATCCAAATCTATTCGGAATGGTGCAAAATCATTCCTGTTCTTTGACTTTGCCTTTGATATCATTATTTCAATGCTTTTAAATTGTCTGATCATGATTTTATGCGCTAGGCATACATAATTTCTTCATTTTTTTTCGTTTCTTTGCCGTAAAATGATCCTATTCGCGAAAAGCACATGTAATGAGTTCTGTTTTGGTCAAAAGCAACAACCTTTAGATATACCAAATAACCTTTTTTCAGCTCCTGCAAACGAGATCTTCAAGTCTGAACCTGATTTTCTATAAAACACGTTTTGGGGGCTGCTTTAGTGAGCCCCGATCAAACTTACATGGAATTTGTTCCAGCCTTAGAACGACTTTAGCTGCATCCCAAATGGACCCCATATTAAATTTCACGTCAAAATTACATCATTTGCCTGGCGAGCAAAAATCTCGCCCCAATTGAACTTCGGTTGCAAATCCGTATGAAACCCTGTCAAATCTTTCAAATCCTTTACTTTTGCTTTCGTATCATTATTTCACCGTTTTTAAGTTTCCTAACTCTTCTTTTTTACTATTCATAACGTGTTCAGTCTTTTATCGTGTCGTTGCCGCCTAAACGATGTGCGGCCTTAGTGCCTTCGATAGCACATCAATTAACCTTTATTTTCCTCGAAAACAATCTTAAAATATCCCAAATAACTTGTTTTAGCTTCCAGAAATGTGATCTTCATGTCCTAACCCAAGCTTTCCTTAAACCGTGTTTTAGGGGCGGTTTTAGTGAATGCTCATCAATCCTGCCCAAAATTCGTTCAAACTATGCAATAGCCACAGTTACGTCCCAAATGGACTCCATATTAAATTTCACATCAAATTACATGATTTGCTTAGCGATCAAAGATCTCACCCCAATCAACCTTCGCCTCCAGATCTCACCCCAATCAACCTTCGCCTCCAGATCTGTATGAAATCTCACCTCAATTTACCACACTGGAACCCTTAGATCCAAATCTATTCGGAATGGCGCAAAATCATTCCTGTTCCTTGACTTTGCCTTTGATATCATTATTTCAATGCTTTTAAGTTGTCTGATCATGATTTTATGCGCTAGGCATACATAATTTCTTCAGTTTTTTTCGTTTCTTTGCCGCCAAAATCATCCTATTGGCCCGAAAAGAACATGTAATGAGTTCTGTTTTGGTCAAAAGCAACAACCTTTAGATATCCCAAATAACCTTTTTTCAGCTCCTACAAATGAGATCTTCAAGTCTGAACCTGATTTTCTATAAAACACGTTTTGGGGGCTGCTTTTGTGAGCCCCGATCAAACTTTCATGGAATTTGTTCCAACCTTAGAACGACTTTAGCTGCATCCCAAATGGACCCCATATTAAATTTCACGTCAAAATTACATCATTTGCCTGGCGAGCAAAAATCTCGCCCCAATTGAACTTCGGTTGCAAATCCATATGAAACCCTGTCAAATCTTTCAAATCCTTTACTTTTGCTTTAGTATCATTATTTCACCGTTTTTAAGTTTCCTAGCTCTTCTTTTTTACTATTCATAACGTGTTCAATCTTTTATCGTGTCGTTGCCGCCTAAACGATGTGTGGCCTTAGTGCCTTCGATAGCACATCAATTAACCTTTATTTTCCTCGAAAACAATCTTAAAATATCCCAAATAACTTGTTTTAGCTTCCAGAAATGTGATCTTCATGTCCTAACCCAAGCTTTCCTTAAACCGTGTTTTAGGGGCGGTTTTAGTGAATGCTCATCAATCCTGCCTGACTCGCTCAAACTATGCAATAGCCACAGTTACGTCCCAAATGGACTCCATATTAAATTTCACATCAAATTACATGATTTGCTTAGCGATCAAAGATCTCACCCCAATCAACCTTCGCCTCCAGATCTGTATGAAATCTCACCTCAATTTACCACACTGGAACCCTTAGATCCAAATCTATTCGGAATGGTGCAAAATCATTCCTGTTCTTTGACTTTGCCTTTGATATCATTATTTCAATGCTTTTAAATTGTCTGATCATGATTTTATGCGCTAGGCATACATAATTTCTTCATTTTTTTTCGTTTCTTTGCCGCCAAAATGATCCTATTGGCCCGAAAAGCACATGTAATGAGTTCTGTTTTGGTCAAAAGCAACAACCTTTAGATATACCAAATAACCTTTTTTCAGCTCCTGCAAACGAGATCTTCAAGTCTGAACCTGATTTTCTATAAAACACGTTTTGGGGGCTGCTTTAGTGAGCCCCGATCAAACTTACATGGAATTTGTTCCAACCTTAGAACGACTTTAGCTGCATCCCAAATGGACCCCATATTAAATTTCACGTCACAATTGCATCATTTGCCTGGCGACCCAAAATCTCGCCCCAATTGAACTTCGGTTGCAAATCCGTATGAAACCCTGACAAATCTTTCAAATCCTTTACTTTGGCTTTCGTATCATTATTTCACCGTTTTTAAGTTTCCTAACTCTTCCTTTTTACTATTAATAACGTGTTCAGTCTTTTATCGTGTCGTTGCCGCCTAAACGATGCGCGGCCTTAGTGCCTTCGATAGCACATCAATTAACCTTTATTTTCCTCAAAAACAATCTTAAAATATCCCAAATAACTTGTTTTATTTCCAGAAATGTGATCTTCATGTCCTAACCCAAGCTTTCCTTAAACCGTGTTTTAGGGGCGGTTTTAGTGAATGCTCATCAATCCTGCTCAGAATTCGTTCAAACTATGCAATAGCCACAGTTACGTCCCAAATGGACTCCATATTAAATTTCACATCAAATTACATGATTTGCTTAGCGATCAAAGATCTCACCCCAATCAACCTTCGCCTCCAGATCTGTATGAAATCTCACCTCAATTTACCACACTGGAACCCTTAGATCCAAATCTATTCGGAATGGCGCAAAATCATTCCTGTTCCTTGACTTTGCCTTTGATATCATTATTTCAATGCTTTTAAGTTGTCTGATCATGATTTTATGCGCTAGGCATACATAATTTCTTCAGTTTTTTTCGTTTCTTTGCCGCCAAAATGATCCTATTGGCCCGAAAAGAACATGTAATGAGTTCTGTTTTGGTCAAAAGCAACAACCTTTAGATATCCCAAATAACCTTTTTTCAGCTCCTCCAAATGAGATCTTCAAGTCTGAACCTGATTTTCTATAAAACACGTTTTGGGGGCTGCTTTAGTGAGCCCCGATCAAACTTTCATGGAATTTGTTCCAACCTTAGAACGACTTTAGCTGCATCCCAAATGGACCCCATATTAAATTTCACGTCAAAATTACATCATTTGCCTGGCGAGCAAAAATCTCGCCCCAATTGAACTTCGGTTGCAAATCCGTATGAAACCCTGTCAAATCTTTCAAATCCTTTACTTTTGCTTTCGTATCATTATTTCACCGTTTTTAAGTTTCCTAACTCTTCTTTTTTACTATTCATAACGTGTTCAGTCTTTTATCGTGTCGTTGCCGCCTAAACGATGTGCGGCCTTAGTGCCTTCGATAGCACATCAATTAACCTTTATTTTCCTCAAAAACAATCTTAAAATATCCCAAATAACTTGTTTTAGCTTCCAGAAATGTGATCTTCATGTCCTAACCCAAGCTTTCCTTAAACCGTGTTTTAGGGGCGGTTTTAGTGAATGCTCATCAATCCTGCCCAGAATTCGTTCAAACTATGCAATAGCCACAGTTACGTCCCAAATGGACTCCATATTAAATTTCACATCAAATTACATGATTTGCTTAGCGATCAAAGATCTCACCCCAATCAACCTTCGCCTCCAGATCTGTATGAAATCTCACCTCAATTTACCACACTGGAACCCTTAGATCCAAATCTATTCGGAATGGTGCAAAATCATTCCTGTTCCTTGACTTTGCCTTTGATATCATTATTTCAATGCTTTTAAATTGTCTGATCATGATTTTATGCGCTAGGCATACATAATTTCTTCAGTTTTTTTCGTTTCTTTGCCGCCAAAATGATCCTATTGGCCCGAAAAGCACATGTAATGAGTTCTGTTTTGGTCAAAAGCAACAACCTTTAGATATCCCAAATAACCTTTTTTCAGCTCCTGCAAACGAGATCTTCAAGTCTGAACCTGATTTTCTATAAAACACGTTTTGGGGGCTGCTTTAGTGAGCCCCGATCAAACTTACATGGAATTTGTTCCAACCTTAGAACGACTTTAGCTGCATCCCAAATGGACCCCATATTAAATTTCACGTCACAATTGTATCATTTGCCTGGCGACCCAAAATCTCGCCCCAATTTAACTTCGGTTGCAAATCCGTATGAAACCCTGACAAATCTTTCAAATCCTTTACTTTGGCTTTCGTATCATTATTTCACCGTTTTTAAGTTTCCTAACTCTTCTTTTTTACTATTCATAACGTGTTCAGTCTTTTATCGTGTCGTTGCCGCCTAAACGATGCGCGGCCTTAGTGCCTTCGATAGCACATCAATTAACCTTTATTTTCCTCAAAAACAATCTTAAAATATCCCAAAAAACTTGTTTTAGCTTCCAGAAATGTGATCTTCATGTCCTAACCCAAGCTTTCCTTAAACCGTGTTTTAGGGGCGGTTTTAGTGAATGCTCATCAATCCTGCCTGAATCTGCTCAAACTATGCAATAGCCACAGTTACGTCCCAAATGGACTCCATATTAAATTTCACATCAAATTACATGATTTGCTTAGCGATCAAAGATCTCACCCCAATCAACCTTCGTCTCAGAATCTGTATGAAATCTCACCTCAATTAACCACACTGGAACCCTTAGATCCAAATCTATTCGGAATGGTGCAAAATCATTCCTGTTCCTTGAGTTTGCCTTTGATATCAGTATTTCAGTGCTTTTAAATAGTCTGATCATGATTTTATGCGCTAGGCATACATAATTTCTTTAGTTTTTTTCGTTTCTTTGCCGCCAAAATGATCCTATTGGCCCGAAAAGCACATGTAATGAGTTCTGTTTTGGTCAAAAGCAACAACCTTTAGATATCCCAAATAACCTTTTTTCAGCTCCTGCAAACGAGATCTTCAAGTCTGAACCTGATTTTCTATAAAACACGTTTTGGGGGCTGCTTTAGTGAGCCCCGATCAAACTTACATGGAATTTGTTCCAACCTTAGAACGACTTTAGCTGCATCCCAAATGGACCCCATATTAAATTTCACGTCAAAATTACATCATTTGCCTTGCGACCCAAAATCTCGCCCCAATTGAACTTCGGTTGCAAATCCGTATGAAACCCTGTCAAATCTTTCAAATCCTTTACTTTGGCTTTCGTATCATTATTTCACCGTTTTTAAGTTTCCTAACTCTTCTTTTTTACTATTCATAACGTGTTCAGTCTTTTATCGTGTCGTTGCCGCCTAAACGATGCGCGGCCTTAGTGCCTTCGATAGCACATCAATTAACCTTTATTTTCCTCAAAAACAATCTCAAAATATCCCAAATAACTTGTTTTAGCTTCCAGAAATGTGATCTTCATGTCCTAACCCAAAACGTGTTTTATAGAAAATCAGGTTCAGACTTGAAGATCTCATTTGTAGGAGCTGAAAAAAGGTTATTTGGGATATCTAAAGGTTGTTGCTTTTGACCAAAACAGAACTCATTACATGTTCTTTTCGGGCCAATAGGATCATTTTGGCGGCAAAGAAACGAAAAAAACTGAAGAAATTATGTATGCCTAGCGCATAAAATCATGATCAGACAACTTAAAAGCATTGAAATAATGATATCAAAGGCAAAGTCAAGGAACAGGAATGATTTTGCGCCATTCCGAATAGATTTGGATCTAAGGGTTCCAGTGTGGTAAATTGAGGTGAGATTTCATACAGATCTGGAGGCGAAGGTTGATTGGGGTGAGATCTTTGATTGCTAAGCAAATCATGTAATTTGATGTGAAATTTAATATGGAGTCCATTTGGGACGTAACTGTGGCTATTGCATAGTTTGAACTAATTTTGGGCAGGATTGATGAGCATTCACTAAAACCGCCCCTAAAACACGGTTTAAGGAAAGCTTGGGTTAGGACATGAATATCACATTTCTGGAAGCTAAAACAAGTTATTTGGGATATTTTAAGATTGTTTTTTAGGAAAATAAAGGTTAATTGATGTGCTATCGAAGGCACTAAGGCCGCACATCGTTTAGGCGGCAACGACACGATAAAAGACTGAACACGTTATGAATAGTAAAAAAGAAGAGTTAGGAAACTTAAAAACGGTGAAATAATGATACGAAAGCCAAAGTAAAGGATTTGAAAGATTTGACAGGGTTTCATACGGATTTGCAACCGAAGTTCAATTGGGGCGAGATTTTGGGTCGCCAGGCAAATGATGCAATTTTGACGTGAAATTTAATATGGGGTCCATTTGGGATGCAGCTAAAGTCGTTCTAAGGTTGGAACAAATTCCATGTCAGTTTGATCGGGGCTCACTAAAGCAGCCCCCAAAACGTGTTTTATAGAAAATCAGGTTCAGACTTGAAGATCTCGTTTGCAGGAGCTGAAAAAAGGTTATTTGGGATATCTAAAGGTTGTTGCTTTTGATCAAAACAGAACTCATTACATGTGCTTTTCAGGCCAATAGGATCATTTTGGCGGCAAAGAAACGAAAAATTATGTATGCCTAGCACATAAAATCATGATCAGACAATTTAAAAGCATTGAAATAATGATATCAAAGGCAAAGTCAAGGAACAGGAATGATTTTGCACCATTCCGAATAGATTTGGATCTAAGGGTTCCAGTGTGGTAAATTGAGGTGAGATTTCATACAGATCTGGAGGCGAAGGTTGATTGGGGTGAAATCTTTGATCGCTAAGCAAATCATGTAATTTGATGTGAAATTTAATATGGAGTCCATTTGGGACGTAACTGTGGCTATTGCATAGTTTGAACAATGCAGGCAGGATTGATGAGCATTCACTAAAACCGCCCCTAAAACACGGTTTAAGGAAAGCTTGGGTTAGGACATGAAGATCACATTTCTGGAAGCTAAAACAAGTTATTTGGGATATTTTAAGATTGTTTTTGAGGACTGGCGAGCAAAAATCTCGCCCCAATTGAACTTCGGATGCAAATCCGTATGAAACCCTGTCAAATCTTTCAAATCCTTTACTTTTGCTTTCGTATCATTATTTCACCGTTTTTAAGTTTCCTAGCTCTTCTTTTTTACTATTCATAACGTGTTCAGTCTTTTATCGTGTCGTTGCCGCCTAAACGATGTGCGGCCTTAGTGCCTTCGATAGCACATCAATTAACCTTTATTTTCCTCGAAAACAATCTTAAAATATCCCAAATAACTTGTTTTAGCTTCCAGAAATGTGATCTTCATGTCCTAACCCAAGCTTTCCTTAAACCGTGTTTTAGGGGCGGTTTTAGTGAATGCTCATCAATCCTGCCCAAAATTCGTTCAAACTATGCAATAGCCACAGTTACGTCCCAAATGGACTCCATATTAAATTTCACATCAAATTACATGATTTGCTTAGCAATCAAAGATCTCACCCCAATCAACCTTCGCCTCCAGATCTGTATGAAATCTCACCTCAATTTACCACACTGGAACCCTTAGATCCAAATCTATTCGGAATGGCGCAAAATCATTCCTGTTCCTTGATTTTGCCTTTGATATTATTATTTCAATGCTTTTAAGTTGTCTGATCATGATTTTATGCGCTAGGCATACATAATTTCTTCAGTTTTTTTCGTTTCTTTGCCGCCAAAATGATCCTATTGGCCCGAAAAGCACATGTAATGAGTTATGTTTTGGTCAAAAGCAACAACCTTTAGATATCCCAAATAACCTTTTTTCAGCTCCTGCAAACGAGATCTTCAAGTCTGAACCTGATTTTCTATAAAACACGTTTTGGGGGCTGCTTTAGTGAGCCCCGATCAAACTGACATGGAATTTGCTGCAACCTTAGAACGACTTTAGCTGCATCCCAAATGGACCCCATATTAAATTTCACGTCAAAATTACATCATTTGCCTTGCGAGCAAAAATCTCGCCCCAATTGAACTTCGGTTGCAAATCCGTTTGAAACCCTGTCAAATCTTTCAAATCCTTTACTTTTGCTTTCGTATCATTATTTCACCGTTTTTAAGTTTCCTAAATCTTCTTTTTTACTATTCATAACGTGTTCAGTCTTTTATCGTGTCGTTGCCGCCTAAGCGATGTGCGGCCTTAGTGCCTTCGATAGGACATCAATTAACCTTTATTTTCCTCAAAAACAATCTTAAAATATCCCAAATAACTTGGTTTAGCTTCCAGAAATGTGATCTTCATGTCCTAACCCAAGCTTTCCTTAAACCGTGTTTTAGGGGCGGTTTTAGTGAATGCTCATCAATCCTGCCCAAAATTCGTTCAAACTATGCAATAGCCACAGTTACGTCCCAAATGGACTCCATATTAAATTTCACATCAAATTACATGATTTGCTTAGCGATCAAAGATCTCACCCCAATCAACCTTCGCCTCCAGATCTGTATGAAATCTCACCTCAATTTACCACACTGGAACCCTTAGATCCAAATCTATTCGGAATGGTGCAAAATCATTCCTGTTCCTTGACTTTGCCTTTGATATCATTATTTCAATGCTTTTAAAATGTCTGATCATGATTTTATGCGCTAGGCATACATAATTTCTTCAGTTTTTTTCGTTTCTTTGCCGCCAAAATGATCCTATTGGCCCGAAAAGCACATGTAATGAGTTCTGTTTTGGTCAAAAGCAACAACCTTTAGATATCCCAAATAACCTTTTTTCAGCTCCTGCAAACGAGATCTTCAAGTCTGAACCTGATTTTCTATAAAACACGTTTTGGGGGCTGCTTTAGTGAGCCCCGATCAAACTTACGTGGAATTTGTTCCAACCTTAGAACGACTTTAGCTGCATCCCAAATGGACCCCATATTAAATTTCACGTCACAATTGCATCATTTGCCTGGCGACCCAAAATCTCGCCCCAATTGAACTTCGGTTGCAAATCCGTATGAAACCCTGTCAAATCTTTCAAATCCTTTACTTTGGCTTTCGTATCATTATTTCACCGTTTTTAAGTTTCCTAACTCTTCTTTTTTACTATTCATAACGTGTTCAGTCTTTTATCGTGTCGTTGCCGCCTAAACGATGTGCGGCCTTAGTGCCTTCGATAGCACATCAATTAACCTTTATTTTCCTCAAAAACAATCTCAAAATTTCCCAAATAACTTGTTTTAGCTTCCAGAAATGTGATCTTCATGTCCTAACCCAAGCTTTCCTTAAACCGTGTTTTAGGGGTGGTTTTAGTGAATGCTCATCAATCCTGCCCAGAATTCGTTCAAACTATGCAATAGCCACAGTTACGTCCCAAATGGACTCCATATTAAATTTCACATCAAATTACATGATTTGCTTAGCGATCAAAGATCTCACCCCAATCAACCTTCGCCTCCAGATCTGTATGAAATCTCACCTCAATTTACCACACTGGAACCCTTAGATCCAAATCTATTCGGAATGGCGCAAAATCATTCCTGTTCCTTGATTTTGCCTTTGATATTATTATTTCAATGCTTTTAAGTTGTCTGATCATGATTTTATGCGCTAGGCATACATAATTTCTTCAGTTTTTTTCGTTTCTTTGCCGCCAAAATGATCCTATTGGCCCGAAAAGCACATGTAATGAGTTATGTTTTGTTCAAAAGCAACAACCTTTAGATATCCCAAATAACCTTTTTTCAGCTCCTGCAAACGAGATCTTCAAGTCTGAACCTGATTTTCTATAAAACACGTTTTGGGGGCTGCTTTAGTGAGCCCCGATCAAACTTACATGGAATTTGCTGCAACCTTAGAACGACTTTAGCTGCATCCCAAATGGACCCCATATTAAATTTCACGTCAAAATTACATCATTTGCCTTGCGAGCAAAAATCTCGCCCCAATTGAACTTCGGTTGCAAATCCGTTTGAAACCCTGTCAAATCTTTCAAATCCTTTACTTTTGCTTTCGTATCATTATTTCACCGTTTTTAAGTTTCCTAACTCTTCTTTTTTACTATTCATAACGTGTTCAGTCTTTTATCGTGTCGTTGCCGCCTAAACTGATGAAGAAGCACCAGTGCCTATGCCATTATTTAGAGGACCCATCACCAGAGCCAGAGCTAGAGAGCTGCAAGCATTGGTGTTGGAGCATTGTGAGCACAAGGGGGATCAAAATTGCCATGTTGGACTTTCTTGCATATTGTTGGAATCTAGGTGGATCATTCTCACACAAGTTGGCATGGGAGACTTGACAAGTGGCGCCACATCAGCGTGACTTCGCCACATCAGCTTGACTTGGCACAAGACCATTTGGCCAAGTGGACTGGAGAAGCTTCTTATGCTTATTTGGATTTGCCATGTGCTGATACCTTTTGTTGGTCCCCACTACATTAAAAAAAGGCTGCTACCACCTAAAGTGTTGCTGCCAACTTATGGTCCCCACTACATAAAGGGCTGCCATAAAGCAAGTGGTCCCAAATGGTCCCCCCCCCCCTATGGAAACGCCCCATCTGATTGAGGAGCCTTTTATTTTTGTCTTTTTAGCCATGTTGGCACACTTTTAGGGTTTTGGCACACTTTTAGGGTTTTAGAGATGCTATATATAACCCAAGATATTCAGATTGTATGGGCAGCCTTCATTTTTCTAGTTTAAGTGTGAGTATTAGGGAGAGAACTCCATTGCTGGAGCTTGAGTTTCTTCTATGTTTCTTCCATGTTTCTTGAAAGAACTTGGATTCTAGCAGCATGAACCCCTTGCTAGTCTTATTTTGATGATCAATATGCTTTAGCTTGTTACTATTTGTGTATTGACACTTGGGTTTTCAATCTGAAATTCTGCCTTGTTTGGATGATTAAAGATCTTGGTTCCAATATTTAGATGTTGTGTTTCTTGGCATCCTAGGAGTGCTCATCATTTTGGTATCAGAGCCTTGGCATCTAACAAGGTATTTATCCATTAAAACTTCTTTTTCTTTTCTGTTTGGTTAACTATAATAGTCAGCCATTGTAGGACCTTTAGATATCTATTAGTTTCATCATCTAGTACCTTGTTCTTTGTAGCCAAATCATATCTGCATTTTTAGGGTACTGATTTTTCTTCTTTTTTTTTTTGTTTGAACTCTTGCTGGCTGAAACTTAGTAGTCTTAATTTTAGTGTCGGATTTTGCTTAATCTTAGATTAAATCTCTTGTTCATCTTGTTTTCTTTGAGTTTGTCTGTAGGATTAGAGTTAATCAAGCTGAAACCTATCTTTGACACTAGCTATTTGCCTCTTGAGTTATATGATATCAAGTCTGAGTATGTTAAATTGGGTAATTAATGCTTGGGATGTGCCTGTGTGCTAGTGGGTAGAGCTTGATTTGGATTGCCAAAATACTTGAGTGGTATCAGTATTTGATTCTGCAATTTTTATCCTTTGCATCAGTATAAAAAAAAAAAGAAAAAAAAAAGAAAAGGAGATTGGATTGTAAGCTGAGTTGTGTTGTGCTGAAAAAAAAATTGACAAGCTGACATAAGTGATGAAATTGTGAATTGTGGAGTTAAACATTGAATTTGAGCCTGATAATCTACCAACAACTTTGAGTATTACTAGACACATCACATGCCATATTTGATGTGAAAATTCCACTGTTTGCCTATCGAACCAAAATTTGCGGCAAACCTGATCAAATTGAGTTAACACACCAAACCAACCCAGAAAGCTCCGAAATTTTGCAGGCTGATTATACTCCATCTCAGTAGCTTTTGTGTCAATTTTCAGGGTTTTGTGACATTGTTTGCCTACCGAACCAAAATTTGCGGCAAACCTGATCAAATTGAGTTAACACACCAAACCAACCCAGAAAGCTCCGAAATTTTGCAGGCTGATTATACTCCATCTCAGTAGCTTTTGTGTCAATTTTCAGGGTTTTGTGACATTGGTTGCCTACCGAACCAAAATTTTGCGGCAGACCTAGTCAAATTTCGTTCACCTAGTAAACTCATCCAGAAACTCCTGAAATTTTACCAGTAGTTAGTCAGTATTGGGATGCCTATGTCTACCAAATTTCAGATCAAAATATATTCGTTTGTGTGGTGAACCAAAATTGTTGCATATTTTTGGTTAATTGTGTGAACTGCTGGTATTTGTGCAAAGTTGGCTATGAAATTGGAAGTTTGAGCTTGATATCAGTCTATTGGGTTGTCTCTCATACAGTTTTCAAAAATCATACCATTTAGTTCATATTTGCTTCTACTTTTGGTGTCTTCCATTTCTTTGGCTCTAGTGTCACACTTTCTGGTTATTGCTATTTCGTTTCTTCCAGTTTCGTTTGTTGATTGTTTTTTTTTATAAAATTAGCAAGTATTTGTGCTTGTTTGTGAATTTTAGTTCCCAAAGGAACAAGGGAAGCAAACTGTTGAGTGGTAAAAGGCAAGAGTGTGTGAGTGCCAAAAGAGGGTAAGAGCCTGAAATTTGTGCGAAAACACTTGAGCTAAACACTTGAGAGGGTGAGCCATTTCTACTAACTTTGTTTTCTTGCAGCCAAATCATGTCTCAATTCCAAGAGACAAGTGGTAGTAGTGGAGGTAATGATGGAAAAAGGGAGTTTCCTGATGATCGAATTTTTAAAGAATCCGTAGCACAAAGCTTTGAAAGGATGAATTTGCAAATGAATGACTTTAGAGATGAATTGGATGTATTGAGGGGAATGAGAAATGAGATGACCAGGTTTATGGAAGAGATGAGAAGGGACAGAGAAGATAGAAATAGGAGGAATGATGGGGGAGCAAATGTGGGAAATCCGAATAGAAATGAAGGTAGATTTCGGGCAGAACATAGGAATGAAGCGTATGAAGAAGCTGAATGGAATGATGATGAGTATGATGAAGCTTATGACTATGGCAACTACCATTATGGTGGAAGAGGGTATAGACCACCTAGGGGTAGAGGGCCTAGGGGAAGAAGGGGTGGCAGAAATTTTAGGTTCGGTGATCATTGGGACAGAGATGGGAATGATGAGAGAGTTGATGGGAATTTAGCTAGTATAAAAATGCAAATTCCACCTTTTCATGGGAAGGATAATCCAGATGTTTATTTGGAGTGGGAGAGACAGGTGGAGTTGATTTTTGAGTGCCACCATTATTCTGAAGAAAAGAAAGTGAAGTTAGCAGCTGTAGAATTCAAAGAGTATGCAATTGTATGGTGGGATCAGTTGTTGAGTAGGAGGAGGAGAAATGGGCAACGAACCGTGGAGACATGGGACGAAATGAAGGGAATCTTAAGAAACAGGTTTGTGCCACCTTACTACCACAGAGAGCTGCTTCAAAGGTTACAAAAACTCACTCAAGGTACTAAAAGTGTCGAAGAATATTACAAGGCCATGGAGATAGCTTTGATTAGAGCTGATGTTGAGGAGGATCGGGAAGCTACAATGGTTCGCTTTTTGAATGGGTTAAATCCTGAAATTGCTAATATTGTGGAGCTGCAACCTTGTGTGGAGGTGGAGGATATGCTACAAATGGCACTTAAAGTGGAGAAGCAACTAAAAAGGAAGAATGTGGCTAGATATGCACCAGCCAACCATTCGGCTCCTAGGAGTAATTGGAAGTCGAATTGGTCTGCTCCTTCAAGGGTGGAGAAAGAAGTTCCCAAATTCAAGAAAGAAGAATGGAAAGGAAAGGAGAAAGTAGAGGAGAAGAACAAGTGAGTTCCTACTAGGACTAGAGAATTGAAGTGTTTTAAGTGCTTGGGAAATGGACATTATGCCTCACAATGTCCAAATAAAAGAGTGATGGTTGTTAGGGAAAATGGAGAGTTAGAAAGTGAAGAGGAAAGGGAGGAAGAATCTCATAATGTTGATGAGCATGAGGATGATTGCTACGATGAGGGAGATCAGCCACCTATGGATGGCAATATCCTTGTCACCATGCGCACACTTAGTGCACAAGTGAGTATGGAGTGTGGTGATGAAATGCAAAGGGAGAACATCTTCCATACTAGGTGCTTGGTGAATGACAAGTTGTGTAGTGTGATTGTAGATGGTGGGAGCTGTTGTAATGTGGCTAGTTCACTCTTGGTGGACAAGTTGGGTTTGCCTACTACTACACATCCAAAACCATATGGCTTGCAATGGTTGAATGATTGTGGGAAGTTGAGGGTTACAAAACAGGTGGTTGTGCCATTCACCATTGGCAAGTATAATGATGAGGTACTTTGTGATGTTGTGCCTATGGTTGCTACGCATCTTTTGTTGGGCCGTCCATGGCAGTATGATAGAAGTGTTGTGCATGATGGTAGGAAGAACAGATACACGGTCACTAAGGAAGGTCGAACATACTCATTGCTTCCTATGACACCAGGTCAAGTGCATGAAGATCAAATGAGGATTCTTAGATCCATTGAAGAAAAGAAAGAAACTTGGAGAGAAAAACTTAGAGAGGCCGAGCTGGATGAGAGTGAAAAGAAAGAGAAAAGAGAAACAAAAGAAAAGAAAATGAGAACAAATGAGAAAAAGGAAAGCTCGGGGCAAAAGGAGAGTGGAGAGAAAAGAATGAGTTTGTATGTGAAGGAAAGAGAAGTTAGAGAGGCTTTACATTCAGGAAGACCTCTTTGTGTACTTATGTACAAGGAGGTTAATTTATGTGTTACTGACCTTGATTCACATTTGCCTAGTGATGCTTTGTCTCTTATACAGGAATATGAAGATGTCTTCCCGGATGAGTTGCCACCAGGAGTGCCACCTATCGGAGGATTGAGCACCAGATTGACTTAGTACACGGAGCACAAATACCGAATCGACCAGCATCTGAGAACAAATCCTAAAGAAACAAAGGAGTTACAAAGGCAAGTGGAGGAGCTTATGGAGAAGGGCTATGTTAGGGAGAGCATGAGCCCATGTGCTGTACCTGTGTTGCTAGTGCCTGAGAAGGATGGGAGTTATCGCATGTGTGTGGATTGCAGGGCAATCAATAAAATCACTGTAAATTATAGACACCCAATCCCTCGCCTTGATGATATGCTTGATGAATTGCATGGTGCAAGTGTGTTTTCTAAGATAGATTTGAAAAGTGGTTACCACCAAATAAGAATGAAAATTGGTGATGAGTGGAAAACTGCTTTCAAAACTAAATATGGGTTGTATGAATGGATGGTGATGCCATTTGGGCTCACAAATGCTCCTAGCACTTTTATGCGTTTGATGAATCATGTGTTGAGGAATTTCATTGGAAAATTTGTTGTTGTGTATTTTGATGACATTTTGATTTACAGCAGTAACATAGACGAGCATTTGCATCACTTGAGACTTGTTTTTGATGTGTTGAGAAATGAGAAATTGTATGCGAATGCGAAAAAGTGTTCATTTTGCTTGGATAAGGTTGTTTTTCTTGGTTTTGTTGTAAGTAGTAAAGGTGTACAGGTTGATGAAGAGAAAATCAAAGCCATTAGAGATTGGCCAATTCCTAAGAATGTGTCCGAGGTTAGGAGTTTCCATGGATTGGCTAGTTTCTATAGGCGATTTGTGCCTAATTTTAGTACAATTGCTGCTCCTTTGAATGAATTGGTGAAAAAGAATGTTGCATTTGAGTGGAAAAAGAAACATGAACATGCATTTTCTGAACTTAAAGATAGATTGTGTTCTGCACCCTTATTGAGTTTGCCAGATTTTGATAAGACTTTTGAGATTGAATGTGACGCAAGTGGTGTAGGAATTGGTGCGGTTCTCATGCAAGAGAAACGACCAATAGCATATTTTAGTGAGAAATTGCATGGAGCTGCCTTGAATTACTCTACTTATGATAAGGAGATGTATGCATTAGTTAGGGCCTTGGAAACTTGGCAACATTATTTGTGGCCTAAAGAGTTTGTCATACATTCAGATCATGAATCATTGAAGCATATTAAGAGTCAAAATAAGTTGAGTAGAAGGCATGCTAAGTGGATTGAATTTTTGGAGTCATTTCCATATGTGATTAAATACAAGCAAGGAAAAGAGAATGTTGTAGCTGATGCACTTTCTAGGAGACATGCACTTTTGTCTACACTTGATGCTAAATTGCTTGGTTTTGAGTTCATGAAAGAATTGTATGTTGATGATGCAGATTTTTGTAATGTATATCCTGCTTGTGAGAAAAGTGTATTTCAGAAATTTTATAGGCATGATGGATACTATTTAAGGAGAATAAATTGTGTGTGCCTAAATGCTCTATGCGAGACTTGCTTGTTTTGGAGTCACATAGTGGTGGTTTGATGGGACATTTTGGTGTTGCTAAGACTTTAAACATATTGCAAGAACACTTCTTTTGGCCACATATGAGGAAAGATGTTGATCGAATGTGTTCTAGGTGTGTTGAATGTAAGAAAGCAAAGTCTAGAGTAATGCCAAATGGTCTTTACACACCCTTGCCTGTTCCTAAGGAACCTTGGACTGATATTTCTATGGATTTTATTTTGGGTTTGCCTAGGTCTAGGAGAGGTCATGATTCTATATTTGTGGTTGTTGATAGATTTTCTAAGATGGCACACTTCATACCGTGTCACAAAACAGATGATGCCACATACATAGCCAATTTGTTCTTTAAGGAGATAGTCAGGTTACATGGTATACCTAGGACTATAGTAAGTGATAGAGATGTTAAGTTCCTAAGTCACTTTTGGAGGGTGTTGTGGGGTAAGTTAGGTACTAAACTGTTGTTCTCAACTACTTGTCATCCCAGGTGATGGACAAATGAAGTGGTGAATAGAAGCTTAACTACTTTATTGCGTGTGATGGTTAAACAAAATTTGAAATCTTGGGAAGATTGCATTCCTTTTGTTGAGTTTGCTTATAATGAGTAGTGCATTCTTCTCACGGATTTTCACCATTTCATATTGTCAATGGTTTTAATACTTTGACACCATAAGAATTGTTGCCTTTACCTGTTGATCATATTAATAGTCTTGATGGTAAAAAGAAAGCAGATTTGGTTAGGAAATTGCATGAGCAAGCTAGGTCACAAATTGAAAAGAAAAATGCACAATATGCTACTCATGCTAATAAAGGCCAAAAGCCTCTTGTGTTTGAACCAGGTGACTTTGTTTGGGTGCATTTAAGGAAAGAGCGGTTTCCAAACCTAAGAAAGTCGAAATTACAGCCAAGGTGTGATGGTCCATTCAAAGTGCTAGAAAGGATCAACAACAATGCATACAAGATTGATTTACCTGGTGAGTATGGTGTTAGCAATTCTTTTAACATTATTGATCTTTCCCCTTGCATTGATGCAGGACCAAATTCGAGGACGAATTCTTTCAAAGGAGGAGGGGATGATGAAGAAGCACCAGTGCCTATGCCATTATTTAGAGGACCCATCACCAGAGCCAGAGCTAGAGAGCTGCAAGCATTGGTGTTGGAGCATTGTGAGCACAAGGGGGATCAAAATTGCCATGTTGGACTTTCTTGCATATTGTTGGAATCTAGGTGGATCATTCTCACACAAGTTGGCATGGGAGACTTGACAAGTGGCGCCACATCAGCGTGACTTCGCCACATCAGCTTGACTTGGCACAAGACCATTTGGCCAAGTGGACTGGAGAAGCTTCTTATGCTTATTTGGATTTGCCATGTGCTGATACCTTTTGTTGGTCCCCACTACATTAAAAAAAGGCTGCTACCACCTAAAGTGTTCTTTGCCAACTTATGGTCCCCACTACATAAAGGGTGCCATAAAGCAAGTGGTCCCAAATGGTCCCCTATGGAAACGCCCCATTCTCACACAAGTTGGCATGGGAGACTTGACAAGTGGCGCCACATCAGCGTGACTTCGCCACATCAGCTTGACTTGGCACAAGACCATTTGGCCAAGTGGTGGAGAAGCTTCTTATGCTTATTTGGATTTGCCATGTCGATACCTTTTGGTCCTCACTACATTAAAAAGGTGCTACCACCTAAAGTGTTCTCGCTAACTTATGGTCCCCACTACATAAAGGGTCGCCATAAAGCAAGTGGTCCCAAATGGTCCCCCTATGGAAACGCCCCATCTGATTGAGGAGCCTTTTATTTTTGTCTTTTTAGCCATGTTGGCACACTTTTAGGGTTTTGGCACACTTTTAGGGTTTTAGAGATGCTATATATAACCCAAGATATTCAGATTGTATGGGCAGCCTTCATTTTTCTAGTTTAAGTGTGAGTATTAGGGAGAGAACTCCATTGCTGGAGCTTGAGTTTCTTCTATGTTTCTTGAAAGAACTTGGATTCTAGCAGCATGAACCCCTTGCTAGTCTTATTTTGATGATCAATATGCTTTAGCTTGTTACTATTTGTGTATTGACACTTGGGTTTTCAATCTGAAATTCTGCCTTGTTTGGATGATTAAAGATCTTGGTTCCAATATTTAGATGTTGTGTTTCTTGGCATCCTAGGAGTGCTCATCATAAACGATGTGCGGCCTTAGTGCCTTCGATAGCACATCAATTAACCTTTATTTTCCTCAAAAACAATCTTAAAATATCCCAAATAACTTGTTTTAGCTTCCAGAAATGTGATCTTCATGTCCTAACCCAAGCTTTCCTTAAACCGTGTTTTAGGGGCAGTTTTAGTGAATGCTCATCAATCCTGCCCAAAATTCGTTCAAACTATGCAATAGCCACAGTTACGTCCCAAATGGACTCCATATTAAATTTCACATCAAATTACATGATTTGCTTAGCGATCAAAGATCTCACCCCAATCAACCTTCGCCTTCAGATTTGTATGAAATCTCACCTCAATTTACCACACTGGAACCCTTAGATCCAAATCTATTCGGAATGGTGCAAAATCATTCCTGTTCCTTGACTTTGCCTTTGATATCATTATTTCAATGCTTTTAAATTGTCTGATCATGATTTTATGCGCTAGGCATACATAATTTCTTCAGTTTTTTTCGTTTCTTTGCCGCCAAAATGATCCTATTGGCCCGAAAAGCACATGTAATGAGTTCTGTTTTGGTCAAAAGCAACAACCTTTAGATATCCCAAATAACCTTTTTTCAGCTCCTGCAAACGAGATCTTCAAGTCTGAACCTGATTTTCTATAAAACACGTTTTGGGGGCTGTTTTAGTGAGCCCCGATCAAACTTACGTGGAATTTGTTCCAACCTTAGAACGACTTTGGCTGCATCCCAAATGGACCCCATATTAAATTTCACGTCACAATTGCATCATTTGCCTGGCGACCCAAAATCTCGCCCCAATTGAACTTCGGTTGCAAATCCGTATGAAACCCTGTCAAATCTTTCAAATCCTTTACTTTTGCTTTCGTATCATTATTTCACCGTTTTTAAGTTTCCTAACTCTTCTTTTTTACTATTCATAACGTGTTCAGTCTTTTATCGTGTCGTTGCCGCCTAAACGATGTGCGGCCTTAGTGCCTTCGATAGCACATCAATTAACCTTTATTTTCCTCAAAAACAATCTTAAAATATCCCAAATAACTTGTTTTAGCTTCCAGAAATGTGATCTTCATGTCCTAACCCAAGCTTTCCTTAAACCGTGTTTTAGGGGCGGTTTTAGTGAATGCTCATCAATCCTGCCCAAAATTCGTTCAAACTATGCAATAGCCACAGTTACGTCCCAAATGGACTCCATATTAAATTTCACATCATATTACATGATTTGCTTAGCGATCAAAGATCTCACCCTAATCAACCTTCGCCTCCAGATCTGTATGAAATCTCACCTCAATTTACCACACTGGAACCCTTAGATCCAAATCTATTCGGAATGGTGCAAAATCATTCTTGTTCCTTGACTTTGCCTTTGATATCATTATTTCAATGCTTTTAAATTGTCTGATCATGATTTTATGCGCTAGGCATACATAATTTCTTCAGTTTTTTTTCGTTTCTTTGCCGCCAAAATGATCCTATTGGCCCGAAAAGGACATGTAATGAGTTCTGTTTTGGTCAAAAGCAACAACCTTTAGATATCCCAAATAACCTTTTTTCAGCTCCTGCAAACGAGATCTTCAAGTCTGAACCTGATTTTCTATAAAACACGTTTTGGGGGCTGCTTTAGTGAGCCCCGATCAAACTTACATGGAATTTGTTCCAACCTTAGAACGACTTTAGCTGCATCCCAAATGGACCCCATATTAAATTTCACGTCAAAATTACATCATTTGCCTGGCGATCAAAAACCTCGCCCCAATTGAACTTCGGTTGCAAATCCGTATGAAACCCTGTCAAATCTTTCAAATCCTTTATTTTTGCTTTCGTATCATTATTTCACCGTTTTTAAGTTTCCTAACTCTTCTTTTTTGCTATTCATAACGTGTTCAGTCTTTTATCGTGTCGTTGCCGCCTAAACGATAAAGTGCCTTAGTGCCTTCGATAGCACATCAATTAACCTTTATTTTCCTCAAAAACAATCTTAAAATATCTTAAATAACTTGTTTTAGCTTCCAGAAATGTGATCTTCATGTCCTAACCCAAGCTTTCCTTAAACCGTGTTTTAGGGGCGGTTTTAGTGAATGCTCATCAATCCTGCCCAGAATTCGTTCAAACTATGCAATAGCCACAGTTACGTCCCAAATGGACTCCATATTAAATTTCACATCAAATTACATGATTTGCTTAGCGATCAACGATCTCACCCCAAACAACCTTCGCCTCCAGATCTGTATGAAATCTTACCTCAATTTACCACACTGGAACCCTTAGATCCAAATCTATTCGGAATGGTGCAAAATCATTCCTGTTCCTTGACTTTGCCTTTGATATCATTATTTCAATGCTTTTAAATTGTCTGATCATGATTTTATGCGCTAGGCATACATAATTTCTTCAGTTTTTTTCGTTTCTTTGCCTCCAAAATTATCTTAGTGGCCCAAAAAAGCACATGTATTGAGTTCTATTTTGGTCAAAAGCAACAACCTTAAGATATCCCAAATAACATATTTTCAGCTCCTGCAAACACGATCTTCAAGTCCGAACCTGATTTTCTATAAAACACGTTTTGGGGGCTGCTTTGGTGAGCTCCGGTCAAACTTACATGGAATTTGTTCCAACTTTAGAATGACTTTAGCTGCATCCCAAATGGACCCCATATTAATTTTGACGTCACAATTGCATCATTTGCCTGGCGACCCAAAATCTCGCCCCAATTGAACTTCGGCTCCAAATCCGTATGAAACCTTGTCAAATCTCTCAAATCCTTTACTTTGGCTTTCGTATCATTATTTCACCGTTTTTAAGTTTCCTAACTCTTCTTTTTTACTATTCATAACGTGTACAGTCTTTTATCGTGTCGTTGCCGCCTAAACGATGTGCGACCTTAGTGCCTTCGATAGCACATCAATTAACTTTTATTTCCATCAAATAACTTTGTTTTAGCTTCCAGAAATGTGATCTTCATGTCCAAACTCAAGCTTTCCTTAAACCGTGTTTTAGGGGCGGTTTTAGTGAATGCTCATCAATCCTGCCCAAAATTGGTTTGAACTATGCAATCGCCACAGTTGCGTCCCAAATGGACCCCATATTAAATTTCACACCAAAATTACATGATTTGCCTAGTGAACTAAGATCTCACCCCAATCAACCTTCGGCTCCAGATCGGTATGAAACCTTTTCATGTGTTTCCAAACCTTTTATTTTACCTTTAATATAATTGTTTTAGTGTTTTTAAATTGACTAATCATTTTTTTAAGCACTTGCTATTCATGATTTGTTTGGCTTTTTCCATTTCTTTGCCCTTAAAATGATCCTTGTGGCTCAGAAAACACAACTAATAAGTTTTCCTTCAGTCAAAAGCAGCTTTAAAATATCCCAAATGTCGCCTCTATTAATTCCGGTTGGATCTTTGGTTCCAAATCAGCATGAAACCCTGTCAAATCTTTCGAACCCTTTATTTTACCTTTAATATCATTATTTCACTGTTTTTATGTCGTCCGACTCTTATTTTAAATAACTTGTTTTAGGGATTGTTTTAGCTAACTGACAGCGAACCTGCCCATAATTCTTTGGAACTTTACGATCACCTTAGCTGCGTCCCAAATGAACATGATACTAAATTTCAGGTAGAACTTCCATCGGTTTCCCAGCGATCTAAAATCTCGCCTCAATTCGCCCCACTGGAACCTTTAGTTCCAAATCTATTCAGAACAGTGCAACATCACTCCTGTTCCCTGATTTTGCCTTTGATATCACTATTTTAGTGCTTTTAAATTTTCTGATCATGATTTTATGCGCTTGCTATACATAATTTCTTTAGTTTTTGTCGTTTCTTTGCCGCCAAAATGATGCTAGTGGCCCGAAAAGCACATGTAATGAGTTCTATTTTGGTCAAAAGCAACAACCTTAAGATATCCCAAATAATCTTTTTTCATCTCCTGCAAACGCAATCTTCAAGTCCGAACTTGATTTTCTATAAAACACGTTTTGGGGGTTGTTTTAGTGAGCCCCGGTCAAACTTGCATGGAATTTGTTCAAACTTTAGAATGACATTAACTGCATCTCAAATGGACCCCATATTAAATTACACATCAAAATTACATCATCTGCCTGGCGAGCCAAAATCTCGCCCCAATTGAACTTCGTCTCCAAATCCGTATGAAACCTTGTCAAATCCTTTACTTTGGCTTTCGTATCATTATTTCACCGTTTTTAAGTTTCCTAACTCTTCTTTTTTACTATTCATAACGTGTTCAGTCTTTTATCGTGTCGTTGCCGCCTAAACGATGTGCGACCTTAGTGCCTTCGATAGCACATCAATTAACTTTTATTTTCATCAAAAACAAATTTAAAATATCCCAAATAGCTTGTTTTAGCTTCCAGAAATGTGATCTTCATGTCCTAGCCCAAGCTTTCCTTAAACCGTGTTTTAGGGGCGATTTTAGTGAATGCTCATCAATCCTGCCCAAAATTCGTTCGAACTATGCAATCGTCACAATTGCGTCCCAAATGGACTCCATATTAAATTTCGCACCAAAATTACATGATTTGCCTAGTGATCTAAGATCTCACCCCAATCAACCTTCGGCTCCAGATCAGTATGAAACCTTTTCATATGTTTCCAAACCCATTATTTTCACCTTTAATATGATTATTTTAGTGTTTTTAAATTGACTGATCATTTTTTTGAGCGCTTGCTATTCATGATTTGTTTAGCTTTTGCCATTTTTTGCCATTAAAATGATCCTTGTGGCTCGGAAAACACAACTAATAAGTTTTCCTTCAGTCAAAAGCAGCTTTGAAATATCCCAAATGTCGCCTCTATTCATTCCGATTGGATCTTTGGTTCCAAATCAGCATGAAACCCTGTCAAATCTTTCGAACCTTTATTTTACCTTTAATATCATTATTTCACCGCTTTTATGTCGTCTGACTGTTATTTTAAATAACTTCTTTAGCCTTTGCCATTTCATTACCACCAAAAAGATCTATTACCTTAGTACCCTCGATAGCATATCAATTAACTTTTATTTTTGTCACAAAGTAATCCTTAAATATCCCAAATAACATGTTTTAGCTTTCTGAAATGTCATCTTCAACCTTTGTTTTCCTTATAACTTGTTTTAGGGATTGTTTTAGCTAACTGACAGCGAATCTGCCCATAATTGTTTGGAACTTTACGATCACCTTAGCTGCGTCCCAAATGAACATGATACTAAATTTCAGGTAGAACTTCCATCGGTTTCCCAGCGATCTAAAATCTCGCCTCAATTCGCCCCACTGGAACCTTTAGTTCCAAATCTATTCAGAACAGTGCAAAATCACTCCTGTTCCATGATTTTGCCTTTGATATCATTGTTTTAGTGCTTTTAAATTGTCTGATCATGATTTTATGCGCTTGCTATACATAATTTCTTTAGTTTTTGTCGTTTCTTTGCCGCCAAAATGATGCTAGTGGCCCGAAAAGCACATGTAATGAGTTCTATTTTGGTCAAAAGCAACAAGCTTAAGATATCCCAAATAATCTTTTTTCAGCTCCTGCAAACGCAATCTTCAAGTCCGAACTTGATTTTCCATAAAACACGTTTTGGGGGCTGCTTTAGTGAGCCCCGGTCAAACTTGCATGGAATTTGTTCCAACTTTAGAATGACATTAGCTGCATCTCAAATGGACCCCATATTAAATTACACGTCAAAATTACATCATCCGCTGGCGAGCAAAAATCTCGCCCCAATTGAACTTCGTCTCCAAATCCGTATGAAACCTTGTCAAATCCTTTACTTTGGCTTTCGTATCATTATTTCACCGTTTTTAAGTTTCCTAACTCTTCTTTTTTACTATTCATAACGTGTTCAGTCTTTTATCGTGTCGTTGCCGCCTAAACGATGTGCGACCTCAGTGCCTTCGATAGCACATCAATTAACTTTTATTTTCATCAAATAACATGTTTTAGCTTCCAGAAATGTGATCTTCATGTCCTAAGCCAAGCTTTCCTTAAACCGTGTTTTAGGGGCGGTTTTAGTGAACGCGCATCAATCCTGCCCAAAATTTGTTCGAACTATGCAATCGCCACGCTAAGGCCCCAAATGGACCCCATATTAAATTTCACACCAAAATTACATGATTTGCCTAGTGATCTAAGATCTCACCCCAATCAACCTTCGGCTCTAGATCGGTATGAAACCTTTTCATGTGTTTCCAAACCCTTTATTTTACCTTTAATATAATTGTTTTAGTGTTTTTAAATTGAATAACCATTTTTTTAAGCGCTTGCTATTCATGATTTGTTTGGCTTTTGCCATTAAAATGATCCTTGTGGCTCGGAAAACACAACTAATAAGTTTTCCTTCAGTCAAAAGCAGCTTTGAAATATCCCAAATGTCGCCTCTATTCATTCCGATTGGATCTTTGGTTCCAAATCAGCATGAAACCCTGTCAAATCTTTCGAACCTTTATTTTACCTTTAATATCATTATTTCACCGCTTTATGTCGTCCGACTGTTATTTTAAATAACTTCTTTAGCCTTTGCCATTTCATTACCACCAAAAAGATCTATTACCTTAGTACCCTCGATAGCATATCAATTAACTTTTGTTTTTGTCACAAAGTAATCCTTAAATATCCCAAATAACATGTTTTAGCTTTCTGAAATGTTATCTTCAACCTTTGTTTTCCTTATAACTTGTTTTAGGGATTGTTTTAGCTAACTGACAGCGAACCTGCCCATAATTGTTTGGAACTTTACGATCACTTTAGCTGCGTCCCAAATGAACATGATACTAAATTTCAGGTAGAACTTCCATCGGTTTCCCAGCGATCTAAAATCTCGCCTCAATTCGCCCCACTGGAACCTTTAGTTCCAAATCTATTCAGAACAGTGCAAAATCACTCCTGTTCCATGATTTTGCCTTTGATATCATTGTTTTAGTGCTTTTAAATTGTCTGATCATGATTTTATGCGCTTGCTATACATAATTTCTTTAGTTTTTGTCGTTTCTTTGCCGCCAAAATGATGCTAGTGGCCCGAAAAGCACATGTAATGAGTTCTATTTTGGTCAAAAGCAACAAGCTTAAGATATCCCAAATAATCTTTTTTCAGCTCCTGCAAACGCAATCTTCAAGTCCGAACTTGATTTTCCATAAAACACGTTTTGGGGGCTGCTTTAGTGAGCCCCGGTCAAACTTGCATGGAATTTGTTCCAACTTTAGAATGACATTAGCTGCATCTCAAATGGACCCCATATTAAATTACACGTCAAAATTACATCATCTGCCTGGCGAGCAAAAATCTCGCCCCAATTGAACTTCGTCTCCAAATCCGTATGAAACCTTGTCAAATCCTTTACTTTGGCTTTCGTATCATTATTTCACCGTTTTTAAGTTTCCTAACTCTTCTTTTTTACTATTCATAACGTGTTCAGTCTTTTATCGTGTCGTTGCCGCCTAAACGATGTGCGACCTCAGTGCCTTCGATAGCACATCAATTAACTTTTATTTTCATCAAATAACATGTTTTAGCTTCCAGAAATGTGATCTTCATGTCCTAAGCCAAGCTTTCCTTAAACCGTGTTTTAGGGGCGGTTTTAGTGAACGCGCATCAATCCTGCCCAAAATTTGTTCGAACTATGCAATCGCCACAGTTGCGTCCCAAATGGACCCCATATTAAATTTCACACCAAAATTACATGATTTGCCTAGTGATCTAAGATCTCACCCCAATCAACCTTCGGCTCTAGATCGGTATGAAACCTTTTCATGTGTTTCCAAACCCTTTATTTTACCTTTAATATAATTGTTTTAGTGTTTTTAAATTGAATAACCATTTTTTTAAGCGCTTGCTATTCATGATTTGTTTGGCTTTTGCCATTTCTTTGCCATTAAAATGATCCTTGTGGCTCGGAAAACACAACTAATAAGTTTTCCTTCAGTCAAAAGCAGCTTTGAAATATCCCAAATGTCACCTCTATTCATTCCGATTGGATCTTTGGTTCCAAATCAGCATGAAACCCTGTCAAATCTTTCGAACCTTTATTTTACCTTTAATATCATTATTTCACTGCTTTTATGTCGTCTGACTGTTATTTTAAATAACTTCTTTAGCCTTTGCCATTTCATTACCACCAAAAAGATCTATTACCTTAGTACCCTCGATAGCATATCAATTAACTTTTATTTTTGTCACAAAGTAATCCTTAAATATCCCAAATAACATGTTTTAGCTTTCTGAAATGTCATCTTCAACCTTTGTTTTCCTTATAACTTGTTTTAGGGATTGTTTTAGCTAATCGACAATGAACCTGCCCATAATTGTTTGGAACTTTACGATCACCTTAGCTGCGTCCCAAATGAACATGATACTAAATTTCAGGTAGAACTTCCATCGGTTTCCAACGATCTAAAATCTCGCCTCAATTCGCCCATCAAACCTTTAGTTCCAAATCTATTCAGAACAGTGCAAAATCACTCCTGTTCCATGATTTTGCCTTTGATATCATTGTTTTAGTGCTTTTAAATTGTCTGATCATGATTTTATGCGCTTGCTATACATAATTTCTTTAGTTTTTGTCGTTTCTTTGCCGCCAAAATGATGCTAGTGGCCCGAAAAGCACATGTAATGAGTTCTATTTTGGTCAAAAGCAACAAGCTTAAGATATCCCAAATAATCTTTTTTCAGCTCCTGCAAACGCAATCTTCAAGTCCGAACTTGATTTTCCATAAAACACGTTTTGGGGGCTGCTTTAGTGAGCCCCGGTCAAACTTGCATGGAATTTGTTCCAACTTTAGAATGACATTAGCTGCATCTCAAATGGACCCCATATTAAATTACACGTCAAAATTACATCATCTGCCTGGCGAGCCAAAATCTCGCCCCAATTGAACTTCGTCTCCAAATCCGTATGAAACCTTGTCAAATCCTTTACTTTGGCTTTCGTATCATTATTTCACCGTTTTTAAGTTTCCTAACTCTTCTTTTTTACTATTCATAACGTGTTCAGTCTTTTATCGTGTCGTTGCCGCCTAAACGATGTGCGACCTCAGTGCCATCGATAGCACATCAATTAACTTTTATTTTCATCAAATAACATGTTTTAGCTTCCAGAAATGTGATCTTCATGTCCTAAGCCAAGCTTTCCTTAAACCGTGTTTTAAGGGCGGTTTTAGTGAACGCGCATCAATCCTGCCCAAAATTTGTTCGAACTATGCAATCGCCACAGTTGCGTCCCAAATGGACCCCATATTAAATTTCACACCAAAATTACATGATTTGCCTAGTGATCTAAGATCTCACCCCAATCAACCTTCGGCTCTAGATCGGTATGAAACCTTTTCATGTGTTTCCAAACCCTTTATTTTACCTTTAATATAATTGTTTTAGTGTTTTTAAATTGAATAACCATTTTTTTAAGCGCTTGCTATTCATGATTTGTTTGGCTTTTGCCATTAAAATGATCCTTGTGGCTCGGAAAACACAACTAATAAGTTTTCCTTCAGTCAAAAGCAGCTTTAAAATATCCCAAATGTCGCCTCTATTCATTCCGATTGGATCTTTGGTTCCAAATCAGCATGAAACCCTGTCAAATCTTTCGAACCTTTATTTTACCTTTAATATCATTATTTCACTGCTTTTATGTCGTCTGACGGTTATTTTAAATAACTTCTTTAGCCTTTGCCATTTCATTACCACCAAAAAGATCTATTACCTTAGTACCCTCGATAGCATATCAATTAACTTTTATTTTTGTCACAAAGTAATCCTTAAATATCCCAAATAACATGTTTTAGCTTTCTGAAATGTCATCTTCAACCTTTGTTTTCCTTATAACTTGTTTTAGGGATTGTTTTAGCTAATCGACAAATAACCTGCCCATAATTGTTTGGAACTTTACGATCACCTTAGCTGGCCCCAAATGAACATGATACTAAATTTCAGGTAGAACTTCCATCGGTTTCCCAATGATCTAAAATCTCGCCTCAATTCGCCAAGATCGAACCTTTAGTTCCAAATCTATTCGAATAAAGGCAAAATCACTCCTGCTCCATGATTTTGCCTTTGATATCATTGTTTTAGTGCTTTTAAATTGTCCGATCATGATTTTATGCGCTTGCTATACATAATTTCTTTAGTTTTTGTCGCTTTCTTTCGCCAAAATGATGCTAGTGGCCCAAAAGCACATGTAATGAGTTCTATTTTGGTCAAAAGCAACAAGCTTAAGATATCCCAAATAATCTTTTTTTAGCTCCTGCAAACGCAATCTTCAAGTCCGAACTTGATTTTCCATAAAACACGTTTTGGGGGCTGCTTTAGTGAGCCCCGGTGAAACTTGCATGGAATTTGTTCCAACTTTAGAATGACATTAGCTGCATCTCAAATGGACCCCATATTAAATTACACGTCAAAATTACATCATCTGCCTGGCGAGCCAAAATCTCGCCCCAATTGAACTTCGTCTCCAAATCCGTATGAAACCTTGTCAAATCCTTTACTTTGGCTTTCGTATCATTATTTCACCGTTTTTAAGTTTCCTAACTCTTCTTTTTTACTATTCATAACGTGTTCAGTCTTTTATCGTGTCGTTGCCGCCTAAACGATGTGCGACCTCAGTGCCATCGATAGCACATCAATTAACTTTTATTTTCATCAAATAACATGTTTTAGCTTCCAGAAATGTGATCTTCATGTCCTAAGCCAAGCTTTCCTTAAACCGTGTTTTAGGGGCGGGTTTAGTGAACGCGCATCAATCCTGCCCAAAATTTGTTCGAACTATGCAATCGCCACGATTCGTCCCAAATGGACCCCATATTAAATTTCACACCAAAATTACATGATTTGCCTAGTGATCTAAGATCTCACCCCAATCAACCTTCGGCTCTAGATCGGTATGAAACCTTTTCATGTGTTTCCAAACCCTTTATTTTACCTTTAATATAATTGTTTTAGTGTTTTTAAATTGAATACCCATTTTTTTAAGCGCTTGCTATTCATGATTTGTTTGGCTTTTGCCATTAAAATAATCCTTGTGGCTCGGAAAACACAACTAATAAGTTTTCCTTCAGTCAAAAGCAGCTTTGAAATATCCCAAATGTCGCCTCTATTCATTCCGATTGGATCTTTGGTTCCAAATCAGCATGAAACCCTGTCAAATCTTTCGAACCTTTATTTTACCTTTAATATCATTATTTCACCGCTTTTATGTCGTCCGACTGTTATTTTAAATAACTTCTTTAGCCTTTGCCATTTCATTACCACCAAAAAGATCTATTACCTTAGTACCCTCGATAGCATATCAATTAACTTTTATTTTTGTCACAAAGTAATCCTTAAATATCCCAAATAACATGTTTTAGCTTTCTGAAATGTCATCTTCAACCTTTGTTTTCCTTATAACTTGTTTTAGGGATTGTTTTAGCTAACTGACAGCGAACCTGCCCATAATTGTTTGGAACTTTACGATCACCTTAGCTGCGTCCCAAATGAACATGATACTAAATTTAAGGTAGAACTTCCATCGGTTTCCCAGCGATCTAAAATCTCGCCTCAATTCGCCCCACTGGAACCTTTAGTTCCAAATCTATTCAGAACAGTGCAAAATCACTCCTGTTCCATGATTTTGCCTTTGATATCATTGTTTTAGTGCTTTTAAATTGTCTGATCATGATTTTATGCGCTTGCTATACATAATTTCTTTAGTTTTTGTCGTTTCTTTGCCAAAATGATGCTAGTGGCTAAAAGCACATGTAATGAGTTCTATTTTGGTCAAAAGCAACAAGCTTAAGATATCCCAAATAATCTTTTTTCAGCTCCTGCAAACGCAATCTTCAAGTCCGAACTTGATTTTCCATAAAACACGTTTTGGGGGCTGCTTTAGTGAGCCCCGGTCAAACTTGCATGGAATTTGTTCCAACTTTAGAATGACATTAGCTGCATCTCAAATGGACCCCATATTAAATTACACGTCAAAATTACATCATCTGCCTGGCGAGCCAAAATCTCGCCCCAATTGAACTTCGTCTCCAAATCCGTATGAAACCTTGTCAAATCCTTTACTTTGGCTTTCGTATCATTATTTCACCGTTTTTAAGTTTCCTAACTCTTCTTTTTTACTATTCATAACGTGTTCAGTCTTTTATCGTGTCGTTGCCGCCTAAACGATGTGCGACCTCAGTGCCATCGATAGCACATCAATTAACTTTTATTTTCATCAAATAACATGTTTTAGCTTCCAGAAATGTGATCTTCATGTCCTAAGCCAAGCTTTCCTTAAACCGTGTTTTAGGGGCGGTTTTAGTGAACGCGCATCAATCCTGCCCAAAATTTGTTCGAACTATGCAATCGCCACAGTTGCGTCCCAAATGGACCCCATATTAAATTTCACACCAAAATTACATGATTTGCCTAGTGATCTAAGATCTCACCCCAATCAACCTTCGGCTCTAGATCGGTATGAAATCTTTTCATGTGTTTCCAAACCCTTTATTTTACCTTTAATATAATTGTTTTAGTGTTTTTAAATTGAATAACCATTTTTTTAAGCGCTTGCTATTCATGATTTGTTTGGCTTTTGCCATTAAAATAATCCTTGTGGCTCGGAAAACACAACTAATAAGTTTTCCTTCAGTCAAAAGCAGCTTTGAAATATCCCAAATGTCGCCTCTATTCATTCCGATTGGATCTTTGGTTCCAAATCAGCATGAAACCCTGTCAAATCTTTCGAACCTTTATTTTACCTTTAATATCATTATTTCACCGCTTTTATGTCGTCCGACTGTTATTTTAAATAACTTCTTTAGCCTTTGCCATTTCATTACCACCAAAAAGATCTATTACCTTAGTACCCTCGATAGCATATCAATTAACTTTTATTTTTGTCACAAAGTAATCCTTAAATATCCCAAATAACATGTTTTAGCTTTCTGAAATGTCATCTTCAACCTTTGTTTTCCTTATAACTTGTTTTAGGGATTGTTTTAGCTAATCGACAATGAACCTGCCCATAATTGTTTGGAACTTTACGATCACCTTAGCTGCGTCCCAAATGAACATGATACTAAATTTCAGGTAGAACTTCCATCGGTTTCCCAATGATCTAAAATCTCGCCTCAATTCGGCCAGATGGAACCTTTAGTTCCAAATCTATTCGAACGTGCAAAATCACTCCTGTTCCATGATTTTGCCTTTGATATCATTGTTTTAGTGCTTTTAAATTGTCTGATCATGATTTTATGCGCTTGCTATACATAATTTCTTTAGTTTTTGTCGTTTCTTTGCCGCCAAAATGATGCTAGTGGCCCGAAAAGCACATGTAATGAGTTCTATTTTGGTCAAAAGCAACAAGCTTAAGATATCCCAAATAATCTTTTTTTAGCTCCTGCAAACGCAATCTTCAAGTCCGAACTTGATTTTCCATAAAACACGTTTTGGGGGCTGCTTTAGTGAGCCCCGGTCAAACTTGCATGGAATTTGTTCCAACTTTAGAATGACATTAGCTGCATCTCAAATGGACCCCATATTAAATTACACGTCAAAATTACATCATCTGCCTGGCGAGCCAAAATCTCGCCCCAATTGAACTTCGTCTCCAAATCCGTATAAAACCTTGTCAAATCCTTTACTTTGGCTTTCGTATCATTATTTCACCGTTTTTAAGTTTCCTAACTCTTCTTTTTTACTATTCATAACGTGTTCAGTCTTTTATCGTGTCGTTGCCGCCTAAACGATGTGCGACCTCAGTGCCATCGATAGCACATCAATTAACTTTTATTTTCATCAAATAACATGTTTTAGCTTCCAGAAATGTGATCTTCATGTCCTAAGCCAAGCTTTCCTTAAACCGTGTTTTAGGGGCGGTTTTAGTGAACGCGCATCAATCCTGCCCAAAATTTGTTCGAACTATGCAATCGCCACAGTTGCGTCCCAAATGGACCCCATATTAAATTTCACACCAAAATTACATGATTTGCCTAGTGATCTAAGATCTCACCCCAATCAACCTTCGGCTCTAGATCGGTATGAAACCTTTTCATGTGTTTCCAAACCCTTTATTTTACCTTTAATATAAATGTTTTAGTGTTTTTAAATTGAATAACCATTTTTTTAAGCGCTTGCTATTCATGATTTGTTTGGCTTTTGCCATTTCTTTGCCATTAAAATGATCCTTGTGGCTCGGAAAACACAACTAATAAGTTTTCCTTCAGCCAAAAGCAGCTTTGAAATATCCCAAATGTCGCCTCTATTCATTCCGATTGGATCTTTCGTTCCAAATCAGCATGAAACCCTGTCAAATCTTTCGAACCTTTATTTTACCTTTAATATCATTATTTCACCGCTTTTATGTCGTCTGACTGTTATTTTAAATAACTTCTTTAGCCTTTGCCATTTCATTACCACCAAAAAGATCTATTACCTTAGTACCCTCGATAGCATATCAATTAACTTTTATTTTTGTCACAAAGTAATCCTTAAATATCCCAAATAACATGTTTTAGCTTTCTGAAATGTCATCTTCAACCTTTGTTTTCCTTATAACTTGTTTTAGGGATTTTTTTATATAACAGACAGCTAAACTTCCAATAATTGTTTGTAACTTTACGATCACTTTAGCTGCTTCCCAAATGAACATGATACTAAATTTCAGTAGAACTTCCATCGGTTTCCCAATGATCTAAAATCTCGCCTCAATTCGCCCATCGAACCTTTAGTTCCAAATCTATTGAAACGATGCAAAATCACTCTGTTCCATGATTTTGCCTTTGATATCATTGTTTTAGTGCTTTTAAATTGTCTGATCATGATTTTATGCGCTTGCTATACATAATTTCTTTAGTTTTTGTCGTTTCTTTGCCGCCAAAATGATGCTAGTGGCCCGAAAAGCACATGTAATGAGTTCTATTTTGGTCAAAAGCAACAAGCTTAAGATATCCCAAATAATCTTTTTTCAGCTCCTGCAAACGCAATCTTCAAGTCCGAACTTGATTTTCCATAAAACACGTTTTGGGGGCTGCTTTAGTGAGCCCCGGTCAAACTTGCATGGAATTTGTTCCAACTTTAGAATGACATTAGCTGCATCTCAAATGGACCCCATATTAAATTACACGTCAAAATTACATCATCTGCCTGGCGAGCCAAAATCTCGCCCCAATTGAACTTCGTCTCCAAATCCGTATGAAACCTTGTCAAATCCTTTACTTTGGCTTTCGTATCATTATTTCACCGTTTTTAAGTTTCCTAACTCTTCTTTTTTACTATTCATAACGTGTTCAGTCTTTTATCGTGTCGTTGCCGCCTAAACGATGTGCGACCTCAGTGCCTTCGATAGCACATCAATTAACTTTTATTTTCATCAAATAACATGTTTTAGCTTCCAAAAATGTGATCTTCATGTCCTAAGCCAAGCTTTCCTTAAACCGTGTTTTAGGGGCGGTTTTAGTGAACGCGCATCAATCCTGCCCAAAATTTGTTCGAACTATGCAATCGCCACAGTTGCGTCCCAAATGGACCCCATATTAAATTTCACACCAAAATTACATGATTTGCCTAGTGATCTAAGATCTCACCCCAATCAACCTTCGGCTCTAGATCGGTATGAAACCTTTTCATGTGTTTCCAAACCCTTTATTTTACCTTTAATATAATTGTTTTAGTGTTTTTAAATTGAATAACCATTTTTTTAAGCGCTTGCTATTCATGATTTGTTTGGCTTTTGCCATTTCTTTGCCATTAAAATGATCCTTGTGGCTCGGAAAACACAACTAATAAGTTTTCCTTCAGCCAAAAGCAGCTTTGAAATATCCCAAATGTCGCCTCTATTCATTCCGATTGGATCTTTGGTTCCAAATCAGCATGAAACCCTGTCAAATCTTTCGAACCTTTATTTTACCTTTAATATCATTATTTCACCGCTTTTATGTCGTCTGACTGTTATTTTAAATAACTTCTTTAGCCTTTGCCATTTCATTACCACCAAAAAGATCTATTACCTTAGTACCCTCGATAGCATATCAATTAACTTTTATTTTTGTCACAAAGTAATCCTTAAATATCCCAAATAACATGTTTTAGCTTTCTGAAATGTCATCTTCAACCTTTGTTTTCCTTATAACTTGTTTTAGGGATTGTTTTAGCTAACTGACAGCGAACCTGCCCATAATTGTTTGGAACTTTACGATCACCTTAGCTGCGTCCCAAATGAACATGATACTAAATTTCAGGTAGAACTTCCATCGGTTTCCCAGCGATCTAAAATCTCGCCTCAATTCGCCCCACTGGAACCTTTAGTTCCAAATCTATTCAGAACAGTGCAAAATCACTCCTGTTCCATGATTTTGCCTTTGATATCATTGTTTTAGTGCTTTTAAATTGTCTGATCATGATTTTATGCGCTTGCTATACATAATTTCTTTAGTTTTTGTCGTTTCTTTGCCGCCAAAATGATGCTAGTGGCCCGAAAAGCACATGTAATGAGTTCTATTTTGGTCAAAAGCAACAAGCTTAAGATATCCCAAATAATCTTTTTTTAGCTCCTGCAAACGCAATCTTCAAGTCCGAACTTGATTTTCCATAAAACACGTTTTGGGGGCTGCTTTAGTGAGCCCCGGTCAAACTTGCATGGAATTTGTTCCAACTTTAGAATGACATTAGCTGCATCTCAAATGGACCCCATATTAAATTACACGTCAAAATTACATCATCTGCCTGGCGAGCCAAAATCTCGCCCCAATTGAACTTCGTCTCCAAATCCGTATGAAACCTTGTCAAATCCTTTACTTTGGCTTTCGTATTATTATTTCACCGTTTTTAAGTTTCCTAACTCTTCTTTTTTACTATTCATAACGTGTTCAGTCTTTTATCGTGTCGTTGCCGCCTAAACGATGTGCGACCTCAGTGCCTTCGATAGCACATCAATTAACTTTTATTTTCATCAAATAACATGTTTTAGCTTCCAGAAATGTGATCTTCATGTCCTAAGCCAAGCTTTCCTTAAACCGTGTTTTAGGGGCGGTTTTAGTGAACGCGCATCAATCCTGCCCAAAATTTGTTCGAACTATGCAATCGCCACAGTTGCGTCCCAAATGGACCCCATATTAAATTTCACACCAAAATTACATGATTTGCCTAGTGATCTAAGATCTCACCCCAATCAACCTTCGGCTCTAGATCGGTATGAAACCTTTTCATGTGTTTCCAAACCCTTTATTTTACCTTTAATATAATTGTTTTAGTGTTTTTAAATTGAATAACCATTTTTTTAAGCGCTTGCTATTCATGATTTGTTTGGCTTTTGCCATTTCTTTGCCATTAAAATGATCCTTGTGGCTCGGAAAACACAACTAATAAGTTTTCCTTCAGCCAAAAGCAGCTTTGAAATATCCCAAATGTCGCCTCTATTCATTCCGATTGGATCTTTGGTTCCAAATCAGCATGAAACCCTGTCAAATCTTTCGAACCTTTATTTTACCTTTAATATCATTATTTCACCGCTTTTATGTCGTCTGACTGTTATTTTAAATAACTTCTTTAGCCTTTGCCATTTCATTACCACCAAAAAGATCTATTACCTTAGTACCCTCGATAGCATATCAATTAACTTTTATTTTTGTCACAAAGTAATCCTTAAATATCCCAAATAACATGTTTTAGCTTTCTGAAATGTCATCTTCAACCTTTGTTTTCCTTATAACTTGTTTTAGGGATTGTTTTAGCTAACTGACAGCGAACCTGCCCATAATTGTTTGGAACTTTACGATCACCTTAGCTGCGTCCCAAATGAACATGATACTAAATTTCAGGTAGAACTTCCATCGGTTTCCAATGATCTAAAATCTCGCCTCAATTATTCTACTGGAACCTTTAGTTCCAAATCTATTCAGAACAGTGCAAAATCACTCCTGTTCCATGATTTTGCCTTTGATATCATTGTTTTAGTGCTTTTAAATTGTCTGATCATGATTTTATGCGCTTGCTATACATAATTAGTTTTTGTCGTTTCTTTGCCGCCAAAATGATGCTAGTGGCCCGAAAAGCACATGTAATGAGTTCTATTTTGGTCAAAAGCAACAAGCTTAAGATATCCCAAATAATCTTTTTTCAGCTCCTGCAAACGCAATCTTCAAGTCCGAACTTGATTTTCCATAAAACACGTTTTGGGGGCTGCTTTAGTGAGCCCCGGTCAAACTTGCATGGAATTTGTTCCAACTTTAGAATGACATTAGCTGCATCTCAAATGGACCCCATATTAAATTACACGTCAAAATTACATCATCTGCCTGGCGAGCCAAAATCTCGCCCCAATTGAACTTCGTCTCCAAATCCGTATGAAACCTTGTCAAATCCTTTACTTTGGCTTTCGTATTATTATTTCACCGTTTTTAAGTTTCCTAACTCTTCTTTTTTACTATTCATAACGTGTTCAGTCTTTTATCGTGTCGTTGCCGCCTAAACGATGTGCGACCTCAGTGCCTTCGATAGCACATCAATTAACTTTTATTTTCATCAAATAACATGTTTTAGCTTCCAGAAATGTGATCTTCATGTCCTAAGCCAAGCTTTCCTTAAACCGTGTTTTAGGGCGGTTTTAGTGAACGCGCATCAATCCTGCCCAAAATTTGTTCGAACTATGCAATCGCCACGATTGCGTCCCAAATGGACCAAATATTTAATTTCACAACTAAATTAGATGATTTTCCTAGTTATCTAAGATATCACTCCACTCAACGTTCTGTTCTAGATCTGTATGAAACCTTTTCATGTGTTTCCAAACCCTTTATTTTACCTTTAATATAATTGTTTTAGTGTTTTTAAATTGAATAACCATTTTTTTAAGCGCTTGCTATTCATGATTTGTTTGGCTTTTGCCATTTCTTTGCCATTAAAATGATCCTTGTGGCTCGGAAAACACAACTAATAAGTTTTCCTTCAGCCAAAAGCAGCTTTGAAATATCCCAAATGTCGCCTCTATTCATTCCGATTGGATCTTTGGTTCCAAATCAGCATGAAACCCTGTCAAATCTTTCGAACCTTTATTTTACCTTTAATATCATTATTTCACCGCTTTTATGTCGTCCGACTGTTATTTTAAATAACTTCTTTAGCCTTTGCCATTTCATTACCACCAAAAAGATCTATTACCTTAGTACCCTCGATAGCATATCAATTAACTTTTATTTTTGTCACAAAGTAAACCTTAAATATCCCAAATAACATGTTTTAGCTTTCTGAAATGTCATCTTCAACCTTTGTTTTCCTTATAACTTGTTTTAGGGATTGTTTTAGCTAACTGACAGCGAACCTGCCCATAATTGTTTGGAACTTTACGATCACCTTAGCTGCGTCCCAAATGAACATGATACTAAATTTCAGGTAGAACTTCCATCGGTTTCCCAGCGATCTAAAATCTCGCCTCAATTCGCCCCACTGGAACCTTTAGTTCCAAATCTATTGAAACGATTGCAAAATCACTCCTGTTCCATGATTTTGCCTTTGATATCATTGTTTTAGTGCTTTTAAATTGTCGATCATGATTTTATGCGCTATATACATAATTTCTTTAGTTTTTGTCGTTTCTTTGCCGCCAAAATGATGCTAGTGGCCCGAAAAGCACATGTAATGAGTTCTATTTTGGTCAAAAGCAACAAGCTTAAGATATCCCAAATAATCTTTTTTCAGCTCCTGCAAACGCAATCTTCAAGTCCGAACTTGATTTTCCATAAAACACGTTTTGGGGGCTGCTTTAGTGAGCCCCGGTCAAACTTGCATGGAATTTGTTCCAACTTTAGAATGACATTAGCTGCATCTCAAATGGACCCCATATTAAATTACACGTCAAAATTACATCATCTGCCTGGCGAGCCAAAATCTCGCCCCAATTGAACTTCGTCTCCAAATCCGTATGAAACCTTGTCAAATCCTTTACTTTGGCTTTCGTATCATTATTTCACCGTTTTTAAGTTTCCTAACTCTTCTTTTTTACTATTCATAACGTGTTCAGTCTTTTATCGTGTCGTTGCCTCCTAAACGATGTGCGACCTCAGTGCCATCGATAGCACATCAATTAACTTTTATTTTCATCAAATAACATGTTTTAGCTTCCAGAAATGTGATCTTCATGTCCTAAGCCAAGCTTTCCTTAAACCGTGTTTTAGGGGCGGTTTTAGTGAACGCGCATCAATACTGCCAAAAATTAGATAGAACTAAGAAATCGACAAAGTTGCGTCCCAAATGGACCCCATATTAAATTTCACACCAAAATTACATGATTTGCCTAGTGATCTAAGATCTCACCCCAATCAACCTTCGGCTCTAGATCGGTATGAAACCTTTTCATGTATTTCCAAACCCTTTATTTTACATTTAATATAATTGTTTTAGTGTTTTTAAATTGAATAACCATTTTTTTAAGCGCTTGCTATTCATGATTTGTTTGGCTTTTGCCATTTCTTTGCCATTAAAATGATCCTTGTGGCTCGGAAAACACAACTAATAAGTTTTCCTTCAGCCAAAAGCAGCTTTGAAATATCCCAAATGTCGCCTCTATTCATTCCGATTGGATCTTTGGTTCCAAATCAGCATGAAACCCTGTCAAATCTTTCGAACCTTTATTTTACCTTTAATATCATTATTTCACCGCTTTTATGTCGTCTGACTGTTATTTTAAATAACTTCTTTAGCCTTTGCCATTTCATTACCACCAAAAAGATCTATTACCTTAGTACCCTCGATAGCATATCAATTAACTTTTATTTTTGTCACAAAGTAATCCTTAAATATCCCAAATAACATGTTTTAGCTTTCTGAAATGTCATCTTCAACCTTTGTTTTCCTTATAACTTGTTTTAGGGATTGTTTTAGCTAATCGACAATGAACCTGTCCATAATTGTTTGGAACTTTACGATCACCTTAGCTGCGTCCCAATTGAACATGATATTATATTTCAGGTAGAACTTCCATCGGTTTCCAGTGATCTAAAATCTCGCCTCAATTACTTAATGGAACCTTTAGTTCCAAATCTATTGAAACGATGCAAAATCACTCCTGTTCCATGATTTTGCCTTTGATATCATTGTTTTAGTGCTTTTAAATTGTCTGATCATGATTTTATGCGCTTGCTATACATAATTTCTTTAGTTTTTGTCGTTTCTTTGCCGCCAAAATGATGCTAGTGGCCCGAAAAGCACATGTAATGAGTTCTATTTTGGTCAAAAGCAACAAGCTTAAGATATCCCAAATAATCTTTTTTCAGCTCCTGCAAGCGCAATCTTCAAGTCGAACTTGATTTTCCATAAAACACGTTTTGGGGCTGCTTTAGTGAGCCAGTCAAACTTGCATGGAATTTGTTCCAACTTTAGAATGACATTAGCTGCATCTCAAATGGACCCCATATTAAATTACACGTCAAAATTACATCATCTGCCTGGCGAGCCAAAATCTCGCCCCAATTGAACTTCGTCTCCAAATCCGTATGAAACCTTGTCAAATCCTTTACTTTGGCTTTCGTATCATTATTTCACCGTTTTTAAGTTTCCTAACTCTTCTTTTTTACTATTCATAACGTGTTCAGTCTTTTATCGTGTCGTTGCCGCCTAAACGATGTGCGACCTCAGTGCCTTCGATAGCACATCAATTAACTTTTATTTTCATCAAATAACATGTTTTAGCTTCCAGAAATGTGATCTTCATGTCCTGAGCCAAGCTTTCCTTAAACCGTGTTTTAGGGGAGGTTTTAGTGAACGCGCATCAATCCTGCCCAAAATTTGTTCGAACTATGCAATCGCCACAGTTGCGTCCCAAATGGACCCCATATTAAATTTCACACCAAAATTACATGATTTGCCTAGTGATCTAAGATTTCACCCCAATCAACCTTCGGCTCTAGATCGGTATGAAACCTTTTCATGTGTTTCTAAACCCTTTATTTTACCTTTAATATAATTGTTTTAGTGTTTTTAAATTGAATAACCATTTTTTTAAGCGCTTGCTATTCATGATTTGTTTGGCTTTTGCCATTTCTTTGCCATTAAAATGATCCTTGTGGCTCGGAAAACACAACTAATAAGTTTTCCTTCAGTCAAAAGCAGCTTTGAAATATCCCAAATGTCGCCTCTATTCATTCCGATTGGATCTTTGGTTCCAAATCAGCATGAAACCCTGTCAAATCTTTCGAACCTTTATTTTACCTTTAATATCATTATTTCACTGCTTTTATGTCGTCTGACTGTTATTTTAAATAACTTCTTTAGCCTTTGCCATTTCATTACCACCAAAAAGATCTATTACCTTAGTACCCTCGATAGCATATCAATTAACTTTTATTTTTGTCACAAAGTAATCCTTAAATATCCCAAATAACATGTTTTAGCTTTCTGAAATGTCATCTTCAACCTTTGTTTTCCTTATAACTTGTTTTAGGGATTGTTTTAGCTAACTGACAGCGAACCTGCCCATAATTGTTTGGAACTTTACGATCACCTTAGCTGCGTCCCAAATGAACATGATACTAAATTTCAGGTAGAACTTCCATCGGTTTCCCAGCGATCTAAAATCTCGCCTCAATTCGCCCTTTGGAACCTTTAGTTCCAAATCTATTGAAACGATTGCAAAATCACTCCTGTTCCATGATTTTGCCTTTGATATCATTGTTTTAGTGCTTTTAAATTGTCTGATCATGATTTTATGCGCTTGCTATACATAATTTCTTTAGTTTTTGTCGTTTCTTTGCCGCCAAAATGATGCTAGTGGCCCGAAAAGCACATGTAATGAGTTCTATTTTGGTCAAAAGCAACAAGCTTAAGATATCCCAAATAATCTTTTTTCAGCTCCTGCAAACGCAATCTTCAAGTCCGAACTTGATTTTCCATAAAACACGTTTTGGGGGCTGCTTTAGTGAGCCCCGGTCAAACTTGCATGGAATTTGTTCCAACTTTAGAATGACATTAGCTGCATCTCAAATGGACCCCATATTAAATTACACGTCAAAATTACATCATCTGCCTGGCGAGCCAAAATCTCCCCAATTGAACTTCGTCTCCAAATCCGTATGAAACCTTGTCAAATCCTTTACTTTGGCTTTCGTATCATTATTTCACCGTTTTTAAGTTTCCTAACTCTTCTTTTTTACTATTCATAACGTGTTCAGTCTTTTATCGTGTCGTTGCCGCCTAAATGATGTGCGACCTCAGTGCCATCGATAGCACATCAATTAACTTTTATTTTCATCAAATAACATGTTTTAGCTTCCAGAAATGTGATCTTCATGTCCTAAGCCAAGCTTTCCTTAAACCGTGTTTTAGGGGCGGTTTTAGTGAACGCGCATCAATCCTGCCCAAAATTTGTTCGAACTATGCAATCGCCACAGTTGCGTCCCAAATGGACCCCATATTAAATTTCACACCAAAATTACATGATTTGCCTAGTGATCTAAGATTTCACCCCAATCAACCTTCGGCTCTAGATCGGTATGAAACCTTTTCATGTGTTTCCAAACCCTTTATTTTACCTTTAATATAATTGTTTTAGTGTTTTTAAATTGAATAACCATTTTTTTAAGCGCTTGCTATTCATGATTTGTTTGGCTTTTGCCATTTCTTTGCCATTAAAATGATCCTTGTGGCTCGGAAAACACATCTAATAAGTTTTCCTTCAGTCAAAAGCAGCTTTGAAATATCCCAAATGTCACCTCTATTCATTCCGATTGGATCTTTGGTTCCAAATCAGCATGAAACCCTGTCAAATCTTTCGAACCTTTATTTTACCTTTAACATCATTATTTCACTGCTTTTATGTCGTCTGACTGTTATTTTAAATAACTTCTTTAGCCTTTGCCATTTCATTACCACCAAAAAGATCTATTACCTTAGTACCCTCGATAGCATATCAATTAACTTTTATTTTTGTCACAAAGTAATCCTTAAATATCCCAAATAACATGTTTTAGCTTTCTGAAATGTCATCTTCAACCTTTGTTTTCCTTATAACTTGTTTTAGGGATTGTTTTAGCTAACTGAAAGCGAACCTGCCCATAATTGTTTGGAACTTTACGATCACCTTAGCTGCGTCCCAAATGAACATGATACTAAATTTCATGTAGAACTTCCATCGGTTTCCCAGCGATCTAAAATCTCGCCTCAATTCGCCCCACTGGAACCTTTAGTTCCAAATCTATTAAGAACAGTGCAAAATCACTCCTGTTCCCTGATTTTGCCTTTGATATCATTGTTTTAGTGCTTTTAAATTGTCTGATCATGATTTTATGCTCTTGCTATACATAATTTCTTTAGTTTTTGTCATTTCTTTGCCGCCAAAATGATCCTAGTGGCCCGAAAAGCACATGTAATGAGTTATATTTTGGTCAAAAGCAACAACCTTAAGATATTGTTCCAACTTTAGAATGACAATAGTTGCATCTCAAATGGACCCCATATTAAATTACACGTCAAAATTACATCATCTGCCTGGTGAGCCAAAATCTCGCCCCAACTGAACTTCGTCTCCAAATCCGTATGAAACCTTGTCAAATCCTTTACTTTGGCTTTCGTATCATTATTTCACCGTTTTTAAGTTTCCTAACTCTTCTTTTTTACTATTCATAACGTGTTCAGTCTTTTATCGTGTCGTTGCCGCCTAAACGATGTGCGACCTTAGTGCCTTCGATAGCAGATCAATTAACTTTTATTTTCATCAAATAACATGTTTTAGCTTCCAGAAATGTGATCTTCATGTCCTAAGCCAAGCTTTCCTTAAACTGTGTTTTAGGGGCGGTTTTAGTGAACGCCCATCAATCCTGCCCAAAACTTGTTCGAACTATGCAATCGCCACAGTTGCGTCCCAAATGGACCCCATATTAAATTTCACACCAAAATTACATGATTTGCCTAGTGATCTAAGATCTCACCCCAATCAACCTTCGGCTCTAGATCGGTATGAAACCTTTTCATGTGTTTCCAAACCCTTTATTTTACCTTTAATATAATTGTTTTAGTGTTTTTAAATTGAATAACCATTTTTTTAAGCGCTTGCTATTCATGATTTGTTTGGCTTTTGCCATTTCTTTGCCATTAAAATGATCCTTGTGGCTCGGAAAACACAACTAATAAGTTTTCCTTCAGTCAAAAGCAGCTTTAAAATATCCCAAATGTCGTCTCTATTCATTCCGATTGGATCTTTGGTTCCAAATCAGCATGAAACCCTGTCAAATCTTTCGAACCTTTTTTTTTCCTTTAATATCATTATTTCACTGCTTTTATGTCGTCTGACTGTTATTTTAAATAACTTCTTTAGCCTTTGCCATTTCATTACCACCAAAAAGATCTATTACCTTAGTACCCTCGATAGCATATCAATTAACTTTTATTTTTGTCACAAAGTAATCCTTAAATATCCCAAATAACATGTTTTAGCTTTCTGAAATGTCATCTTCAACCTTTGTTTTCCTTATAACTTGTTTTAGGGATTGTTTTAGCTAACTGACAACGAACCTGCCCATAATTGTTTGGAACTTTACGATCACCTTAGCTGCGTCCCAAATGAACATGATACTAAATTTCAGGTAGAACTTCCATCGGTTTCCCAGCGATCTAAAATCTCGCCTCAATTCGCCCCACTGGAACCTTTAGTTCCAAATCTATTCAGAACAGTGCAAAATCACTCCTGTTCCATGATTTTGCCTTTGATATCATTGTTTTAGTGCTTTTAAATTGTCTGATCATGATTTTATGCGGTTGCTATACATAATTTCTTTAGTTTTTGTCGTTTCTTTGCCGCCAAAATGATGCTAGTGGCCCGAAAAGCACATGTAATGAGTTCTATTTTGGTCAAAAGCAACAACCTTAAGATATCCCAAATAATCTTTTTTCAGCTCCTGCAAACGCAATCTTCAAGTCCGAACTTGATTTTCTATAAAACACGTTTTGGGGGCTGCTTTAGTGAGCCCCGGTCAAACTTGCATGGAATTTGTTCCAACTTTAGAATGACATTAGCTGCATCTCAAATGGACCCCATATTAAATTACACGTCAAAATTACATCATCTGCCTGGCGAGCCAAAATCTCGCCCCAATTGAACTTCGTCTCCAAATCCGTATGAAACCTTGTCAAATCCTTTACTTTGGCTTTCGTATCATTATTTCACCGTTTTTAAGTTTCCTAACTCTTCTTTTTTACTATTCATAACGTGTTCAGTCTTTTATCGTGTCGTTGCCGCCTAAACGATGTGCGACCTTAGTGCCTTCGATGGCACATCAATTAACTTTTATTTTCATCAAAAACAAATTTAAAACATCCCAAATAGCTTGTTTTAGCTTCCAGAAATGTGATCTTCATGTCCTAGCCCAAGCTTTCCTTAAACCGTGTTTTAGGGGCGATTTTAGTGAATGCTCATCAATCCTGCCCAAAATTCGTGCGAACTATGCAAATGACACAATTGCGTCCCAAATGGACTCCATATTAAATTTCGCACCAAAATTAACCTTCGGCTCCAGATCAGTATGAAACCTTTTCATATGTTTCCAAACCCTTTATTTTCACCTTTAATATGATTATTTTAGTGTTTTTAAATTGACTGATCATTTTTTTGAGCGCTTGCTATTCATGATTTGTTTAGCTTTAAAATAAGTTTTCCTTCGTTCAAAAGCAGCATTAAAATATCCCAAATGTCGCCTCTATTCATTCCTATTGAATCTTTGGTTCCAAATCCATGAAACCTTGTCAAATCTTTCGAACCCTTTATTTTACATTTAATATCATTATTTCACTGTTTTTATGTTGTCTGACTCTTATTTTCAACGTTTCACTATTCATAACTTCTTTAGTCTTTGCCATTTCATTACCACCAAAAAGATCTGTTACCTTAGTACCCTCGATAGCATATCAATTAACTTTTATTTTTGTCACAAAGTAATTCTTAAATATCCCAAATAACTTGTTTTAGCTTCGAAATGTCATTTTCAACCCTGGTTTTCCATAAAAATTGTTTTAGGGGCTGTTTTAGCTAACTGACAGCGAACCTGCCCATAATTGTTTCGAACTTTACGATCACCTTAGCTGCGTCCCAAATGAACATGATACTAAATTTCAGGTAGAACTTCCATCGGTTGCCCAGCGATCTAAAATCTCGCCTTAATTCGCCCCACTTGGAACCTTTAGTTCCAAATATATTGAACGGTTGCAAAATCATTGCTGTTCCTTGATTTTGCCTTTCATATCATTATTTCAGTGCTTTTAAATTGTTTGATCATGATTTTATACGCCGCTATATAAAATTTGTTTAGTTTTGTCTTTTCTTTGCCGTAAAATGATCCTAGTGGCCTGAAAAAGCACATTCAAAGTGTTCTATTTTAGTCGAAAACAACAGCCTTAAGATATCCCAAATAACCTCTTTTCAGCTCCTACAAATGCGATCATGAAGTCCGAACCTGATTTTCTATAAAACACGTTTTGGGGGCTGCTTTAGTGAGCCCCGGTCAAACTTACATGGAAGTTGTTCCAACTTTAGAATGACTTTAGCTGCATCCCAAATGGACCTCATATTAAATTTCACGTCACAATTGCATCATTTGCCTGGCGACCCAAAATCTCGCCCCAATTGAACTTCGGCTCCAAATCCGTATAAAACCTTGTCAAATCTCTCAAATCCTTTACTTTGGCTTTCGTATCATTATTTCACTGTTTTTAAGTTTCCTAACTCTTCTTTTTTACTATTCATAACGTGTTCAGTCTTTTATCGTGTCGTTGCCACCTAAACGATGTGCGACCTCAGTGCCATCGATAGCACATCAATTAACTTTTATTTTCATCAAATAACTTGTTTTAGCTTCCCGAAATGTGATGTTCATGTCCTAACCCAAGCTTTCCTTAAATCGTGTTTTAGGGGCGGGTTTAGTGAATGCGCATCAATCCTGCCCAAAATTCGTTCGAATTATGCCATCGCCACAGTTGCGTCGCAAATGGACCCAATATTGAATTTCACACCAAAAGTACATGATTTGCCTAGTGATCTAAGATCTAACCCCAATCAACCTTCGGCTCCAGATCTGTATGAAACCTTTTCATGTGTTTCCAAACCCTATATTTTACCTTTAATATAATTGTTTTAGTGTTTTTAAATTGACTAACCATTTTTTTAAGCGCTTGCTATTCATGATTTGTTTGGCTTTTGCCATTTCTTTGCCATTAAAATGATCCTTGTGGCTCGGAAAACACAACTAATAAGTTTTCCTTCAGTCAAAAGCAGCTTTAAAATATTCCAAATGTCGCCTCTATTCATTCCGATTGGATCTTTGGTTCCAAATCAGCATGAAACCCTGTCAAATCTTTCGAACCCTTCATTTTACCTTTAATATCATTATTTCACTGTTTTTATGTCGTCTGACTCTTATTTTAAATAACTTCTTTAGCCTTTGCCATTTCATTACCACCAAAAAGATCTATTACCTTAGTACCCTCGATAGCATATCAATTAACTTTTATTTTTGTCACAAAGTAATCCTTAAATATCCCAAATAACATGTTTTAGCTTTCTGAAATGTCATCTTCAACCTTTGTTTTCCTTATAACTTGTTTTAGGGATTGTTTTAGCTAACTGACAGCGAACCTGCCCATAATTCTTTCGAACTTTACGATCACCTTAGCTGCATCCCAACTGAACATGATACTAAATTTCAGGTAGAACTTCCATCGGTTTCCCAGCGATCTAAAATCTCGCCTCAATTCGCCCCACTGGAACCTTTAGTTCCAAATCTATTCAGAACAGTGCAAAATCACTCCTGTTCCCTGATTTTGCCTTTGATATCATTGTTTTAGTGCTTTTAAATTGTCTGATCATGATTTTATGCTCTTGCTATACATAATTTCTTTAGTTTTTGTCATTTCTTTGCCGCCAAAATGATCCTAGTGGCCCGAAAAGCACATGTAATGAGTTATATTTTGGTCAAAAGCAACAACCTTAAGATATTGTTCCAACTTTAGAATGACAATAGTTGCATCTCAAATGGACCCCATATTAAATTACACGTCAAAATTACATCATCTGCCTGGTGAGCCAAAATCTCGCCCCAACTGAACTTCGTCTCCAAATCCGTATGAAACCTTGTCAAATCCTTTACTTTGGCTTTCGTATCATTATTTCACCGTTTTTAAGTTTCCTAACTCTTCTTTTTTACTATTCATAACGTGTTCAGTCTTTTATCGTGTCGTTGCCGCCTAAACGATGTGCGACCTTAGTGCCTTCGATAGCAGATCAATTAACTTTTATTTTCATCAAATAACATGTTTTAGCTTCCAGAAATGTGATCTTCATGTCCTAAGCCAAGCTTTCCTTAAACTGTGTTTTAGGGGCGGTTTTAGTGAACGCCCATCAATCCTGCCCAAAACTTGTTCGAACTATGCAATCGCCACAGTTGCGTCCCAAATGGACCCCATATTAAATTTCACACCAAAATTACATGATTTGCCTAGTGATCTAAGATCTCACCCCAATCAACCTTCGGCTCTAGATCGGTATGAAACCTTTTCATGTGTTTCCAAACCCTTTATTTTACCTTTAATATAATTGTTTTAGTGTTTTTAAATTGAATAACCATTTTTTTAAGCGCTTGCTATTCATGATTTGTTTGGCTTTTGCCATTTCTTTGCCATTAAAATGATCCTTGTGGCTCGGAAAACACAACTAATAAGTTTTCCTTCAGTCAAAAGCAGCTTTAAAATATCCCAAATGTCGTCTCTATTCATTCCGATTGGATCTTTGGTTCCAAATCAGCATGAAACCCTGTCAAATCTTTCGAACCTTTTTTTTTCCTTTAATATCATTATTTCACTGCTTTTATGTCGTCATTTGTTATTTTAAATAACTTCTTTAGCCTTTGCCATTTCATTACCACCAAAAAGATCTATTACCTTAGTACCCTCGATAGCATATCAATTAACTTTTATTTTTGTCACAAAGTAATCCTTAAATATCCCAAATAACATGTTTTAGCTTTCTGAAATGTCATCTTCAACCTTTGTTTTCCTTATAACTTGTTTTAGGGATTGTTTTAGCTAACTGACAACGAACCTGCCCATAATTGTTTGGAACTTTACGATCACCTTAGCTGCGTCCCAAATGAACATGATACTAAATTTCAGGTAGAACTTCCATCGGTTTCAATGATCTAAAATCTCGCCTCAATTCGCCCCACTGGAACCTTTAGTTCCAAATCTATTCAGAACAGTGCAAAATCACTCCTGTTCCATGATTTTGCCTTTGATATCATTGTTTTAGTGCTTTTAAATTGTCTGATCATGATTTTATGCGGTTGCTATACATAATTTCTTTAGTTTTTGTCGTTTCTTTGCCGCCAAAATGATGCTAGTGGCCCGAAAAGCACATGTAATGAGTTCTATTTTGGTCAAAAGCAACAACCTTAAGATATCCCAAATAATCTTTTTTCAGCTCCTGCAAACGCAATCTTCAAGTCCGAACTTGATTTTCTATAAAACACGTTTTGGGGGCTGCTTTAGTGAGCCCCGGTCAAACTTGCATGGAATTTGTTCCAACTTTAGAATGACATTAGCTGCATCTCAAATGGACCCCATATTAAATTACACGTCAAAATTACATCATCTGCCTGGCGAGCCAAAATCTCGCCCCAATTGAACTTCGTCTCCAAATCCGTATGAAACCTTGTCAAATCCTTTACTTTGGCTTTCGTATCATTATTTCACCGTTTTTAAGTTTCCTAACTCTTCTTTTTTACTATTCATAACGTGTTCAGTCTTTTATCGTGTCGTTGCCGCCTAAACGATGTGCGACCTTAGTGCCTTCGATAGCACATCAATTAACTTTTATTTTCATCAAAAACAAATTTAAAACATCCCAAATAGCTTGTTTTAGCTTCCAGAAATGTGATCTTCATGTCCTAGCCCAAGCTTTCCTTAAACCGTGTTTTAGGGGCGATTTTAGTGAATGCTCATCAATCCTGCCCAAAATTCGTGCGAACTATGCAAATGACACAATTGCGTCCCAAATGGACTCCATATTAAATTTCGCACCAAAATTAACCTTCGGCTCCAGATCAGTATGAAACCTTTTCATATGTTTCCAAACCCTTTATTTTCACCTTTAATATGATTATTTTAGTGTTTTTAAATTGACTGATCATTTTTTTGAGCGCTTGCTATTCATGATTTGTTTAGCTTTAAAATAAGTTTTCCTTCTGTCAAAAGCAGCTTTAAAATATCCCAAATGTCGCCTCTATTCATTCCGATTGAATCTTTGGTTCCAAATCCGCATGAAACCTTGTCAAATCTTTCGAACCCTTTATTTTACATTTAATATCATTATTTCACTGTTTTTATGTTGTCTGACTCTTATTTTCAACGTTTCACTATTCATAACTTCTTTAGTCTTTGCCATTTCATTACCACCAAAAAGATCTGTTACCTTAGTACCCTCGATAGCATATCAATTAACTTTTATTTTTGTCACAAAGTAATTCTTAAATATCCCAAATAACTTGTTTTAGCTTTCTGAAATGTCATCTTCAACCCTGGTTTTCCATAAAAATTGTTTTAGGGGCTGTTTTAGCTAACTGACAACGAACCTGCCCATAATTGTTTCGAACTTTACGATCACCTTAGCTGCGTCCCAAATGAACATGATACTAAATTTCAGGTAGAACTTCCATCGGTTGCCCAGCGATCTAAAATCTCGCCTTTATTCTAACAACTGTAACCGTTAGTTCAAAATATCTTCGGAACGGTGCAAAATCATTGGTGTTCCTTGATTTTGCCTTTCATATCATTATTTCAGTGCTTTTTATTTGTTTTATCATGATTTTATACGCCGCTATATAAAATTTGTTTAGTTTTTGTCTTTTCTTTGCCGCCAAAATGATCCTAGTGGCCTGAAAAAGCACATTCAAAGTGTTCTATTTTAGTCGAAAACAACAGCCTTAAGATATCCCAAATAACCTCTTTTCAGCTCCTACAAATGCGATCATGAAGTCCGAACCTGATTTTCTATAAAACACGTTTTGGGGGCTGCTTTAGTGAGCCCCGGTCAAACTTACATGGAAGTTGTTCCAACTTTAGAATGACTTTAGCTGCATCCCAAATGGACCTCATATTAAATTTCACGTCACAATTGCATCATTTGCCTGGCGACCCAAAATCTCGCCCCAATTGAACTTCGGCTCCAAATCCGTATAAAACCTTGTCAAATCTCTCAAATCCTTTACTTTGGCTTTCGTATCATTATTTCACTGTTTTTAAGTTTCCTAACTCTTCTTTTTTACTATTCATAACGTGTTCAGTCTTTTATCGTGTCGTTGCCACCTAAACGATGTGCGACCTCAGTGCCATCGATAGCACATCAATTAACTTTTATTTTCATCAAATAACTTGTTTTAGCTTCCCGAAATGTGATGTTCATGTCCTAACCCAAGCTTTCCTTAAATCGTGTTTTAGGGGCGGGTTTAGTGAATGCGCATCAATCCTGCCCAAAATTCGTTCGAATTATGCCATCGCCACAGTTGCGTCGCAAATGGACCCAATATTGAATTTCACACCAAAAGTACATGATTTGCCTAGTGATCTAAGATCTAACCCCAATCAACCTTCGGCTCCAGATCTGTATGAAACCTTTTCATGTGTTTCCAAACCCTATATTTTACCTTTAATATAATTGTTTTAGTGTTTTTAAATTGACTAACCATTTTTTTAAGCGCTTGCTATTCATGATTTGTTTGGCTTTTGCCATTTCTTTGCCATTAAAATGATCCTTGTGGCTCGGAAAACACAACTAATAAGTTTTCCTTCAGTCAAAAGCAGCTTTAAAATATTCCAAATGTCGCCTCTATTCATTCCGATTGGATCTTTGGTTCCAAATCAGCATGAAACCCTGTCAAATCTTTCGAACCCTTCATTTTACCTTTAATATCATTATTTCACTGTTTTTATGTCGTCTGACTCTTATTTTAAATAACTTCTTTAGCCTTTGCCATTTCATTACCACCAAAAAGATCTATTACCTTAGTACCCTCGATAGCATATCAATTAACTTTTATTTTTGTCACAAAGTAATCCTTAAATATCCCAAATAACATGTTTTAGCTTTCTGAAATGTCATCTTCAACCTTTGTTTTCCTTATAACTTGTTTTAGGGATTGTTTTAGCTAACTGACAGCGAACTGCCCATAATTCTTTCGAACTTTACGATCACCTTAGCTGCATCCCAACTGAACATGATACTAAATTTCAGGTAGAACTTCCATCGGTTTCCATGATCTAAAATCTCGCCTCAATTATTTACTGGAACCTTTAGTTCCAAATCTATTCAGAACAGTGCAAAATCACTCCTGTTCCCTGATTTTGCCTTTGATATCATTGTTTTAGTGCTTTTAAATTGTCTGATCATGATTTTATGCTCTTGCTATACATAATTTCTTTAGTTTTTGTCATTTCTTTGCCTCATAAATGATCCTAGTGGCCCGAAAAGCACATGTAATGAGATATATTTTTGTCAAAAGCAACAACCGTAAGATATTGTTCCAACTTTAGAATGACAATAGTTGCATATCAAATGGACCCCAAAGTAAATTAAACGTCAAAATTACATCATCTTCCTGGTGAGAAAAAATCTACTTCAACTGAACTTCGTCTCCAAATCCGTATGAAACCTTGTCAAATCCTTTACTTTGGCTTTCGTATCATTATTTCACCGTTTTTAAGTTTCCTAACTCTTCTTTTTTACTATTCATAACGTGTTCAGTCTTTTATCGTGTCGTTGCCGCCTAAACGATGTGCGACCTTAGTGCCTTCGATAGCAGATCAATTAACTTTTATTTTCATCAAATAACATGTTTTAGCTTCCAGAAATGTGATCTTCATGTCCTAAGCCAAGCTTTCCTTAAACTGTGTTTTAGGGGCGGTTTTAGTGAACGCCCATCAATCCTGCCCAAAACTTGTTCGAACTATGCAATCGCCACGATTCGTCCCAAATGGACCCCATATTAAATTTCACACCAAAATTACATGATTTGCCTAGTGATCTAAGATCTCACCCCAATCAACCTTCGGCTCTAGATCGGTATGAAACCTTTTCATGTGTTTCCAAACCCTTTATTTTACCTTTAATATAATTGTTTTAGTGTTTTTAAATTGAATAACCATTTTTTTAAGCGCTTGCTATTCATGATTTGTTTGGCTTTTGCCATTTCTTTGCCATTAAAATGATCCTTGTGGCTCGGAAAACACAACTAATAAGTTTTCCTTCAGTCAAAAGCAGCTTTAAAATATCCCAAATGTCGTCTCTATTCATTCCGATTGGATCTTTGGTTCCAAATCAGCATGAAACCCTGTCAAATCTTTCGAACCTTTTTTTTTCCTTTAATATCATTATTTCACTGCTTTTATGTCGTCATTGTTATTTTAAATAACTTCTTTAGCCTTTGCCATTTCATTACCACCAAAAGATCTATTACCTTAGTACCCTCGATAGCATATCAATTAACTTTTATTTTTGTCACAAAGTAATCCTTAAATATCCCAAATAACATGTTTTAGCTTTACGAAATGTCATCTTCAACCTTTGTTTTCCTTATAACTTGTTTTAGGGATTGTTTTAGCTAGCGACAACGAACCTGCCCATAATTGTTTGGAACTTTACGATCACCTTATTGCGTCCCAAATGAACATGATACTAAATTTCAGGTAGAACTTCCATCGGTTTCCCAGCGATCTAAAATCTCGCCTCAATTCGCCCCACTGGAACCTTTAGTTCCAAATCTATTCAGAACAGTGCAAAATCACTCCTGTTCCATGATTTTGCCTTTGATATCATTGTTTTAGTGCTTTTAAATTGTCGATCATGATTTTATGCGGTTGCTATACATAATTTCTTTAGTTTTTGTCGTTTCTTTGCCGCCAAAATGATGCTAGTGGCCCGAAAAGCACATGTAATGAGTTCTATTTTGGTCAAAAGCAACAACCTTAAGATATCCCAAATAATCTTTTTTCAGCTCCTGAACGCAATCTTCAAGTCCGAACTTGATTTTCTATAAAACACGTTTTGGGGGCTGCTTTAGTGAGCCCCGGTCAAACTTGCATGGAATTTGTTCCAACTTTAGAATGACATTAGCTGCATCTCAAATGGACCCCATATTAAATTACACGTCAAAATTACATCATCTGCCTGGCGAGCCAAAATCTCGCCCCAATTGAACTTCGTCTCCAAATCCGTATGAAACCTTGTCAAATCCTTTACTTTGGCTTTCGTATCATTATTTCACCGTTTTTAAGTTTCCTAACTCTTCTTTTTTACTATTCATAACGTGTTCAGTCTTTTATCGTGTCGTTGCCGCCTAAACGATGTGCGACCTTAGTGCCTTCGATAGCACATCAATTAACTTTTATTTTCATCAAAAACAAATTTAAAACATCCCAAATAGCTTGTTTTAGCTTCCAGAAATGTGATCTTCATGTCCTAGCCCAAGCTTTCCTTAAACCGTGTTTTAGGGGCGATTTTAGTGAATGCTCATCAATCCTGCCCAAAATTCGTGCGAACTATGCAAATGACACAATTGCGTCCCAAATGGACTCCATATTAAATTTCGCACCAAAATTAACCTTCGGCTCCAGATCAGTATGAAACCTTTTCATATGTTTCCAAACCCTTTATTTTCACCTTTAATATGATTATTTTAGTGTTTTTAAATTGACTGATCATTTTTTTGAGCGCTTGCTATTCATGATTTGTTTAGCTTTAAAATAAGTTTTCCTTCTGTCAAAAGCAGCTTTAAAATATCCCAAATGTCGCCTCTATTCATTCCGATTGAATCTTTGGTTCCAAATCCGCATGAAACCTTGTCAAATCTTTCGAACCCTTTATTTTACATTTAATATCATTATTTCACTGTTTTTATGTTGTCTGACTCTTATTTTCAACGTTTCACTATTCATAACTTCTTTAGTCTTTGCCATTTCATTACCACCAAAAAGATCTGTTACCTTAGTACCCTCGATAGCATATCAATTAACTTTTATTTTTGTCACAAAGTAATTCTTAAATATCCCAAATAACTTGTTTTAGCTTTCTGAAATGTCATCTTCAACCCTGGTTTTCCATAAAAATTGTTTTAGGGGCTGTTTTAGCTAACTGACAACGAACCTGCCCATAATTGTTTCGAACTTTACGATCACCTTAGCTGCGTCCCAAATGAACATGATACTAAATTTCAGGTAGAACTTCCATCGGTTGCCCAGCGATCTAAAATCTCGCCTTAATTCGCCCCACTGGAACCTTTAGTTCCAAATATATTCGGAACGGTGCAAAATCATTGCTGTTCCTTGATTTTGCCTTTCATATCATTATTTCAGTGCTTTTAAATTGTTTGATCATGATTTTATACGCTCGCTATATAAAATTTGTTTAGTTTTTGTCTTTTCTTTGCCGCCAAAATGATCCTAGTGGCCTGAAAAAGCACATTCAAAGTGTTCTATTTTAGTCGAAAACAACAGCCTTAAGATATCCCAAATAACCTCTTTTCAGCTCCTACAAATGCGATCATGAAGTCCGAACCTGATTTTCTATAAAACACGTTTTGGGGGCTGCTTTAGTGAGCCCCGGTCAAACTTACATGGAAGTTGTTCCAACTTTAGAATGACTTTAGCTGCATCCCAAATGGACCTCATATTAAATTTCACGTCACAATTGCATCATTTGCCTGGCGACCCAAAATCTCGCCCCAATTGAACTTCGGCTCCAAATCCGTATAAAACCTTGTCAAATCTCTCAAATCCTTTACTTTGGCTTTCGTATCATTATTTCACTGTTTTTAAGTTTCCTAACTCTTCTTTTTTACTATTCATAACGTGTTCAGTCTTTTATCGTGTCGTTGCCACCTAAACGATGTGCGACCTCAGTGCCATCGATAGCACATCAATTAACTTTTATTTTCATCAAATAACTTGTTTTAGCTTCGAAATGTGATGTTCATGTCCTAACCCAAGCTTTCCTTAAATCGTGTTTTAGGGCGGGTTTAGTGAATGCGCATCAATCCTGCCCAAAATTCGTTCGAATTATGCCATCCATACGATTGCGTCGCAAATGGACCCAATATTGAATTTCACACCAAAAGTACATGATTTGCCTAGTGATCTAAGATCTAACCCCAATCAACCTTGGCTCGGATCTGTATGAAACCTTTTCATGTGTTTCCAAACCCTATATTTTACCTTTAATATAATTGTTTTAGTGTTTTTAAATTGACTAACCATTTTTTTAAGCGCTTGCTATTCATGATTTGTTTGGCTTTTGCCATTTCTTTGCCATTAAAATGATCCTTGTGGCTCGGAAAACACAACTAATAAGTTTTCCTTCAGTCAAAAGCGACTTTAAAATATTCCAAATGTCGCCTCTATTCATTCCGATTGGATCTTTGGTTCCAAATCAGCATGAACCCTGTCAAATCTTTCGAACCCTTCATTTTACCTTTAATATCATTATTTCACTGTTTTTATGTCGTCTGACTCTTATTTTAAATAACTTCTTTAGCCTTTGCCATTTCATTACCACCAAAAAGATCTATTACCTTAGTACCCTCGATAGCATATCAATTAACTTTTATTTTTGTCACAAAGTAATCCTTAAATATCCCAAATAACATGTTTTAGCTTTCTGAAATGTCATCTTCAACCTTTGTTTTCCTTATAACTTGTTTTAGGGATTGTTTTAGCTAACTGACAGCGAACCTGCCCATAATTCTTTCGAACTTTACGATCACCTTAGCTGCATCCCAACTGAACATGATACTAAATTTCAGGTAGAACTTCCATCGGTTTCCCAGCGATCTAAAATCTCGCCTCAATTACCCCACTGGAACCTTTAGTTCCAAATCTATTCAGAACAGTGCAAAATCACTCCTGTTCCCTGATTTTGCCTTTGATATCATTGTTTTAGTGCTTTTAAATTGTCTGATCATGATTTTATGCTCTTGCTATACATAATTTCTTTAGTTTTTGTCATTTCTTTGCCGACAAAATGATCCTAGTGGCCCGAAAAGCACATGTAATGAGTTATATTTTGGTCAAAAGCAACAACCTTAAGATATTGTTCCAACTTTAGAATGACAATAGTTGCATCTCAAATGGACCCCATATTAAATTACACGTCAAAATTACATCATCTGCCTGGTGAGCCAAAATCTCGCCCCAACTGAACTTCGTCTCCAAATCCGTATGAAACCTTGTCAAATCCTTTACTTTGGCTTTCGTATCATTATTTCACCGTTTTTAAGTTTCCTAACTCTTCTTTTTTACTATTCATAACGTGTTCAGTCTTTTATCGTGTCGTTGCCGCCTAAACGATGTGCGACCTTAGTGCCTTCGATAGCACATCAATTAACATTTATTTTCATCAAATAACATGTTTTAGCTTCCAGAAATGTGATCTTCATGTCCTAAGCCAAGCTTTCCTTAAACCGTGTTTTAGGGGCGGTTTTAGTGAACGCACATCAATCCTGCCCAAAACTTGTTCGAACTATGCAATCGCCACGATTGTGTCCCAAATGGACCCCATATTTAATTTCGCACCAAAATTACATGATTTGCCTAGTGATCTAAGATCTCACCCCAATCAACCTTCGGCTCCAGATCAGTATGAAACCTTTTCATATGCTTCCAAACCCTTTATTTTTACCTTTAATATGATTATTTTAGTGTTTTTAAATTGACTGATCATTTTTTGAGCGCTTTCTATTCATGATTTGTTTGGCTTTTGCCATTTCTTTGCCATTATAATGATCCTAGTGGCTCGGAAAGCACAACTAATAAGTTTTCCTTCAGTCAAAAGCAGCTTTAAAATATCCCAAATGTCGCCTCTATTCATTCCGATTGGATCTTTGGTTCCAAATCAGCATGAACCCTGTCAAATCTTTCGAACCCTTTATTTTGCCTTTAATATCATTATTTCATTGTTTTTATGTCGTTTGACTCTTATTTTAAATAACTTCTTTAGCCTTTGCCGTTTCATTACCGCCAAAAAGATCTATTACCTTAGTACCCTTGATAGCATATCAATTAACTTTTATTTTTGTCACAAAGTAATCCTTAAATATCCCAAATAACATGTTTTAGCTCTCTGAAATGTCATCTTCAACCTTTGTTTACCTTATAACTTGTTTTAGGGATTGCTTTAGCTAATTGACAGCGAACCTGCCCATAATTCTTTCGAACTTTACGATCACCTTAGCTGCGTCCCAAATGAACATGATACTAAATTTCAGGTAGAACTTCCATCGGTTTCCCATCGATCTAAAATCTCGCCTCAATTATTACTTTGGAACCTTTAGTTCCAAATCTATTGAGCGATTGCAAAATCACTCCTGTTCCATGATTTTGCCTTTGATATCATTGTTTTAGTGCTTTTAAATTGTCGATCATGATTTTATGCGGTTGCTATACATAATTTCTTTAGTTTTTGTCGTTTCTTTGCGCCAAAATGATGCTAGTGGCGAAAAGCACATGTATTGAGTTCTATTTTTGTCAAAAGAAACAACCTTAAGATATCCCAAATAATCTTTTTCAGCTCCTGCAAGCGCAATCTTCAAGTCGAACTTGATTTTCTATAAAACACGTTTTGGGGGCTGCTTTAGTGAGCCCCGGTCAAACTTGCATGGAATTTGTTCCAACTTTAGAATGACATTAGCTGCATCTCAAATGGACCCCATATTAAATTACACGTCAAAATTACATCATCTGCCTGGCGAGCCAAAATCTCGCCCCAATTGAACTTCGTCTCCAAATCCGTATGAAACCTTGTCAAATCCTTTACTTTGGCTTTCGTATCATTATTTCACCGTTTTTAAGTTTCCTAACTCTTCTTTTTTACTATTCATAACGTGTTCAGTCTTTTATCGTGTCGTTGCCGCCTAAACGATGTGCGACCTTAGTGCCTTCGATAGCACATCAATTAACTTTTATTTTCATCAAAAACAAATTTAAAACATCCCAAATAGCTTGTTTTAGCTTCCAGAAATGTGATCTTCATGTCCTAGCCCAAGCTTTCCTTAAACCGTGTTTTAGGGGCGATTTTAGTGAATGCTCATCAATCCTGCCCAAAATTCGTGCGAACTATGCAAATGACACAATTGCGTCCCAAATGGACTCCATATTAAATTTCGCACCAAAATTAACCTTCGGCTCCAGATCAGTATGAAACCTTTTCATATGTTTCCAAACCCTTTATTTTCACCTTTAATATGATTATTTTAGTGTTTTTAAATTGACTGATCATTTTTTTGAGCGCTTGCTATTCATGATTTGTTTAGCTTTAAAATAAGTTTTCCTTCTGTCAAAAGCAGCTTTAAAATATCCCAAATGTCGCCTCTATTCATTCCGATTGAATCTTTGGTTCCAAATCCGCATGAAACCTTGTCAAATCTTTCGAACCCTTTATTTTACATTTAATATCATTATTTCACTGTTTTTATGTTGTCTGACTCTTATTTTCAACGTTTCACTATTCATAACTTCTTTAGTCTTTGCCATTTCATTACCACCAAAAAGATCTGTTACCTTAGTACCCTCGATAGCATATCAATTAACTTTTATTTTTGTCACAAAGTAATTCTTAAATATCCCAAATAACTTGTTTTAGCTTTCTGAAATGTCATCTTCAACCCTGGTTTTCCATAAAAATTGTTTTAGGGGCTGTTTTAGCTAGCGACAACGAACCTGCCCATAATTGTTTCGAACTTTACGATCACCTTAGCTGCGTCCCAAATGAACATGATACTAAATTTCAGGTAGAACTTCCATCGGTTGCCCAGCGATCTAAAATCTCGCCTTAATTCGCCCCATGGAACCTTTAGTTCCAAATATATTGAACGGTGCAAAATCATTGCTGTTCCTTGATTTTGCCTTTCATATCATTATTTGTGCTTTTAAATTGTTTGATCATGATTTTATACGCTCGCTATACAAAATGTGTTTAGTTTTTGTCTGTTCTTTGCCGCCAAAATGATCCTAGTGGCCTGAAAAAGCACATTCAAAGTGCTCTATTTTAGTCGAAAACAACAGCCTTAAGATATCCCAAATAACCTCTTTTCAGCTCCTACAAATGCGATCATGAAGTCGAACTGATTTTCTATAAAACACGTTTTGGGGGCTGCTTTAGTGAGCCCCGGTCAAACTTACATGGAAGTTGTTCCAACTTTAGAATGACTTTAGCTGCATCCCAAATGGACCTCATATTAAATTTCACGTCACAATTGCATCATTTGCCTGGCGACCCAAAATCTCGCCCCAATTGAACTTCGGCTCCAAATCCGTATAAAACCTTGTCAAATCTCTCAAATCCTTTACTTTGGCTTTCGTATCATTATTTCACTGTTTTTAAGTTTCCTAACTCTTCTTTTTTACTATTCATAACGTGTTCAGTCTTTTATCGTGTCGTTGCCACCTAAACGATGTGCGACCTCAGTGCCATCGATAGCACATCAATTAACTTTTATTTTCATCAAATAACTTGTTTTAGCTTCCGAAATGTGATGTTCATGTCCTAACCCAAGCTTTCCTTAAATCGTGTTTTAGGGCGGGTTTAGTGAATGCGCATCAATCCTGCCCAAAATTCGTTCGAATTATGCCATCGCCACGATTGCGTCGCAAATGGACCCACTATTGTATTTCACACCAAAAGTACATGATTTGCCTAGTGATCTAAGATCTAACCCCAATCAACCTTCGGCTCCAGATCTGTATGAAACCTTTTCATGTGTTTCCAAACCCTATATTTTACCTTTAATATAATTGTTTTAGTGTTTTTAAATTGACTAACCATTTTTTTAGCGCTTGCTATTCATGATTTGTTTGGCTTTTGCCATTTCTTTGCCATTAAAATGATCCTTGTGGCTCGGAAAACACAACTAATAAGTTTTCCTTCAGTCAAAAGCGACTTTAAAATATTCCAAATGTCGCCTCTATTCATTCCGATTGGATCTTTGGTTCCAAATCAGCATGAAACCTGTCAAATCTTTCGAACCCTTCATTTTACCTTTAATATCATTATTTCACTGTTTTTATGTCGTCGACTCTTATTTTAAATAACTTCTTTAGCCTTTGCCGTTTCATTACCGCCAAAAAGATCTATTACCTTAGTACCCTCGATAGCATATCAATTAACTTTTATTTTTGTCACAAAGTAATCCTTAAATATCCCAAATAACATGTTTTAGCTTTCTGAAATGTCATCTTCAACCTTTGTTTTCCTTATAACTTGTTTTAGGGATTGTTTTAGCTAACTGACAGCGAACCTGCCCATAATTCTTTCGAACTTTACGATCACCTTAGCTGCATCCCAACTGAACATGATACTAAATTTCAGGTAGAACTTCCATCGGTTTCCCAGCGATCTAAAATCTCGCCTCAATTCCCCACTTTGGAACCTTTAGTTCCAAATCTATTGAAACGATTGCAAAATCACTCCTGTTCCCTGATTTTGCCTTTGATATCATTGTTTTAGTGCTTTTAAATTGTCTGATCATGATTTTATGCTCTTGCTATACATAATTTCTTTAGTTTTTGTCATTTCTTTGCCGCCAAAATGATCCTAGTGGCCCGAAAAGCACATGTAATGAGTTATATTTTGGTCAAAAGCAACAACCTTAAGATATTGTTCCAACTTTAGAATGACAATAGTTGCATCTCAAATGGACCCCATATTAAATTACACGTCAAAATTACATCATCTGCCTGGTGAGCCAAAATCTCGCCCCAACTGAACTTCGTCTCCAAATCCGTATGAAACCTTGTCAAATCCTTTACTTTGGCTTTCGTATCATTATTTCACCGTTTTTAAGTTTCCTAACTCTTCTTTTTTACTATTCATAACGTGTTCAGTCTTTTATCGTGTCGTTGCCGCCTAAACGATGTGCGACCTTAGTGCCTTCGATAGCAGATCAATTAACTTTTATTTTCATCAAATAACATGTTTTAGCTTCCAGAAATGTGATCTTCATGTCCTAAGCCAAGCTTTCCTTAAAGCGTGTTTTAGGGCGGTTTTAGTGAGCGCATCAATCCTGCCCAAATCTTGTTCGAACTATGCAATCGCCACAGTTGATTCCCAAATTGACCCCATATTAAATTTCACACCAAAATTACATGATTTGCCTAGTGATCTAAGATCTCACCCCAATCAACCTTCGGCTCTAGATCGGTATGAAACCTTTTCATGTGTTTCCAAACCCTTTATTTTACCTTTAATATAATTGTTTTAGTGTTTTTAAATTGAATAACCATTTTTTTAAGCGCTTGCTATTCATGATTTGTTTGGCTTTTGCCATTTCTTTGCCATTAAAATGATCCTTGTGGCTCGGAAAACACCCCTAAGAAGATTTCCTTCAGTCAACAGAGGCTTTAAAATATCCCAAATGTCGTCTCTATTCATTCCGATTGGATCTTTGGTTCCAAATCAGCATGAAACCCTGTCAAATCTTTCGAACCTTTTTTTTCCTTTAATATCATTATTTCACTTTGCTTTTATGTCGTCATTTGTTATTTTAAATAACTTCTTTAGCCTTTGCCATTTCGTTACCACCAAAAAGATCTATTACCTTAGTACCCTCGATAGCATATCAATTAACTTTTATTTTTGTCACAAAGTAATCCTTAAATATCCCAAATAACATGTTTTAGCTTTCTGAAATGTCATCTTCAACCTTTGTTTTCCTTATAACTTGTTTTAGGGATTGTTTTAGCTAACTGACAACGAACCTGCCCATAATTGTTTGGAACTTTACGATCACCTTAGCTGCGTCCCAAATGAACATGATACTAAATTTCAGGTAGAACTTCCATCGGTTTCCCAGCGATCTAAAATCTCGCCTCAATTCGCCCCACTGGAACCTTTAGTTCCAAATCTATTCAGAACAGTGCAAAATCACTCCTGTTCCATGATTTTGCCTTTGATATCATTGTTTTAGTGCTTTTAAATTGTCTGATCATGATTTTATGCGGTTGCTATACATAATTTCTTTAGTTTTTGTCGTTTCTTTGCCGCCAAAATGATGCTAGTGGCCCGAAAAGCACATGTAATGAGTTCTATTTTGGTCAAAAGCAACAACCTTAAGATATCCCAAATAATCTTTTTTCAGCTCCTGCAAACGCAATCTTCAAGTCCGAACTTGATTTTCTATAAAACACGTTTTGGGGGCTGCTTTAGTGAGCCCCGGTCAAACTTGCATGGAATTTGTTCCAACTTTAGAATGACATTAGCTGCATCTCAAATGGACCCCATATTAAATTACACGTCAAAATTACATCATCTGCCTGGCGAGCCAAAATCTCGCCCCAATTGAACTTCGTCTCCAAATCCGTATGAAACCTTGTCAAATCCTTTACTTTGGCTTTCGTATCATTATTTCACCGTTTTTAAGTTTCCTAACTCTTCTTTTTTACTATTCATAACGTGTTCAGTCTTTTATCGTGTCGTTGCCGCCTAAACGATGTGCGACCTTAGTGCCTTCGATAGCACATCAATTAACTTTTATTTTCATCAAAAACAAATTTAAAACATCCCAAATAGCTTGTTTTAGCTTCCAGAAATGTGATCTTCATGTCCTAGCCCAAGCTTTCCTTAAACCGTGTTTTAGGGGCGATTTTAGTGAATGCTCATCAATCCTGCCCAAAATTCGTGCGAACTATGCAAATGACACAATTGCGTCCCAAATGGACTCCATATTAAATTTCGCACCAAAATTAACCTTCGGCTCCAGATCAGTATGAAACCTTTTCATATGTTTCCAAACCCTTTATTTTCACCTTTAATATGATTATTTTAGTGTTTTTAAATTGACTGATCATTTTTTTGAGAGCTTGCTATTCATGATTTGTTTAGCTTTAAAATAAGTTTTCCTTCTGTCAAAAGCAGCTTTAAAATATCCCAAATGTCGCCTCTATTCATTCCGATTGAATCTTTGGTTCCAAATCCGCATGAAACCTTGTCAAATCTTTCGAACCCTTTATTTTACATTTAATATCATTATTTCACTGTTTTTATGTTGTCTGACTCTTATTTTCAACGTTTCACTATTCATAACTTCTTTAGTCTTTGCCATTTCATTACCACCAAAAAGATCTGTTACCTTAGTACCCTCGATAGCATATCAATTAACTTTTATTTTTGTCACAAAGTAATTCTTAAATATCCCAAATAACTTGTTTTAGCTTTCTGAAATGTCATCTTCAACCCTGGTTTTCCATAAAAATTGTTTTAGGGGCTGTTTTAGCTAACTGACAACGAACCTGCCCATAATTGTTTCGAACTTTACGATCACCTTAGCTGCGTCCCAAATGAACATGATACTAAATTTCAGGTAGAACTTCCATCGGTTGCCCAGTGATCTAAAATCTCGCCTTAATTAGCCCACTTTGGAACCTTTAGTTCCAAATATATTGAACGATTGCAAAATCATTGCTGTTCCTTGATTTTGCCTTTCATATCATTATTTCAGTGCTTTTAAATTGTTTGATCATGATTTTATCGCTCGCTATATAAAATTTGTTTAGTTTTTGTCTTTTCTTTGCCGCCAAAATGATCCTAGTGGCCTGAAAAAGCACATTCAAAGTGTTCTATTTTAGTCGAAAACAACAGCCTTAAGATATCCCAAATAACCTCTTTTCAGCTCCTACAAATGCGATCATGAAGTCCGAACCTGATTTTCTATAAAACACGTTTTGGGGCTGCTTTAGTGAGCCCAGTCAAACTTACATGGAAGTTGTTCCAACTTTAGAATGACTTTAGCTGCATCCCAAATGGACCTCATATTAAATTTCACGTCACAATTGCATCATTTGCCTGGCGACCCAAAATCTCGCCCCAATTGAACTTCGGCTCCAAATCCGTATAAAACCTTGTCAAATCTCTCAAATCCTTTACTTTGGCTTTCGTATCATTATTTCACTGTTTTTAAGTTTCCTAACTCTTCTTTTTTACTATTCATAACGTGTTCAGTCTTTTATCGTGTCGTTGCCACCTAAACGATGTGCGACCTCAGTGCCATCGATAGCACATCAATTAACTTTTATTTTCATCAAATAACTTGTTTTAGCTTCGAAATGTGATGTTCATGTCCTAACCCAAGCTTTCCTTAAATCGTGTTTTAGGGCGGGTTTAGTGAATGCGCATCAATCACCAAAATTCGTTCGAATTATGCCATCGCCACGATTGCGTCGCAAATGGACCCAATATTGAATTTCACACCAAAAGTACATGATTTGCCTAGTGATCTAAGATCTAACCCCAATCAACCTTGGCTCGGATCTGTATGAAACATTTTCATGTGTTTCCAAACCCTATTTTTTAGCTTTTATATAATTGTTTTATTGATTTTAAATTTACTAACCATTTTTTTTAGCGCTTTCTATTCATGATTTGTTTGTCTTTTGCCATTTCTTTGCCATTAAAATGATCCTTGTGGCTCGGAAAACACAACTAATAAGTTTTCCTTCAGTCAAAAGCAGCTTTAAAATATTCCAAATGTCGCCTCTATTCATTCGATTGGATCTTTGGTTCCAAATCAGCATGAAACCTGTCAAATCTTTGAACCCTTCATTTTACCTTTAATATCATTATTTCACTGTTTTTATGTCGTCGACTCTTATTTTAAATAACTTCTTTAGCCTTTGCCATTTCATTACCACCAAAAAGATCTATTACCTTAGTACCCTCGATAGCATATCAATTAACTTTTATTTTTGTCACAAAGAAATCCTTAAATATCCCAAATAACATGTTTTAGCTTTCTGAAATGTCATCTTCAACCTTTGTTTTACTTATAACTTGTTTTATGGATTGTTTTAGCTAGCGACAGTGAACCTGCCCATAATTCTTTGAACTTCGATCACCTTAGCTGCATCCCAACTGAACATGATACTAAATTTCAGGTAGAACTTCCATCGGTTTCCCAGCGATCTAAAATCTCGCCTCAATTCGCCCCACTGGAACCTTTAGTTCCAAATCTATTGAAACGATTGCAAAATCACTCTGTTCCTGATTTTGCCTTTGATATCATTGTTTTAGTGCTTTTAAATTGTGCGATCATGATTTTATGCTCTTGCTATTCATAATTTCTTTAGTTTTTGTCATTTCTTTGCCTTAAAATGATCCTAGTGGCCCGAAAAGCACATGTAATGAGTTATATTTTGGTCAAAAGCAACAACCTTAAGATATTGTTCCAACTTTAGAATGACAATAGTTGCATCTCAAATGGACCCCATATTAAATTACACGTCAAAATTACATCATCTGCCTGGTGAGCCAAAATCTCGCCCCAACTGAACTTCGTCTCCAAATCCGTATGAAACCTTGTCAAATCCTTTACTTTGGCTTTCGTATCATTATTTCACCGTTTTTAAGTTTCCTAACTCTTCTTTTTTACTATTCATAACGTGTTCAGTCTTTTATCGTGTCGTTGCCGCCTAAGCGATGTGCGACCTTAGTGCCTTCGATAGCAGATCAATTAACTTTTATTTTCATCAAATAACATGTTTTAGCTTCCAGAAATGTGATCTTCATGTCCTAAGCCAAGCTTTCCTTAAAGCGTGTTTTAGGGCGGTTTTAGTGAGCGCCCATCAATCCTGCCCAAAACTTGTTGAACTATGCAATCGCCACGATTGCGTCCCAAATGGACCCCATATTAAATTTCACACCAAAATTACATGATTTGCCTAGTGATCTAAGATCTCACCCCAATCAACCTTGGCTCTAGATCGGTATGAAACCTTTTCATGTGTTTCCAAACCCTTTATTTTACCTTTAATATAATTGTTTTAGTGTTTTTACATTGAATAACCATTTTTTTAAGCGCTTGCTATTCATGATTTGTTTGGCTTTTGCCATTTCTTTGCCATTAAAATGATCCTTGTGGCTCGGAAAACACAACTAATAAGTTTTCCTTCAGTCAAAAGCAGCTTTAAAATATCCCAAATGTCGTCTCTATTCATTCCGATTGGATCTTTGGTTCCAAATCAGCATGAAACCACTGTCAAATCTTCGAACCTTTTTTTTCCTTTAATATCATTATTTCACTTTGCTTTTATGTCGTCATTGTTATTTTAAATAACTTCTTTAGCCTTTGCCATTTCATTACCACCAAAAGATCTATTACCTTAGTACCCTCGATAGCATATCAATTAACTTTTATTTTTGTCACAAAGTAATCCTTAAATATCCCAAATAACATGTTTTAGCTTTACGAAATGTCATCTTCAACCTTTGTTTTCCTTATAACTTGTTTTAGGGATTGTTTTAGCTAACTGACAACGAACCTGCCCATAATTGTTTGGAACTATACGATAACCTTAGCTGCGTACCAAATGAACAACAAACTAAATTACAGGTAGAACTTCCATCGGTTTCCCAGCGATCTAAAATCTCGCCTCAATTCGCCCCACTTTGGAACCTTTAGTTCCAAATCTATTGAAACGATTGCAAAATCACTCTGTTCCATGATTTTGCCTTTGATATCATTGTTTTAGTGCTTTTAAATTGTCGATCATGATTTTATGCTGTTTCTATTCATATTTTCTTTAGTTTTTGTCGTTTCTTTGCCGCAAAAATGATTCTAGTTGCCCGAAAATCACATGTAATGAGTTCTATTTTGGTCAAAAGCAACAACCTTAAGATATCCCAAATAATCTTTTTCAGCTCCTGCAAGCGCAATCTTCAAGTCGAACTTGATTTTCTATAAAACACGTTTTGGGGGCTGCTTTAGTGAGCCAGTCAAACTTGCATGGAATTTGTTCCAACTTTAGAATGACATTAGCTGCATCTCAAATGGACCCCATATTAAATTACCGTCAAAATTACATCATCTGCTGGCGAGCCAAAATCTACGCCCCAATTGAACTTCGTCTCCAAATCCGTATGAAACCTTGTCAAATCCTTTACTTTGGCTTTCGTATCATTATTTCACCGTTTTTAAGTTTCCTAACTCTTCTTTTTACTATTCATAACGTGTTGAGTCTTTTATCGTGTCGTTGCGCCTAAGCGATGTGCGACCTTAGTGCCTTCGATAGCACATCAATTAACTTTTATTTTCATCAAAAACAAATTTAAAACATCCCAAATAGCTTGTTTTAGCTTCCAGAAATGTGATCTTCATGTCCTAGCCCAAGCTTTCCTTAAACCGTGTTTTAGGGCGATTTTAGTGAATGCTCATCAATCCTGCCCAAAATTATGCGAACTATGCAAATGACACAATTGCGTCCCAAATGGACTCCATATTAAATTTCGCACCAAAATTAACCTTGGCTCGGATCAGTATGAAACCTTTTCATATGTTTCCAAACCCTTTATTTTCACCTTTAATATGATTATTTTAGTGTTTTTAAATTGGTGATCATTTTTTTGGCGCTTGCTATTCATGATTTGTTTAGCTTTAAAATAAGTTTTCCTTCTGTCAAAAGCGACTTTAAAATATCCCAAATGTCGCCTCTATTCATTCGATTGAATCTTTGGTTCCAAATCGCATGAAACCTTGTCAAATCTTTGAACCCTTTATTTTACATTTAATATCATTATTTCACTGTTTTTATGTTGTCTGACTCTTATTTTCAACGTTTCACTATTCATAACTTCTTTAGTCTTTGCCATTTCATTACCACCAAAAAGATCTGTTACCTTAGTACCCTCGATAGCATATCAATTAACTTTTATTTTTGTCACAAAGTAATTCTTAAATATCCCAAATAACTTGTTTTAGCTTTACGAAATGTCATCTTCAACCTGGTTTTCCATAAAAATTGTTTTAGGGGCTGTTTTAGCTAGCGACAACGAACCTGCCCATAATTGTTTGAACTTCACGATCACCTTAGCTGCGTCCCAAATGAACATGATACTAAATTTCAGGTAGAACTTCCATCGGTTGCCCATGATCTAAAATCTCGCCTTAATTAGCCCCACTGGAACCTTTAGTTCCAAATATATTGAGCAGTGCAAAATCATTCTTTGTTCCTTGATTTTGCCTTTCATATCATTATTTGAGTGCTTTTAAATTGTTTGATCATGATTTTATACGCTCGCTATATAAAATTTGTTTAGTTTTTGTCTTTTCTTTGCCGCCAAAATGATCCTAGTGGCCTGAAAAAGCACATTCAAAGTGTTCTATTTTAGTCGAAAACAACAGCCTTAAGATATCCCAAATAACCTCTTTTCAGCTCCTACAAATGCGATCATGAAGTCCGAACCTGATTTTCTATAAAACACGTTTTGGGGGCTGCTTTAGTGAGCCCCGGTCAAACTTACATGGAAGTTGTTCCAACTTTAGAATGACTTTAGCTGCATCCCAAATGGACCTCATATTAAATTTCACGTCACAATTGCATCATTTGCCTGGCGACCCAAAATCTCGCCCCAATTGAACTTCGGCTCCAAATCCGTATAAAACCTTGTCAAATCTCTCAAATCCTTTACTTTGGCTTTCGTATCATTATTTCACTGTTTTTAAGTTTCCTAACTCTTCTTTTTTACTATTCATAACGTGTTCAGTCTTTTATCGTGTCGTTGCCACCTAAACGATGTGCGACCTCAGTGCCATCGATAGCACATCAATTAACTTTTATTTTCATCAAATAACTTGTTTTAGCTTCCCGAAATGTGATGTTCATGTCCTAACCCAAGCTTTCCTTAAATCGTGTTTTAGGGGCGGGTTTAGTGAATGCGCATCAATCCTGCCCAAAATTCGTTCGAATTATGCCATCGCCACGATTGCGTCATAAATGGACCCAATATTGAATTTCACACCAAAAGTACATGATTTGCCTAGTGATCTAAGATCTAACCCCAATCAACCTTCGGCTCCAGATCTGTATGAAACCTTTTCATGTGTTTCCAAACCCTATATTTTACCTTTAATATAATTGTTTTAGTGTTTTTAAATTGACTAACCATTTTTTTAAGCGCTTGCTATTCATGATTTGTTTGGCTTTTGCCATTTCTTTGCCATTAAAATGATCCTTGTGGCTCGGAAAACACAACTAATAAGTTTTCCTTCAGTCAAAAGCAGCTTTAAAATATTCCAAATGTCGCCTCTATTCATTCCGATTGGATCTTTGGGTCCAAATCAGCATGAACCCTGTCAAATCTTTCGAACCCTTCATTTTACCTTTAATATCATTATTTCACTGTTTTTATGTCGTCTGACTCTTATTTTAAATAACTTCTTTAGCCTTTGCCATTTCATTACCACCAAAAAGATCTATTACCTTAGTACCCTCGATAGCATATCAATTAACTTTTATTTTTGTCACAAAGTAATCCTTAAATATCCCAAATAACATGTTTTAGCTTTACGAAATGTCATCTTCAACCTTTGTTTTCCTTATAACTTGTTTTAGGGATTGTTTTAGCTAGCGACAATGAACCTGCCCATAATTCTTTCGAACTTTACGATCACCTTAGCTGCATCCCAACTGAACATGATACTAAATTTCAGGTAGAACTTCCATCGGTTTTCCCAATGATCTAAAATCTCGCCTCAATTCGCACTTTGGAACCTTTAGTTCCAAATCTATTCAGAACAGTGCAAAATCACTCCTGTTCCCTGATTTTGCCTTTGATATCATTGTTTTAGTGCTTTTAAATTGTCTGATCATGATTTTATGCTCTTGCTATACATAATTTCTTTAGTTTTTGTCATTTCTTTGCCGCCAAAATGATCCTAGTGGCCCGAAAAGCACATGTAATGAGTTATATTTTGGTCAAAACAACCTTAAGATATTGTTCCAACTTTAGAATGACAATAGTTGCATCTCAAATGGACCCCATATTAAATTACACGTCAAAATTACATCATCTGCCTGGTGAGCCAAAATCTCGCCCCAACTGAACTTCGTCTCCAAATCCGTATGAAACCTTGTCAAATCCTTTACTTTGGCTTTCGTATCATTATTTCACCGTTTTTAAGTTTCCTAACTCTTCTTTTTTACTATTCATAACGTGTTCAGTCTTTTATCGTGTCGTTGCCGCCTAAGCGATGTGCGACCTTAGTGCCTTCGATAGCAGATCAATTAACTTATATTTTCATCAAATAACATGTTTTAGCTTCCAGAAATGTGATCTTCATGTCCTAAGCCAAGCTTTCCTTAAACTGTGTTTTAGGGGCGGTTTTAGTGAACGCCCATCAATCCTGCCCAAAACTTGTTCGAACTATGCAATCGCCACGATTGCGTCCCAAATGGACCCCATATTAAATTTCACACCAAAATTACATGATTTGCCTAGTGATCTAAGATCTCACCCCAATCAACCTTGGCTCTAGATCGGTATGAAACCTTTTCATGTGTTTCAAAACCCTTTATTTTAACTTTAATATAAATGTTTTAGTGTTTTTAAATTGAATAACCATTTTTTTAGCGCTTGCTATTCATGATTTGTTTGGCTTTTGCCATTTCTTTGCCATTAAAATGATCCTTGTGGCTCGGAAAACACAACTAATAAGTTTTCCTTCAGTCAAAGCAGCTTTAAAATATCCCAAATGTCGTCTCTATTCATTCCGATTGGATCTTTGGTTCCAAATCAGCATGAAACCTGTCAAATCTTTCGAACCTTTTTTTTCCTTTAATATCATTATTTCACTTTGCTTTTATGTCGTCATTGTTATTTTAAATAACTTCTTTAGCCTTTGCCATTTCATTACCACCAAAAGATCTATTACCTTAGTACCCTCGATAGCATATCAATTAACTTTTATTTTTGTCACAAAGTAATCCTTAAATATCCCAAATAACATGTTTTAGCTTTACGAAATGTCATCTTCAACCTTTGTTTTCCTTATAACTTGTTTTAGGGATTGTTTTAGCTAGCGACAACGAACCTGCCCATAATTGTTTGGAACTTTACGATCACCTTAGCTGCGTCCCAAATGAACATGATACTAAATTTCAGGTAGAACTTCCATCGGTTTCCAGTGATCTAAAATCTCGCCTCAATTATTACTTGGAACCTTTAGTTCCAAATCTATTGAGCAGTGCAAAATCACTCTGTTCCATGATTTTGCCTTTGATATCATTGTTTTAGTGCTTTTAAATTGTCTGATCATGATTTTATGCGGTTGCTATACATAATTTCTTTAGTTTTGTCGTTTCTTTGCCAAAATGATGCTAGTGGCGAAAAGCACATGTAATGAGTTCTATTTTGGTCAAAAGCAACAACCTTAAGATATCCCAAATAATCTTTTTCAGCTCCTGCAAGCGCAATCTTCAAGTCGAACTTGATTTTCTATAAAACACGTTTTGAAATTGCTTTAGTGAGCCAGGTCAAACTTGCATGGAATTTGTTCCAACTTTAGAATGACATTAGCTGCATCTCAAATGGACCCCATATTAAATTACCGTCAAAATTACATCATCTGCTGGCGAGCCAAAATCTCGCCCCAATTGAACTTCAGTTCCAAATCCGTATGAAATCTTGTCAAATCCTTTACTTTGGCTTCGTATCATTATTTCACAGTTTTTAAGTTTCCTAACTCTTCTTTTTTACTATTCATAACGTGTTCAGTCTTTTATCGTGTCGTTGCCGCCTAAACGATGTGCGACCTTAGTGCCTTGATAGCACATCAATTAACTTTTATTTTCATCAAAAACAAATTTAAAACATCCCAAATAGCTTGTTTTAGCTTCGAAATGTGATCTTCATGTCCTAGCCCAAGCTTTCCTTAAACCGTGTTTTAGGGCGATTTTAGTGAATGCTCATCAATCCTGCCCAAAATTAAATGCGAACTATGCAAATGACACAATTGCGTCCCAAATGGACTCCATATTAAATTTCGCACCAAAATTAACCTTCGGCTCCAGATCGAGTATGAAACCTTTTCATATGTTTCCAAACCCTTTATTTTCACCTTTAATATGATTATTTTAGTGTTTTTAAATTGGTGATCATTTTTTTGGCGCTTGCTATTCATGATTTGTTTAGCTTTGCCATTTATGTTACACTAAAAATGATCTAGCGGCTCGAAAAACACAACTAATAAGTTTTCCTTCAGTCAAAAGCAGCTTTAAAATATCCCAAATGTCGCCTCTATTCATTCGATTGAATCTTTGGTTCCAAATCCGCATGAAACCTTGTCAAATCTTTGAACCCTTTATTTTACCTTTAATATCATTATTTCACTGTTTTTATGTTGTCGACTCTTATTTTCAACGTTTCACTATTCATAACTTCTTTAGTCTTTGCCATTTCATTACCACCAAAAGATCTGTTACCTTAGTACCCTCGATAGCATATCAATTAACTTTTATTTTTGTCACAAAGTAATTCTTAAATATCCCAAATAACTTGTTTTAGCTTTACGAAATGTCATCTTCAACCACGGTTTTCCATAAAAATTGTTTTAGGGGCTGTTTTAGCTAAGACAGCGAACCTGCCCATAATTGTTTGAACTTTACGATCACCTTAGCTGCGTCCCAAATGAACATGATACTAAATTTCAGGTAGAACTTCCATCGGTTGCCCAGCGATCTAAAATCTACGCCTTAATTAAGCCCCACTTTGGAACCTTTAGTTCCAAATATATTGAGCGATTGCAAAATCATTCTGTTCCTTGATTTTGCCTTTCATATCATCATTTGAGTGCTTTTAAATTGTTTGATCATGATTTTATCGCTCGCTATATAAAATTTGTTTAGTTTTGTCTTTTCTTTGCCTTAAAATGATCCTAGTGGCTGAAAAAGCACATTCAAAGTGTTCTATTTTGGTGAAAACAACAGCCTTAAGATATCCCAAATAACCTCTTTTCAGCTCCTACAAATGCGATCATGAAGTCGAACCTGATTTTCTATAAAACACGTTTTGGGGGCTGCTTTAGTGAGCCAGTCAAACTTACATGGAAGTTGTTCCAACTTTAGAATTACTTTAGCTGCATCCCAAATGGACCTCATATTAAATTTCACGTCACAATTGCATCATTTGCTGGCGACCCAAAATCTACGCCCCAATTGAACTTGGCTCCAAATCGTATAAAACCTTGTCAAATCTCTCAAATCCTTTACTTTGGCTTTCGTATCATTATTTCACTTTGTTTTAAGTTTCCTAACTCTTCTTTTTTACTATTCATAACGTGTTCGGTCTTTTATCGTGTCGTTGCCACCTAAGCGATGTATGCGACCTCAGTGCCATCGATAGCACATCAATTAACTTTTATTTTCATCAAATAACTTGTTTTAGCTTCGAAATGTGATCTTCATGTCTAACTTAAGCTTTCCTTAAATGCGTGTTTTAGGGCGGTTTTAGTGAATGCGCATCAATCCCCAAAATTCGTTCGAATTATGCAATCGCCACGATTGCGTCATAAATGGACCCAATATTGAATTTCACACCAAAAATTACATGATTTGCCTAGTGATCTAAGATCTCACCCCAATCAACCTTGGCTCGGATCGGTATGAAACCTTTTCATGTGTTTCCAAACCCTTTATTTTTACCTTTAATATAATTGTTTTAGTGTTTTTAAATTGACTAACCATTTTTTTAGCGCTTGCTATTCATGATTTGTTTGGCTTTTGCCATTTCTTTGCCATTAAAATGATCCTTGTGGCTCGGAAAACACAACTAATAAGTTTTCCTTGATCAGCGACTTTAAAATATTCCAAATGTCGCCTCTATTCATTCGATTGGATCTTTGGTTCCAAATCAGCATGAAACCTGTCAAATCTTTGAACCCTTCATTTTACCTTTAATATCATTATTTCACTGTTTTTATGTCGTCGACTCTTATTTTAAATAACTTCTTTAGCCTTTGCCATTTCATTACCACCAAAAGATCTATTACCTTAGTACCCTCGATAGCATATCAATTAACTTTTATTTTTGTCACAAGTAATCCTTAAATATCCCAAATAACATGTTTTAGCTTTACGAAATGTCATCTTCAACCTTTGTTTTCCTTATAACTTGTTTTAGGGATTGTTTTAGCTAGCGACAATGAACCTGCCCATAATTCTTTCGAACTTTACGATCACCTTAGCTGCATCCCAACTGAACATGATACTAAATTTCAGGTAGAACTTCCATCGGTTTCAGGATCTAAAATCTCGCCTCAATTCACTTTGGAACCTTTAGTTCCAAATCTATTGAAACGATTGCAAAATCACTCTGTTCTGATTTTGCCTTTGATATCATTGTTTTAGTGCTTTTAAATTGTCGATCATGATTTTATGCGCTTGCTATACATAATTTCTTTAGTTTTTGTCATTTCTTTGCCGCCAAAATGATCCTAGTGGCGAAAAGCACATGTAATGAGTTATATTTTGGTCAAAGCAACAACCTTAAGATATTGTTCCAACTTTAGAATGACTTTAGCTGCATCCCAAATGGACCCCATACTAAATTTCACGTCACAATTGCATCATTTGCCTGGCGACCCAAAATCTCGCCCCAATTTAACTTCGGCTCCAAATCCGTATGAAACCTTGTCAAATCTCTCAAATCCGTTACTTTGGCTTTCGTATCATTATTTCACCGTTTTTAAGTTTCCTAACCCTTCTTTTTTACTATTCATAACGTGTTCAGTCTTTTATCGTGTCGTTGCCGCCTAAACGATGTGCGACCTTAGTGCCTTCGATAGCACATCAATTAACTTTTATTTTCATCAGATAACATGTTTTAGCTTCCAGAAATGTGATCTTCATGTCCTAAGCCAAGCTTTCCTTAAACCGTGTTTTAGGGCGGTTTTAGTGAGCAGCGCATCAATCCTGCCCAAAATTTGTTCGAACTATGCAATCGCCACGATTCGTCCCAAATGGACCCCATATTAAATTTCACACCAAAATTACATGATTTGCCTAGTGATCTAAGATCTCACCCCCAATCAACCTTCGGCTCTAGATCGGTATGAAACCTTTTCATGTGTTTCCAAACCCTTTATTTTACCTTTAATATAATTGTTTTAGTGTTTTTAAATTGACTAACCATTTTTTTACGCGCTTTCTATTCATGATTTGTTTGGCTTTTGCCATTTCTTTGCCATTAAAATGATCCTTGTGGCTCGGAAAACATAACTAATAAGTTTTCCTTCAGTCAAAAGCAGCTTTAAAATATCCCAAATGTCGCCTCTATTCATTCCGATTGGATCTTTGGTTCCAAATCAGCATGAAACCCTGTCAAATCTTTGAACCTTTATTTTACCTTTAATATCATTATTTCACTAGTTTTATGTCGACTCTTATTTTAAATAACTTCTTTAGCCTTTGCCATTTCATTACCACCAAAAAGATCTATTACCTTAGTACCCTCGATAGCATATCAATTAACTTTTATTTTTGTCACAAAGTAATCCTTAAATATCCCAAATAACATGTTTTAGCTTTTTGAAATGTCATCTTCAACCTTTGTTTTCCTTATAACATGTTTTAGGGATTGTTTTAGCTAACTGACAGCGAACCTGCCCATAATTGTTTGGAACTTTACGATCACCTTAGCTGCGTCCCAAATGAACATGATACTAAATTTCAGGTAGAACTTCCATCGGTTTCAGCGATCTAAAATCTCGCCTCAATTCGCCCTTTGGAACCTTTAGTTCCAAATCTATTGAAACGAGTGCAAAATCACTCTGTTCCATGATTTTGCCTTTGATATCATTGTTTTAGTGCTTTTAAATTGTGCGATCATGATTTTATCGGTTGCTATACATAATTTCTTTAGTTTTTGTCGTTTCTTTGCCAAAATGATGCTAGTGGCGAAAAGCACATGTAATGAGTTCTATTTTGGTCAAAAGCAACAACCTTAAGATATCCCAAATAATCTTTTTCAGCTCCTGCAAGCGCAATCTTCAAGTCGAACTTGATTTTCTATAAAACACGTTTTGGGGCTGCTTTAGTGAGCCAGTCAAACTTGCATGGAATTTGTTCCAACTTTAGAATGACATTAGCTGCATCTCAAATGGACCCCATATTAAATTACACGTCAAAATTACATCATCTGCTGGCGAGCCAAAATCTACCCCAATTGAACCGTCTCCAAATCCGTATGAAACCTTGTCAAATCCTTTACTTTGGCTTTCGTATCATTATTTCACCGTTTTTAAGTTTCCTAACTCTTCTTTTTTACTATTCATAACGTGTTCAGTCTTTTATCGTGTCGTTGCCGCCTAAACGATGTGCGACCTTAGTGCCTTCGATAGCACATCAATTAACTTTTATTTTCATCAAAAACAAATTTAAAACATCCCAAATAGCTTGTTTTAGCTTCCAGAAATGTGATCTTCATGTCCTAGCCCAAGCTTTCCTTAAACCGTGTTTTAGGGGCGATTTTAGTGAATGCTCATCAATCCTGCCCAAAATTCGTGCGAACTATGCAAATGTCACAATTGCGTCCCAAATGGACTCCATATTAAATTTCGCGCCAAAATTACATGATTTGCCTAGTGATCTAAGATCTCAACCCAATCAACCTTCGGCTCCAGATCAGTATGAAACCTTTTCATATGTTTCCAAACCCTTTATTTTCACCTTTAATATGATTATTTTAGTGTTTTTAAATTGACTGATCATTTTTTTGAGCGCTTGCTATTCATGATTTGTTTAGCTTTTGCCAAAAATAAGTTTTCCTTCAGTCAAAAGCAGCTTTAAAATATCCCAAATGTCGCCTCTATTCATTCCGATTGAATCTTTGGTTCCAAATCCGCATGAAACCTTGTCAAATCTTTCGAACCCTTTATTTTACATTTAATATCATTATTTCACTGTTTTTATGTTGTCTGACTCTTATTTTCAACGTTTCACTATTCATAACTTCTTTAGTCTTTGCTATTTCATTACCACCAAAAAGATCTGTTACCTTAGTACCCTTGATAGCATATCAATTAACTTTTATTTTGTCACAAAGTAATTCTTAAATATCCCAAATAACTTGTTTTAGCTTTACGAAATGTCATCTTCAACCTGGTTTTCCATAAAAATTGTTTTAGGGCTGTTTTAGCTAATGACAGCGAACCTGCCCATAATTGTTTGAACTACGATCACCTTAGCTGCGTCCCAAATGAACATGATACTAAATTTCAGGTAGAACTTCCATCGGTTGCCCAGTGATCTAAAATCTACGCCTTAATTAGCCACTTTGGAACCTTTAGTTCCAAATATATTCGAGCAGTGCAAAATCATTCTTTGTTCCTTGATTTTGCCTTTCATATCATTATTTCAGTGCTTTTAAATTGTTTGATCATGATTTTATCGCTTTCGCTATATAAAATTTGTTTAGTTTTGTCTTTTCTTTGCCTTAAAATGATCTAGTGGCTGAAAAAGCACATTCAAAGTGTTCTATTTTAGTCGAAAACAACAGCCTTAAGATATCCCAAATAACCTCTTTTCGGCTCCTACAAATGCGATCATGAAGTCCGAACCTGATTTTCTATAAAACACGTTTTGAAATTGCTTTAGTGAGCCAGTCAAACTTACATGGAAGTTGTTCCAACTTTAGAATGACTTTGCTGCATCCCAAATGGACCTCATATTAAATTTCCGTCACAATTGCATCATTTGCACAGCGACCAAATCTGCCCAATTGAACTTGGCTCAAATCCGTATAAAACCTTGTCAAATCTCTCAAATCCTTTACTTTAGCTTCGTATCATTATTTCCACTTTTTTTAAGTTTCCTAACTCTTCTTTTTACTATTCATAACGTGTTCGGTCTTTTATCGTGTAATTTGCCACCTAAGCGATGTGCGACCTCGAGTGCCATCGATAGCACATCAATTAACTTTTAT